>NW_024038631.1:0-600000 GCF_016077235.1 Cyprinodon tularosa
ATTTCTATTTTTTGCAGTGTAGCCAGTCACTTCATTTGGATGGGATTGAACTGGTTTCAGATAATAAAGTAAAAAATCTTGGTGTTATTTTTGATCAGGACCTGTCATTTAAATCCCATATCAAAGAGGTTTCTAGAATTTCCTTCTTTCATCTGAGGAACATTGCAAAAATTAGAAATATCCTGTCCAGGGGTGATGCTGAGAAACTAGTCCATGCATTTGTTACTTCAAGGCTGGACTATTGTAATTCTTTACTATCAGGAAGTCCACAAACTGTAGTTAAAAGCCTTCAGCTGATCCAAAATGCTGCAGCCAGAGTTCTAATGAAAATTAAAAAGAGAGATCATATCTCTCCTATCCTGGCTTCTCTTCATTGGCTTCCTGTTAAATCAAGAATAGAATTTAAAATCCTCCTTCTCACATATAAAGCCTTAAATGGCCAAGCTCCATCTTATATCAGAGATCTGATTGTTCCTTATGTTCCTAACAGAGCACTTCGCTCTCAATCTGCAGGTTTACTAGTGGTTCCTAGAATTTCTAAAAGTAGAATGGGAGGCAGATCTTTTAGTTATCAGGCTCCTCTCCTGTGGAACCAACTACCAGTTTTAGTCCGTGAGGCAGACACCCTGTCTACTTTTAAGGCTAGGCTTAAAACTTTCATTTTTGATAAAGCTTATAGTTAGGGTGGCTCAGGTTATCCTGAGCTATCTCTATAGTTATGCTGCTATAGGCTTAGACTTTTGGAGGACATAGGGACCCCCATTTCATCATTCTGCTTCATTCTCTCTCTGTTCTCCTATTCTGCAGAATCTGTTAGTTCAATCTCTAACCTTCTGCTCTCTCTGCTTTTCCTCAGAGTAGCTTTGCCTCGTCTGTTCCTGTTTGGCTGTGACGTCATCCTGGAAAGAAACATCAGCTGTGCTGCTTCTATCAACACCCTTGTTAATAGATGTTGGAGATCGGCCTGTTTTCCAGTGTGGTCCTGTTTCTCTGACCGTGACTGAGTGGATGTGCTCTCTTCGTCCTCTGGCATGGGAGCTGCCTTGGAGCTCGTCTGCCTGGCTGTGTGTTTCCTGGACGGGGCCGCCTTTTACAGCTGCTTTTTGTATCTCTGCTTCTGTCTCCTTGAACCCCAGTCGGCCTCGGCAGATGGCCGCTCACACTGAGCCTGGTTCTGCTGGAGGTTTCTTCCTGTTAAAAGGGAGTTTTTCCTCTCCACTGTCACTACAAGCATGCTTAGTGTGGGGGATTGTATTTGAGTCAATGAGTCAATGCAATCAACTGGTTTTCCTTAGATAGAAAACTTTGTATCAATTTGACTGTATGATCTGGTTGAACTGTAAAGTGCCTTGAGATGACATGTGTTGTGAATTTGGCGCTATATAAATAAACTGAATTGAATTGAAACTGAATAGATCTGTATAAGCCCTTAATGGGGCGAAGGCCATCCTTTATAATTTTCTCGGCAAACCGAATTGTTGGTTAAAGTCTGGACCTGTCCTGTTGTATGGGTAAAACCACATAGTGACTGTAAGTACAGAATAGGTGGAATAATGGCCATAAAGAATATGACCTGCAGCTTAGAAAGGTTGTGCTTCTTGTGTTTCTACTGGAAGTACAGGCTCTTCTGGTTCCTCCTCCAAATGGTGTCTAATTCTACGACCATCTCAGGTCTAAAGGGCAGTTGGTGCAGAAAGCAATAGCAACTTATAGCCCCATTTACACTACCCTTGAAATACCGATCCATGCCGAGACCGGTCCGAGCTCGGATCAGTTAACCAGGCCGAGCTCGGTTCTGACGACCGTTTACACATCACGCTATCTTGGTTCCTTGACTACTCGCCTCCTAGCGAGGATCTGCAGTATTACTGCCAGTATTGAAGGAGGAAATCATGCAGTTGGTGGTGGTAATGCACCAAAAGTTGTTTGCCAACCGCCATAAAACACAAGAAGAAGACGAAAAAGGAGGCAATCAAGCAAATCAAAATGGCGACGCCCGTCACATTCAGAAAGTTATGCTTAAATATTATTGTTGTACTTCGGTGTTATTATTTAAAATGCCATTATTTAAAATGTTGCGTGGAGAAGATTTCGATTGTTGTTTATAGTTGAAGAAGTTGTTTCCGGAGGGGCATTACCGCCAACTACTGGAATGGAGTGTGAATCGAGATGTGCAGCCAGACGGAGATGATGTGTTCTGCTCATGCCCTCTTGTTATCAGAGAACTGAGCCAGGGAAAAACCGAGCCGAGCCCACCTCTGGAACTGGTCTGCAGTTAGTTCGGTTTGGTTGTGTCTAGCTCGGTTCACTTCAGTTTGCTTTCCATTTAGACACGATAAGTTATCTCAGTTACTGAGTTCGGACTGGTCTCGGCACGGTTTTTCAAGGGTAGTGTAAATGGGTTATATGATAATCACGGTGTTGTCAAGGATGGGAGAAGTGGGGGTCAAAGTCCAGGAATTCTACCATCATCTTCAATGACTTAAACCCTTGGTGGTTCTGATAGCACCAATGGACATGCAGATCCTCCCGCTAAGCTTCTCTTTGTCCTGATCCAAACCAGTGACATCAGTGTCCTCTGCGAATTTCAGGCATGCCACATGAGTGTCCAAATGTGCAGACATTTGTATACATAGAGAAGAGGAAAGGGAGAGAAGACACCCTTAGCAGCGGCTGGTGATGATAGTGCTTTTATCTGAGAACATACTCCCCACTCCCACTTGCTGTTGCTGGTTATCCGCTAACAGATGGAATACCTGTAAGCTGAGTGAGCCTGTGGTGGAGAATGTCTCTGATCATGGTGTTGAATGGCCAAGTCCTCAAACAAGATGTTCATCCCTTCATGGTTGAAGTGGTGAAAGATGTAATGTCGTCCAAAAGTGGCTGTATCATCCTGTTTAAATAGAAAGCAAAATGCGGGGATCCAGCAGCGACCTTTAATACCCTTCAGATGCTTCAGCACCAGTCGCTCAAAGGATTTCATGACCACAGATATTAGGTTTATAGGTCCATGGTCATTTAAGCTGGTGGTGGTGCATTTCTTTAGACCAGGATGATGATGGAGAGTTTGAAGCATGACACAACTACTGACACTTGGTGAACATCTGAGCAAAAATGGAGGCCACATGGTCATTGCAGGTGCTCAGCCATTACAGAGAGTCATTATCCGGACCTTCTCTCGTCATCTGATGATACTGGGGACTAATTAAAGTTTAAGTTGTAAATTGTATCTAATCAAAGGAGAATTTAGTGCAATACCAAGAAATATACCACAGCTGTAAAAAATAAATAAATAAATAAATAGATATTGCTTTAGGTTTAAGAGCTTAAATTTTCACAAAAGTTTTATTGAAGATATTTTTACTCTTTTCTATTCTTTAATTGAAAAAGTGAAGAAAATGGATCTAATTTTGGAAAAACTGTGAATCTCCCTCATAATGAATTCCATCATCAATTATAAAGCCTTTGATTAAGCTTTGCTTATTGTCAATGCAGTTGTAGAGCCAGCGATATGTGAGGCCTGCAAGTTGACGATAAACTGACACCTCACAACACAGCTCATCCTAAACAATCACGTGTATTTTGAGGATTCATCCATAAAATCCGCTGCAGCCCCAGACAAGTCTTAGGGGATCTTCTCCCCCGCATGCATCCCACCAACGCTGCTGGTTGTCTGCCCTCCTGTCTTAAGCCAGCCTTGGGGTGGTGGAACTGCTAATCTTGCACTGTAGCTGAAATGGAAATCCGCATGTGGATAAGCACAGTGGATGGGAGGAAGGGGCTGGGAGAGGATAGAAGTGGCTGCCCTTGCACCTTGGCTAGATGAAAAACCCTCAGCCTGGAGAAGGAGGGCAGAAGTCAAACTCCCAAGGCCGTAAGAGAAAGACAGACAGGGAGAAGAAAAAAAAAAACTACAAAACTTTTCAATTCTGCCTTTGGCAAATTATAGTGAAAGTGTGGACCTGATGTGAAAACTAAAACTTATAGTATATGAAACATAGATTGGGTTACAGAAGAAAACTTGTGAAAAGCTGTGAGGCTACAGTGACCTACTTTTAAAAACTTTTATTCCGCAGAATATTTTAGGCTAAGAAATGCTCTCATAGATATAGTAAAATTTGGTCAATTTATGTTACACTCTGAAGTTTAATCAAGAAAATAACCCAATTATTTTCTGTATTTTATGGTATATGCATACTTTAATCCTTCAAAAGTTGAACTGGAATAATTATGAACAATTAGTAATTACTAATTGTAAATTCAGTTTTTACATACTGTGACATTAAACAACCAGAGTTTTTAACATAAAGTAAACAAATATTTTCAATAAAATATATATATGCCTTTTTTCTTTCAACTGGAAATGAAAATAAATGAAAATAAATACAGTAAAGATAGTGATTTGGTCATTCATATCTGCTAAATTAGGGATTCACATCTGAGCTCAAGGTGGATTCAAACCCACTTCCACTCTGATTTTGGCTCTGATATATTTTGTTATTTAAAATGTTTTATTCACATTTTTGAAGGTTCTGATAGGAGAGAACAAACTTCTTACATTCCATGCAACACCAGTTGCTTTAAGATTTAATGTGCTACATTTTGCTATAGCAGCCGACTGAAAGCAGCGTAGGAAGCAAAAAACTCCAAGCAAGTCGGAATGAAGCAGGGAAGGTGGTACAGAAGTGAAGGTGCAGAACAAGGTGGTAAATTTGTCATCCAGACACTGAATGGTGTCCTTCCAAGTCCATCAAATCTGCATACAGAGAATGGACAGAGAATGGGTTAATCAATCTTTTGATAAATCCCTCCATAAAGGTAATGGTAGGAACCTTGACAACAGCCAAGTATTGCCACCAGCTAAACCTCTCTGGCTACATCACAATGACCCGCTTGGACATAGAAACTTCAAGGTATGACAAATTAATCTCACAAACCTGTGCCGAAACCATGCAGAGATCTTCACTCTTAGAAAGCAATATACAGAGAGGACTTGTAGGTGACTGTCAACAAGCAGTTTAAAAGGTGAAATTTTCCCTATGGAAGTGAGAGGCAGCTAAATCCCAGCTCATTGTGTGGTAAGAGCCTCCAATATAACAGGCATAAATGAAAGAGAAGAAGAGCCACCCCCTGTAGAGACATATGGCTTTTTCTGAAAAGAGGTTACCCATGGGGTCTATTCAGCAAGCTGGACAAACGCTGGGGTGCAATTACCCCCGATGGAGTCATCTGCAGGAGTGCTTGATGGCGACAGGGCCCAAATGCCGCCAAATTTCAGAAACATGGGTGATGACATGCACAGATATGTTCATTCATTTCTTTCATAATCTACAGAGAGCAATGTATTTAAGTCAGATTTTCCATATGCTTCTTATCAGAATGGTTATATTCTAGGCACAGAAAGATGGACCTCAGATATATAAATCCTTTTAAAGTAAGTTGGCAACATTTGTATTGTATGTGATGATATAACTATCTGTGGAACTGAGGAAATGCATAGGAAGGTGATATTACATCAGTGAGAGATAACAGATACTCATTAGTGTGACAGTATTCAGATCATTCCTGATCATTTCAGCTTGAAATCATGTTCTGTAAACTAGCAAACCTCTGCATGTGGTGTTGATGTCCATCTAACGAAGAGCCATTTAAAAATATCATTATAAATCAAGCATCAAAGCTTATAGTTAGAGTGGCTCAGGTTATCCTGAGCTATCTCTATAGTTATGCTGCTATAGGTTTAGACTACTGGGGGACATAGGGACCCCCATTTCATCATTCTGCTTCATTCTCTCTCTGTTCTCCTATTCTGCAGAATATTTTAGTTCAATCTCTAACATTCTGCTCTCTCTGCTTTTCCTCAGAGTAGCTTTGCCTCGTCTGTTCCTGTTTGGCTGTGACGCCATCCTGGAGACAAACATCAGCTGTGCTGCTTCCATCAACACCCTTGCTTCTGTCTCCTTGAACCCCAGTCGGCCTCAGCAGATGGCCGCTCACACTGAGCCTGGTTCTGCTGGAGGTTTCTTCCTGTTAAAAGGGAGTTTTTCCTCTCCACTGTCGCTACAAGCATGCTTAGTGTGAGGGATTGTATTTCAGTCAATGAGTCAATGCAATCAACTGGTTTTCCTTAGATAGAAAACTTTAAATCAATTTCACTGTATGATCTGGTTGAACTGTAAAGTGGCTTGAGATGACTTGTGTTGTGAATTTGGCGCTATATAAATAAACAGAATTTAATTTAATTGAAAATCGAGGTAAACCAAATTTACCTGATAATTTTTTTGGGTACACCCTGGACAGCTCGCCAGTCTGTTGCGAGGCAGAATTTATTTGAATGTGTTCAAAAGTCCTTTTATCAAATTTTCAATTGAGCATTTTTTGATTAAATACATAGAATGGACATTCATTTGTCTTTTGATAGTATTTTTTTTACTTGTTCTATATTATTTACTCCTTTGGAATTCAGTTGAGAAAGAACCCTAATTTCAAGCATTGCCAAAATACAAACATTACAATAATTTAGAAGTCAGCAGCTGGACATAAGCACAAGCAATAATAGTGACTAACATAATTACAACCCTCTTTATCATCAGTAAAAGCAAACAACAAAAACATAAGAATGTTAAAAGCATGAGAACAGGAAAATTATCATTTAAATTGCTAAGACTCCTAAATGACAATTGAAACTGTAATATTAGTAGCCCATTGCAACATGATAAATTCGACTCCAGTTTTAAACAGTGCTGCACAGTAAACAATAATTTAGTGAATCCTGATTTGACCTGTAAGCTCTATAATGGGCCTATCACAAATTTCTTTATCATTATTTGTCTCCCCTTTATCCTGGTAAAACCTAAAATTCCATCACCTAGCTTTAGTTGTGTGAGCTGTAGCATTCTCTTACTCCATTTTTAAAGTTTCTCAGAAACTACAGTAAAAATGCACTTACTAAAAATGACCAAATACCTAGAGAGAGAGAAAAAATCTATTATAAAAGCTTGAACAGCTGATGTTGGAGGTTAAGTGTTCCCAAGTATGAACTGAGGAATGTGTGTGAGAAAAAATGTGCAAAGCACAAAAGAGATCTATGTCTTTAAGCACCTCTGTGTGCATAGGCTGGCACACTTGATGAGCTGTCGCTGTGACTGGTGGGAAAACCAGTCTAAATGATGCGGCTCTCCGGTCACCTGACTTACCCCTAATGCCACTGCGGGCGCATATGGCTGGCTCCAGCCTGCATGGCGCTCTGACGTATGGTGCAGGTATGAGGCAGCTGGTAGTTATTCATCATCCATAATGTTAACGATTACAGCATGTCGATAACAAACCCAGGAGTTAAATGACTTTGTGCATTCAGCTACGCCTGCGCAGCGCCGGTTCAAGGTCAATCCCTCCCGTCCCTGACAGGAGGGATGATTCCCGGGCCTAACACCAAGCACACACATCTTCCCTCAAGGTCAAGTGTGCCACTATTTAGAACAAATAGATACATAAAACACTCAGTCTTGTGTTCACTTAAAGTATGAGGCAAGACCTTGGGCTGGCATAAAGTTGGCCAGCAGCTTGTATATTTTGTGCTGTACTTATATTTCAGCTTGACACTTTGTCAACCCACATCTCATCCGCCCTCTGTCCACCCCCTCCAGTCACTTCAATGTTTGAGGTCCCTTTTTATATGACTGAACGCAAAAAGTTAGCATTGATTTTTGTCATGTAAGAGTCCACCGGAGTGAAATGTGGAAGGATCTTCAGCTGTCCAAGGTTGACAAACTGTATTTATCATTCAGCATGGTGGCCAGTTGAATTTAGGCTCAGGCGTCTTCCTATAAGCTGATGTGTCAAACATACCATGCCTAAAGCTGCTTGGAAAACTAAAAACACAGAGGGGCCTTTGTGTTTGAGTAGTACAGGACAAGGAAGGGGCGCGTGGTGAAAGGATACACTTGATTTGGAGTCAGTTAGCAGCACATGCCTATCGTTATGGACAATGGGACGAGGGCAAGTGTCTCCCTCCCCTTAGCTTTCTGCTCTCCATCGTCCTGTCTCTTGGCGCGCTTCCCCCATGAGACACGAGCCGGGGGCTCAGTGCTCTGATGGCCAAGCGTGACATTTAAACCCCTGCCCTGCGGTAGTTTTATGTGGGCTTTGTAGAGAAGATGGGGGTGCACAGAGGTCCATCTGATCACAGGGAAAAAAAGAAGGGGGTACGGACAGCGGCTCACCCAACAAACTCCCTATTACTTTATGTACACGTTCCACTCAACCCCTCCCAACCCTCCCCTGCAGAAATCCTCAGAGTGGCAGGGGCCCCATTGTGTGCAAGCCTGCTGCTAAAGAAAAGGGTCCTTTGGTGGTAAACAATTCAGCTGTCCACTCTGATCACAATGGGGGCACATCCCATTGCTTTGAGCATCTGTTTCAGGAAGGTGTTGGTCCCCTCGCTGCGCAGCAGCGCTGTCCATACGTGCATGGTGTGCGACTAAATCCCTGAATCCGCTGGCCCACTACCACCTGCTCTCTGCCTCCTCTCCTTTTATCATCCTCTATGCTGATCAATATTGTTGAATCCACTGCAGCATCTCCTTAAAGGCCAGCTGAATAGCCTTGTGCTGGCTGTTCATTTCCAAAGTATGCTTTCTTTGAAACTGAGCACAGTGTGAAGGCCAACTGTATGAGCTGATTGTGGCATGCATGAGAAACAATATGATTCATGGAGAAAGGCACAAGGAGTTCTCCATAGAGTCCACTAGGCCAATGCGTGGCTGCATTTCGCCCCCTTGTGGTTGTATAAAGCATTTCTATTCCTATGATACAGGTTGAAGCTGTTCATATCATTATATTATATATTATATATTACCAAAGTGTAAACAAAACAGTTATGATTTTACATCTTTATATCTCATATATAATACAGGTATTTTATTTTACATGAGTTCTGTTGATATTTTATTTATTTATTTTTTTCTACTATTTGCTACTTCGGGGTGTCTTTCATGCATTACAAAAATAACGTTAAAATAATGTCCTTCCAGTAATAAAAATATGGCTAAAAAAAGTTTCCTATTTCCAATATGTTAATTTATTTAAGTGTTAGACTTCAGATATTAATAACTATTTCCTTGAGAAGTCATTGAAAAAGTGGATACTGTTTTAATTGTGTCATCTTTTCTTCCCATTGATAGCAGTACCAGGTTGGAGTTTAATTAAGTGATCAAATAGCTGCAGGATAGTAAATGCTATTTATAAGATTCAATGATTAGAGGTGGTAGGAATAACAATATATATTTTTGATAGTTGCTTTACGGAGGCCCCAGCTGTGATTAAGGAGAACAGACAGCTGGGTTTTTATGGTTTGGCCTTGTTCTTTGTATGGAAGGATCGAAGAGGGAAATATATATTTTTTTGTGTGTTTGAATGCTGATATTTGCTTGAAGTCTATGTAAATTCATGTACTTTTGGTTGGAATCAGAAACCGGTGCTTTTTAGTCTTTAGTGCTTTATTAACTTACACCTCAGAAGTGACTCTTGCGATTTTTGTTCTGTCTTTTTTTTTTTTAACCGGTTCTAATGCAAGAGTGGCCTTTATAGGCTCAGCTCGCCTCTTCTATTTCACTATTTCTCAAATCCAGGGTGTCAAACCCCCTTTATTTTATACATATTAAGTCGTCAAATCTTCAAAAGGTGTAGGTGAGGCTGTATCAATGAAACTTGATTTAATTTACCAAGAACAAACTGCTTTATTACAACTTTACTACAATCTATTTCCCAGTTTTAACCACTCTTAAACTCTGTGCCACTCTGTACACTCTTAAAGAACATATGACTATTGAGGGCAAGAAAAACTGCTGTGAGGGGCTGGATTCAGCCCGCAGGCCTTCAGTTTGACATATTTCCCCTTGATGAATCAGCCCACAAAGCTGTAGCGGTTAAAGCTCTCCAGACAGACTTACTCTTCCTCTTTAACAGAGATGGTCTTCTCTGATCAGTGTGTCTATGTTTGCTTCTTTTTCTCCTTTCTGCCCTCCAATCTGTTGTGGCAGATGGTTGGTCCAACTGTGACCGGTTCTGTTGGAGATGTCTTTCTCTTGAAAGACATGGATCCTTTCCACTGTCACCTTATGCTTGCCCACAATGGATGATTGGTACAAAGCTAACCCGCTTAATGCAGTCAACATGTTGCCATATGTTTGCTCATGATGAGAGATGGCTGAAAACTCAATCATCTTAACGTTGAAAACTTTTTGGATAACATTTTTTTTATAAGATCAGGAGTTTGATGATAGAGTATTGAAGTCACAATCACATTGCACTGTATTTACTTGGAATCTAATTAGACTATTACAGTTCAATTCAATAAAAAAGTTGATCTTAATGGGAAACTTAAAGTTCTTAGGTGTTGATTGTTGTTGTAGATGTTGATAACTAGGCAGGAAGGATCTTCTGTCGCCGTCTGTTTTGCACCAGATCTGGATAAACCTCTGAATGAAGACACTGTTGTTGTTTAACAGTCTATAAAGGAAGATGCCTATTGTTCTCTATAATGTTCTTTAATTTGGAAAGAACCCTTTTTGAACAATCCTTCATCTAAAGATGTTTTGATTTGGTGCTAGTATATTAGGATAATTTGAATTCGATAAAATTGTTAATTATCTAAAATCAGCAATAAATTAAAATCGCCTAATTAAAGTATCTAGTTCTAAATGCACGGTTGTGGAGTACAATTCTTTAACAGAAACCCTCTAAAATCCACCAAAGAAGACATTTGTGACCAAAAAAGAACATTCAAAACATAATCAGAAAATTCTCTTAGTAGACTTGTACTTTTGTTACCGTAAACTACTTTGCAAAGCCTTTTAAGTAAAATAAAAGAAACAAGAAAGTTAAGTTTTTTGCTTCATCCTATTAATTAAACATTATTTTCTAGTTCTAATCAGAATATCGTTTCTATATTTCCTCCAATTCGTCTGCCCACTATCTTATTTGGAAGGGTAAACTGCAGGCAGGGTACTCTCCTGGGGAAGCGCTAATCAGCTCGGAAACATTTGCTGGCCTTCTGGCAAGGTCAGAAGGGTCACAGTCTTTGGGCTGCGTGTCCACTCGGCTCCTCGTTCCTTCCCCCTCTCGCTGTACAGTCAAGCCTCCCCTTGGGCCCTATAGGCCCTGCAGGCGCAATCATCTCATCGCTGCAATAGGTTCACAGAAGCTGGCTTTAATCTATAAGGAGCCCTGGGATGGATTCCGGCTGTCTGTCCATCAGCCTGTCAGTGGGTCTTGCCTTAAACATACAAAGATGGACCCCTAGCCCAACGTAATCGACTCAATTGGGCCGTGATTGGTCTGCAGAGGTGTCCGGCAGGAGTCCCTCCTGATGTTTAACCAGCTGATTGATCTGTCAACAGTGGCCGCTGGACGTGTGTCCCTGAATTTAATTCTAGAATAAATTTTTCTGGGTGGTGGGTGTTTACAAAAAATATTCCCTGGAGTCCTGAGTAAAGGATTTAAAGTGCAGGGGACAAAAAAAAAACATATCTGTTTTCCCTTAACTTGCTTTATTTGTTTTTATTTCTGCTTGTTTTAGTTCAAATTTAAGATGAAACTGTAAATGTTCTATTAAAGTAGAATTGCAGCCTCCAGTGCTGAACTTTTTTTTTTGCATCATTACAATCATTCGTTAAAAAAATGTTGTTTTACAGCTTCTGTTTTTCAATTCCAGTCATATGGCATTGATACAGAGAAATTGCTGCAAAAACAAAACACGACTGGACCTGCAGAGGAACTTTTAATATCACTACATTTCAGCATCTATCAATACTCGGAGAACCTTCAGCTGTTAAATTAATAGAATGTGTTAAAAAAATGCCACTGGAGTCAGGCTGTGAGGTTAGGTAACGCTGATTCATTTCACAGCTCATAAAGAGCGTCAATGCTCTGGTGAGCGGGGATCGTCCGCCACAGATTTCCCCCACTGCTCTGCTTTATGCTTCACTGTTATCAGAAATGCCTATAAAAACACAACCAATGAAATAAATGTGAACACAACCGCTGCCAGGAAGTGAGGACTGATTTGATGGGTGTCTTTCTTTTATTTTTTTGTTTGCCCCTCTGGCCTACCGCTGCAGACGTGGAAAGGAGGGGCTGCTTGGATATGCATCACAAAGGCTTCCTGCAGTATTGATCTGCAGTGGGTTAAGGCAGTCTATCAGCAAATGTCCCCCTCTCTGGGAGAAAACAATAGGAGATTAAAAACACACAGCTTGCCGGGCGGGAGGCTGCTGATGGGCCTTTATCTGGACCCAAAGGTCAGTGTGTACAGATATAATCCACTTTCACTTAACAGCTTCATTTAAGGCACCTCTGATGCAAATGCTGACATTAGAGGAAAAAGGGCTTTTTTGGTAAAAAAAAGGAAGTTGAAACTTGCGTCTACATTTTGGTTTCTGAATGAGAGGCCGAATGGAGGCGTATCAAGCTTATGTTTACAGTCGAGAGGTACATTTATTATTGATTATCTTCATTACAGGCACCAAGGTAATAAAGTCAGATAGAAATGAAGAAACCAAATCACTGTGAAACCTGCAACCTGCTTTTGGAGATACCCTGTAACTATTAAATACAGCCTTTACATTTATTCCTCCTTCTCTTTTTCTGTTTTATTATTGCCATATCTTGAAAAAAATCAACTAGAGCACATTTGTTAAATATTGACACTTTTGTTTTATACACACAAAAAAAAAAAATACCTCCATCAAATGTATTTAGTGCCTCTGGATGCAGTTTGTTCTTACAAGCTTTGCATATCTAGATTCTCTTAACAAAATAGTTTAAGCTAATTTATAAGAAACAGAGAGCTTCAGTTAGCTGTAATTTTTAACTCTTTTCCCTGATTAATGTCTAAATCGAAGCTGGATTTGACTGTGGCATTCTGAAACGTAAACAATAAAAAGCAGGTTGCAGTTTTTCCTAAGAACTCATCTTCACTCTCATGTCCTGCATCATTTACTCAACCGTCTAATTTTTTTCTTTTACAATGTATAAAAATTCAGTTATGATTAGACAGTCAACTATCAATTATCTCTACTTGATGACTGATTATCTTCTATTTGTTTTTGGATATTCTAATTAATTAAATCAAAGTTTGTGTTTTAGTTATCTGAAAAAAAAAAGACCCACAAGTCTTTAGGTAGGAGTTGTAAATGAATAATGGATGTAAAGCATCTTCAGCATATTGGTAGGGCTTTCTTTGTGTAGCGCGTGATTTATTACCACCACCCACTGGACAGAAGGTGTAGTGCAGTTTTCTTTGCAGCTTCTCAGAGCAGTGAAAGAGGATACATTCTGTAGGCTTTCTTTCAACTTAGAAAAACAATAATTTGGCTTTGAAATACTTTTACAGTAACACAACCTTTTAGGATACTGCTGCCTTTTATTAAGCTCCATATTCCTATCATTTCACACCAGCAAATATTGAAATATATCCCTTCAGTAAGATGCTTCCACCTCAATGCTTCACAGAGCTGATGTTTTCATGTTAATGCATATTTTGAGTTTACCTGTAGTATCTGAGATCTAGGAAAAAATGTTTAACTTTAGTCACATTTGACAAGAGCACTTTCTTCTGCATCGTCTGAAAAACTGCAAAGACCTCTTATATTGGCATCTTCCTTTATTTCACGCTATCCATAAAGGCCTGATTTGTGGATTGCGATGGTATTAGGAGCTCTGCTAAAAGAGTCTCCTCCTAGGGCTGTACATTTCTGCAGCTCCTCGTTTCCTACAATCCTTAAAGGAATAGTACACCCAAAACATGATTAGCCTTCATTTTCTACTCACCCCCATGCTGAACAACACTCTGGAGTACTTTTTTGATATCTCAAATGCATCTGGAGATCTGGGAGGCTTCTTGCTGTCTGCTGACATTCAAATAATGGAGGTCTATGGCGCCTGAGGCAGAAAGGTCCATAAAAGTCCACAAAAAACGTTTCAATATTCCTCCATACTGCTCGTCCAATGTAATCCAAGTGTCCTGAGTGGGTAGCGTCCAGAATTTACTCAAAACGAAGTCATTTAGAATGTTTTTAGAGCATAAACAGTAGTGTATAGGATTTCCTAAAAGCGCGTTCACAAGTCTACGGAAACCGCGGCAGACCAAACCAGACGAAAGTGCGCATTCAGCTCGGCAAAGAACTCATGCTCTTCCTCAACACTGAAGTCCTCAGACATTTTTCTTTCGTTGTTTCTTTCTTTGCACAGGTAAACAGCACATTTCTTCTTCTACGCTTGCATTATCGGCAGAGCAGACGCTGAATGCGCACTTTCATCTGGTTTGGTCTGCCGCGGTTTCCGTAGACTCGTGAACGCGCTTTTAGGAAATCCTATACACTACTGTTTATGCTCTAAAAACATTCTAAATGACTTTGTTTCGAGTAAATTATGGACGCTACCCACTCAGGACACTTGGAATACATTGGACGAGCAGTATGGAGGAATATTGACACGTTTTTTGTGGACTTTTATGGACCTTTCTGCCTCGGGCACCATAGACCTCCATTATTTGAATGTCAGCAGACAGCAAGAAGCCTCCCAGATCTCCAGATGCATTTGAGATATCAAAAAAGTACTCCAGAGTGTTGTTCAGCATGGGGGTGAGTAGAAAATGAAGGCTAATCATGTTTTGGGTGTACTATTCCTTTAACTGTACAACTAACTGCCCTGTTCAGTGAAAACCAGGTTTCTTCTGTGAAAAACCTCCCCAGAGCGCCAAACTCTATCAAATGCGAGGATTTCCCCACTAAAGGCAATCAAGACAATGAACTGCAGTCGGGTCAAGACCCTGATGAAGACGACAAGCTTTTATGAGTTTCCCTGAGCTTTTGCCAACAGATCTAGAATGTTTTGGTCATCCGAAGTAATTGTTGAAGCATCTGTCTGGGAGGCTGGCCTCAGATAATCTTAGAGGGAAGAAGCTGAATATTTGGGCCCTGGGCCTCATATGATCTAAAGTTGTGAGGCTGGGTGGATGTGTAACAAGAGTAAAAACAAACAACGCCGTTGGAGAAAGCTTGTTAGAGAGATTAACATTCAATTCATGGGCCACTCTGATGGACATTCCCACAGTCAACATGCCATTTACACTTCATTTTAAAAACTGTGGCATATTGTGTGATTGAAGAAGCATATTTTAAAGTAGTCGTTTATTATGGCCTGCTGAAGGCACACCTTTGTAACAAGCTGATGGACGAGGATCTGGATATGTCACACCTGTAAAGGTGGAAAATTTATCCTGGCAAAAGGGAAGTCATCTCTAATACAGATTAAAACAGATTTGTGGACAATATTTTAGATATAAGGCTTTTGTGTTCACAGACTCTTAGATTTTTTACTTCAGTTTCCCTATATATTATTTGTTTGGCATAAAATAAAACTTGGAACAGTGTTGAAACGTGTTTTATTAACATTTGCCGTTCATTTTACAGACATTCAGCTTTAATGAGTAATCAGAAATTCACCAAGAAGTTTTTGCTGCCCAGGTTTGTTCTTAAGTATTACAGAATCATAAATGCAACACAAATAAGCCCATAGGACCATTAAACAGCATAAAACAATTCATACTTAACTGCCTTAAAGTCTTAACTATAAAATTATTCCAAACCATGTTCATAAACAAACTGGTGTTGATCGTCTTAAAAACGAACTCTACAAGTTGTTATGGAAATGAAAAAAAACAACAACAAGACTTTAATTTAACAAAGTGCCTTATTTGCACTGAGATCAATAGTCACTTTTAGGCTCGCTGAACCTGCGCTTCTTAATGGTTCCAGGGGCAGATGGCTCCTGGCTGCTGACGAGGTCGTACTGGGAAACCTGAAAACAGCAGAGGGCTCGGTGTTAGCTACTTTCTAGACTTCATAATCACAGTAAATTATTTGCTTCTTCATAAAATCAATGTTAAATGATTTTTGCTCTCACCATCTTCTCCTTGATTCTGGTCGACTGCTTCCTTTTCATGGTAACGTTTGTCTCCTGCCCACACAGATGCTAACATTTTTAAAAACATCCATCATCTGTTGCTACTAAAGCATCATATCAGACAAAGGAAATTAGAAAAAATTTAATCATTCATTTAAGTACATTGATTCTGTGGGAAATAAAATAATCATTCTCATTACAAATCCTTGAGCCAACATTAACATTTATGATAAACATAATTTAATATATATAAAGACTTTGAAAAGCTAAACAGTGCTTAGAAATGTTGATATTTCACAGATTCAAGGTGCAAATGTGAGGTGACACATCACAAAGGGAACGGATCTCAGGAGGAGAACAGATGAATATACGGAAAACCATTCATTCCTACTGTGAGGCACAATGGAAGATCCACGTTGCAGCAGGCTGCGTTAAAGTACTAAGCATCATGAGCTCTTCAGGATCTTTAATTTGAAAAAACTAAGAATGGACACTAATATTGAACGATGATAATAGTCCAACATATTCTGCCAAATCAAAACAAAAATGGTTCTGAAGATACAAAAGCAGCTGTTTTTCATGGCCGCCTCAGTCTATAAACCGTAGTCCTATAGGAATAATGAGTTTGCTAAAGAGAGTTTAGGGGAGGATCTAAGTAGGATCCAGAGAGACCATTAAGGAAGGTCAAAGATCCATCTGTGAAGCGTTAAAGAACAAGCTGCAGTGCTGTTCAACTCAGAATAAGGGTTGTTCGAAGGACTGATTGTACACAACTCGGTAATTTGTGTATTTCATGAACTTTCAATAGGAAAACTGAGATAGGAATAAGATATATGAGCTGTGAGTGCGGGTTAACTAAAACTATCCATATAATTTCCAAAAATGTATAGTAGATCTGTTATTATACACAAACAGCAGTACAATTTAACTCAATAAATATTTTTACATCTCTAAACCTCACTAAGTTGTTTGTTTTTGTCAGGACTCCTGTTTTTGTGTTTCTGTATTTGTCTCCCTTCATCCACCAGGAGGCGCCTGGTTCTGGTCCGCCTCCTCACACACCTGCTGATGGTTTCCTCGTTAAACGGAGTGTTCTTAAGCTGCTGACTGCCACTACGTTGACGCCAGAGTGTTTGCCAGTTTAGGGTACTCTAGCCAAGCTGAGCTTTTTGTCAACCTGAGTTTAACTTTGTTTTTGTCTTTGCCTCTCGGCAGGAAGTCATCCTGCAAACTGGATTTCTCGGACCTTCACTCCCTGGAAGGATCAACTGAGCTTCAAACTGAGCTGGGGTTCAAACAAGAGGTTTGGATCCTCTTTCCCCAAGAGATGATTTGAGCTTCTCACTGAGAAAGGGATAATTCTCCACTACGACCCGTTCAAGTAACGCAGGATATCTGAGTGGCAGTCAGTTTCTCCGTTCATCAACTTTCTACCGCATTCTGGGTAAACCCTGTTCCGCCCTCCACCGAATCAGACAAACACTGGAACCACGGCACACAGACAGGAGTCAAAGATTCAACAACTTCTCTGGAAACGTGAGTCGGCAACCAAATCCTCTTCTCCAAGTTCACAAATCAAATTCCCCACTGAGCCTGAACTAACCGCTGTGTCTTCCCCTCACTTTACAGTTCTGGTTGAGCAGTGTTCAGAGCAACACTTCTCCCTCTGTTTAACTTCTTCAATAAAACCTTTGAAACCTTTTCCCTGGTCTCTCTGTTCGGTTATCTGCATTTGGGTCTGAACTTTGTAACATCATGACAGTTTTTTAACGAATAATAATTTTTTTTATTTAACATAAAGTCATGTTGAGTATATATACCCATAAAAGACACTTCCTTTGTGTCAAGGCACCCCTTGCAACCCAGCTTGGGATAAAGCCTGTCAGAAAATGGATGGATGGATGTGTCAAATACCTCTAAACCAGAGTAAAACTGTTGCATTTGAGAACATTTTTTTTCAAACAAATTACTAAGAAAATATTTCAAAAGAGGCAGCAGAAAAACAAAAACACATCTGATGTAGCTACTCCAATAAAGGCCGGGTCACACCGGTTGTTTTAATCTTCGATTTGTGTTTTTTTTCACGTCATACTGACTGCGTATAAAGAGGCTCCGACTAGGTAGGATGAGAAGATATATGCAGAGTTTTTCTCAATCCTGTCTCTGTCCCACACAAATTGAATTTGACAGGGATATTATAAAAAGTTATTAAAAATAAATAAAAAATAAAAAACAGCCGGTGCAGCTATAAAGCAAAGCCCCACTTCATGAGTCTGTGTATCATCTCTTAAACCGGAACAGATAGAGGATTGTTATTGGCCAATATTAAAAAACATAATGGGAACTACGTTTAAACAAAAGGAAAAGTTTTTGTTTTATTTTTTATTTAGTCATAAACAGGGGAGAGTGATAAGCTGTCCTTACCTACACTCTCTGTCCCTTATTTATTTATTTTTTCATAGAAGATCACTATTTACTATACCTTTTTTCTGTCCTCCTGAAGTTTGTTGAAGTTAATTTTTTCTCAAGGAAAGTGATAAACTGAGCTTTCTGTCCCTTGGTTTTTTTTGTTGCAAGGCTCAAATAAGATCACTACTTTATCCGTTTTGTCTCCTCCTGAACTCCTATCATGGGTAAGGTGTTCATTTTTTAATGTGTCATTGACTGTTTTTGCACTAGTCAGTCCCACATGCTATATATGTGCTGTGCAACTCCAAAACTGTTTTCACGTTCGATTGACAGATTTTATTTCGTAGTTTCCCCCAAAGTGGATGTGTTTTACTTTGTAACCACTTCTCTCTTCCTGTCAGACCCATGGAATTGCAATTGAACTGATGCATAGTCCGGCTAAAATAGACCTGGGGTCTGTCATAGTCAGAGCTACAGAAAAAGTGTCGGCTGTGATCATCCCAATTGACTCTTAATGAGCGCTAAACGCTACGTCATCCAACAAGATTTTCTGTGCACATAATTGGATTCGTTGTGGTCAGAACTTAAGATTCTCTAAAATGTTTATCCAGAAGTGCTAACATAGTAAGTAGCCAGTAGCCTTGTACACATTAACAAACCCTCAATACTCCAGGCCTCTAGAAGTCATCATGTGAGGAATGCAGATTACATGTAGAGGTCGGCCTTTGAACCACTGCAAAAGGCAGCTTACTTTTTGTATGTGATTAAGAAACATCGATGATAACTACACATGCAATTTGAAGAAAAATTATTATTTCCAAAAAGTTTCCGTGAAAATCCCTGTGATGTGTCAACCTTCAACATGTCACTTAAGCAGTTTGTTCCTGTTAATGTCCAGTGTTACCTGGAAGGTTTCTAACCCTGAGAATTCCCTGAATGTTTCAACCCACTTACTAGCTGGTAAAGAGTAACAGAAACCTGAATATTCACTTGTTTTAAGTAGATTACTGACCACTGTGGACCTGTGCCCCTGAGTCGGGGGCTGAGATGCTAAGGACAAAGATTTAACCTGATAAGCCAAACATGTTTTAGTACCAATTTCTGAATGAATACATACATTGAAATTAAAATAACTCCATAGTTCTCATGTGTTAAGATTTTTGGTGCTTGTGTAAAAGAGGCCCATAAAATAAGTTTATGATTTTTTTAGTGTAAAGGGGAACAGCTTTTTTTACATTTGGCCCTTGATTTTACCTTATTACATCATGTTCTACTCACCCATATGTTTTGTGTTATTTGGAGCCGTTCTGAAAATATTCGGTTAGGTTATATCCAGGTAACGTCTTCCTATGGGCAAAGAGTTGAAGACACAAACTGAACTGTTCATAATTTTATTCTTTATGGTACGCCAGCATTCATAACATGTAGGCGAATCACTGTCCCCCAAACATCCACGGTTATATTTTTTATATTTCTATTTTTTAACAACAAAGCAGCGTTTGTATGACGTCACCCCCGTGTGCGCCGGCTACCGTTCATTCATCCTGTCCGCTGAACTGCTGCTAGTTTTACTCACATGCCTGGAAGATGTCTAAATATAAGAGGTAGAGCGTAGGCGCCTGGTGTAATGTACATGGTTAAATAAAGTTGTTTTTTTTGAAAAAGAAAAAACAAAAACTCCAGACCGGCAGGCGGATGATGTCATACACACTCCGCTTTGTTTTTAAAACATATAAATATAAAAAATATAACCGCGGATGTCTGGGGGACAGTGATTCACCTACATGTTATGAATGCTGGTGTGCCATAAAGAATAAATTATGAACAGTTTAGTTTGTGCCTTCAAGTCGTTGCCCATAGGAAGACGTTACCTGGATATAACCTAACGGAATATCTGCAGAACAGCTCCAAATGACACAAAACTTATATAGGTGAGTAGAACATGATGTAATAACGTAAAATCAAGGGCCGAATGTAAAAAAAAACGAAATTCCCCTTTAAGCGACATTATTGATGTTCCAGGTCTCTTAGGTAACAGAAAAATTTCCTGATCCCCCTTAGTACTTCCTGGACCCACTAGGGGATTGGGGTCCAACATCCACATTAAAGACACAGCTGCTTTAAGATCCTTTTCAGTGATGTCTTTTGTCTAATATAATATATAAATATTATTATTTTTATTTTTCTGACACTTTTTTATGCTTTTGTACGGTGACCTTGAGTGTCCAGAAAGGCGCCTTTATAAATAAAATGTATTATTATTATTATTATTATTATTAATATTGTGTTGTTTTTTTGTTTTTTTTTACTGATTTGCACTAAATAGGAAACAATTAGCATTGAATTTCATGTGATGCAACATACATCACATGTGGATGAAGTCTCGGTCAGGAGGAACAAACATACCTCGGGGACATCCTCACCACTTTCCTTCTCTTCTTCTTCCTCCTTATCAATGCACAATTGGATCTCTACAGTTGAAAAAAAATACAAGTTACTGTTTTAACTTAAGATAAACATTTTCCTTTTTTTTTTTTCAACTTTTAACTGCTGTCATTATTACAACCCCTGCTAAATAACCGGTATCATTATACAGGATAACAAAGGTATGTTGTGTTCAATGTATAGGCTCTAACAAAATCATCCCTGTACAAATGGAATTGCAGGTACTTTACCCAATAAGGTGGTAAATAACATTTATAGGATCAGTGATTCAGGAAAATGTTAAATATTTGACAAACTGCCTTATTTGAGTTGTTTACTTATTATTATTATTTGGGCTCTTTTTTTATGGAAGGTCAAAAATAGACTTGGGGGTAAAAACCTTTGATTTACCTAATTTTTATATGCCCTGATCAAAACAGCCCATTTCTATAACAAGGTTAGTTTTTTAAAAATAAAATCGTAAGTTTTGACTCATAAGTTTTATCCAGGTTTGCCTGAACATGTGACATAAAAGTATCATCAACAAAAATGGTTTGGTATCCCTTGATGCATGGCCCTTGATGGTCTTTTCACCAAATCAAATTTCCGATAAAAGTAAATTGTGTCCAAAGAGATCTCTATTCCTTTTATGTGATTATTAATTTAATGACTGCATACTATATAATCATTAATCTGATTAGCAGCTACGTAATTCCATTACAAAAACATGGTAATCAACTTCAAACTCATCTCCATGGTTTTTCTTTCACCTGTACAGGAGCTTCTGCAAAACTCATTGAATGCAGCAGCACAACTAAAAAGCCCTATTGTAATACTATATTACAAGCCTAATATTGTTTACACTCCATGCATTCATGCTGCCACTAGTACAGTCTAGGTGCAAAACAGGAAAATGTGACATCATAACCACCAATATTATGATACAGTATCAGAGAGATTCCATGTTATCTTAATTCCGTTTTTAGAAGTTAAAGGTGATGTGTAGAATGCTCCTGTCTTTCCACACTGAAGAAAACTGATGCATTGTTTTTTTGCATCTACTTAAGTACTATTATTTCATGTTAGCAGCGTAGGACATGAAACAATTGTGTTAAAGTAACTGAATTTGCTTAAGTTAATGCAAGAAAAGGATGCATTATTTTTTCATTCAAATTAGCTCAGAAACATCAAATATATTTTAAAGGAGTTTTTTATCCCTCAAATGTTTCCCTGTTCCTTAATCACACTATATTTAGGTGCCAAAGTATAATAATAATATTTCACCACCCATTGCTGGATTATTAATTGAAGAATGTTTTAAAATTGTTTACACTGTGTGAACAGTCAGCCTTCCAAATTACAATGGCTCATTAAGTTCTTTAACCATCATTAAATTAAGACCAGTTGAGACCACCAATGAGTAAGTGAACCTTTCATTTATTTTCCATTGCTGGATCTTAAATCTTTTTTGAATAACTTAACTTCTAATTTTAAGCGTTTTTAAATAGATGTCACTTTGTACTATTACCTGTGTTATCCATGTCTGTAGTGAAGTTCTCAGACTCCTCCACTAGCTTGAGATCAGGACTCTAAAGATTAAAACACATTGAACAGTGAAGTCACAAGCAGTTAACAAACATACAGTAATAAAACAGTGGATTGCCATTTTTGCAAGATTTCAACTTTTAAACAACTAACTGAACTAACAGACTCCATGTCTGTTTTCTCAATAAGCAAACTAAGGCAGAGAGGAAGGACTCTGACTCCATGGAAGTTCGAGTCCTCACAGGAATCCCAAGGCCCCTCTGCCTAATTTTGTTATCGTTTTTAAAGATGTCACTGTTGGACGAACCTGTGTAAGGTTGATTGGGTCTTCAATCTCCAGAATCCATTTTTTATTCACAGAAACACCCTCTTTAACCTGCAGATAGAAAAACACTTGGAGGAATCAGTTTGCATGACAAATAAAAAAAAACAACAATGCTAAAATAAGTATTTTTTACAAAGCTAGTTTACTATCAATTGCTTCACCTGTTCCAGTCTGTGTTTCTCTGTGGCCATGTCAAACTTCAAACAGTGGTAGGGGGTTTCAACTTTGCCAAAGGTCAGTGTGACCGGTTCCTGCTCAAACACTAGTGTGGTTTCTTCAGCCTCTTGGAAACCTGGAGGTTGGTAGTCCTGAGGAGTGACTTTACGAAGGAAAAATAACAAAATAACTCGTAAATACAGGTTAGTTATTCAAGGACAATGAAACAAAAAAGGTTTTAACACTCTAATATAATCTTTAACACTGCTCAAAGCCTGATGTTAAATGATCTAATACTGATTCTCTTGGATTAAAGGATCTAGTGCCATCTAGTGCAATATTTGTAGATTGCAATCAACTAACTACTCCCCTTGTCTACTTGTCTGTCTTCTAGCAAGGAGAGAAGCATTGTTCATTAAAGGTATACTCCATATAGAAACATTATTCTCTGCACCACAAATCAATAATGGGAAACTGTGACAAGAGGGGAAATGATTAGGAAGGTTCACATTGTCGGTGACCTGTGGCTCCTTTATTTCAGAATAAAAAGAACATTTTCAGTATTTTCAGTAAGAAGACAGACAAAACTGATGCTGTATCTGGGAGTGAAAATCAGTGTTGCATCGATACCAGTATCGGGCGGGGCCTCAATCCAGCACTAAAATGGTGGCATTGGTATTGGCGAGTACCAACAAATAGGGCACCGATACCATTTTGAGAGCCAAAAGTTTCTTCCACTGTTGTCACCCATTCCAGGTAGGCAATAAAAATTTCTTCTAGATTCACTTTGTATTAGTGTTTTTCCTGCTTCACAAAGGTAGGCAGCAGCTTGACAAAGCCATGATGGCAATTGTTTTACATCCAAGTAGTATGCAGTTCTTCATATATACACATACACATTAATTTAAAACAGATGGTATACGTATGGTATCGGTATCGGCCAATACTGCAAAGCCAGGTATCGGGGCCAAAAAATGGCATTGGCGCAACACTACAGAAAATTCAGACTCTGCTATCTGTAGTAAGGTTGGGTGATATGTAAAAAGTTCCAACCTATATTTATCAGTCCAACAAATGGCAATGTATGATATATTAAGGCAAGTGACTTTGTGGGCAAAGACAAGCATAGCTTCAAAGCACGTCTTCTGCACCACTGGTAATATTGTTAACAACCACAACTGAAACCCAATAAGGTAAACATGCTTGTTTTCTTGTCAAAAGTTTATGGGTTTTGTCCAGTGGGAATGGTTTACTCTTTTCCAGTTGTCATGTTATGAAACATAAATTTTTCATTTGTATATCTAAATGTGAACAATTGAAGAGACAGAAAATTGGGGAGAAGATTTTTTTTTTATGGAAAGCGAAAATTCACAATTGGAAATGTTCATTTCATGAATTTTCCCTTTTTATTTATGTTTTTGTTTAATTTTGTATTTGTTGTGACAAATTCAAATCCGTAAAGGACGGAGCGTATGGAGTGAACACAGAGAGAAAAACTCTCTGGTTCGGTTGGGCTGTTTGAAAAAAAAAAAAAACTGCTTGTCTATGGTTTGGATCAGTTCTTTTTTGTGTCAAGTTTAAGTAGATAAACTGCTGCTGAATTTGTTCTTTGTTTGTTTTTTTGTTGTTGTTGTAGGCCATGTCTTAGCCCATAGATCAAGAAAAGAAACAATGAAATTGCTTAAAACACGATCGTTGAAGGGCTGAGTCAATTGTCGATGGATTCATCTAATCGTCCAACATTAATCTGGAGTAAAACACCACTCTGATTAGATCAACACTGAAACCAACAAGTACAAAATCAAAACATTAACATCTAGGCAACAAACACCCTAAAACTTCACCAGCTTAGAACAGCTGAATTAGAGTCTTATCAAACTGAACTGGAAGATTTTCTCTCACCATCGTCATAGTAGGCCAGCTTCATGTTGAGGCAGACGTTTTCTGGCAGAGGACCCAGGTTCTGCATCAGCGTGTACAGTTTCCTCACCAGTAAGATGCTTGCTTTTTTGGTAGTTCCCACAGACATCATGGAAAACTTCTCATTGGTTTTACTAATGAGGAGGAAGAACACAGAGAGAGCCTGGACCAATTGTTAAAGTTAATAAATTCATCACTTCAACCGCCTGTCAAGTAGTTGGTTCAATATTGTAAATGCAGAAGGGATGAAACAATTAATCGGATTAATCATGATTAATCGATTATTGAAGTAATCGTCAACTAATTTAGTAATCGATTCATTGTTAACTGGAGACTCTGAATCATGTCCTTAGCTGAAAGAGCAACCCACTTAGAGCAGTAATTATATCAAAATTGTAAAAACATAAAAAAATTCAGCTGTCAATATGCTCTATCTAGAACCCCTTAAGTGAAAGTTTGTGTTTCACCTGCTTTAATTTTATTTAAAAAAAAACTTATTTAAAGAATGTTTGGCTTTCAGATTATTAAATGATTAATCATAAAACTAATTGACAGATTAATTAATTTGCAAAACAATTGTTAGTTGCAGCCCTAAAATGCAGCTTTGTTAAAAATTTATTAAAACTTGAAGCCGTTGAAGTGTTTGATTAAGTTTTTATTATGCCTGTGAGGACCTCAACCTGTGTATTTCAAGGCTATGATTTATTCTCATCTTACCATGACTTGAAGTTAACCAACATCATGTTTTGGGGGATGGAACTGCATTAAAGGTCATATTACTGATATCACATTAAAATTGAAAACAGATTTAAACTAGAAAAGCACTCAGACCAGACCTCTGCCAAGCAGCAAATATGGCCTCATATTGTTACCTACACCTATAGCTAAAACTTGCAGGTCTGGATCATGATTTTTGAAGTCTGATGCTGAGAATGTCAATAGTCATTGCTGCCACCCTCTGGTTTAGGTGGGAACTGCTTGTTTCCTCCCTACATCACCATCTCCCTGAATCCTTTAAAATCCAGAATGTGATTATGATCTGGATCATTGTCAAAATGTTTTGGGATTGCTCTTTGGCATGAGGCACAGCTCTGATAAAAAATCCATTCATAACTTTTCAAATTATCGTGTACACAGGCAGACAAACACACACAAACTTTCTGTGAGGTAAAATGTGTGCACTCCTTTACTATCAGAGTAGCCAAACGTTCAGACATAAAAATACCTTTCAAAATCCACATTTGTTCCTTCAGGGGCGTATTGGATCCTAAACTTGTAACACTCAGTCACTCTCTATAGGAAAAAGGTTATAGGTTACAAAAAATACAAAATAATGATGAACAGTCGCACTTAGACCAGTACCTGGGGGTTGCTTGGGTCAGTAAAGAGCTACAAAAAATAAAAAATAAAAAAAATACATGGATTAGAATATACATAATTTTTAAAAGCCCAAATAATTTTTTTCAATAGAGAAGAAATAATACAGTGACACTTGGATTGGCGTTGCAGTTTGATACTTATTTTCTCAAATCTGTAGAGATGGTTACTAATACTTACAGACATTATGACGACCCTCAGCTGAATAAGAACATAAACCAGGACAAATTTGATCACATTAGCTTAATAAGGAAGACATACTATGTTGAAAAAGAATAATTTATTCTACATCATCCATAATTTCTAGGGCTGGGTATTTTCATCAAAGTCCTGAATCGATTCGATTTTGATTCATACAGTTCTAAATCGATTAATTTCGATTCAATCTGTTTTTACAATAATGAAAGTGGTTCAACTGTGTTTCAAAATACTCATGTTTTTTATTTTTTCCTGTCAGATTAAATACAAAGTGCAAACTTGTAAATCAGACAGTTTAAACATGAGATATGAACAAAACTGTCTCATAAGTGCAAACTTGTTTGTGAAAAGTGAAAAAGAGAAGCCTCACTCGAGCAAGCAGATGTGGCACAGCAGACATGCATGAGCTGCAATATCTTCAATGCACAAACCATATTTGCAGTGTTGTCTGTAATAACTACAGGGTGTTTTCTGGTCAGCCCCCATTTGTTAATGTCTTTAGTCACCTATAGGGTATTGGGCAGCTGTCTGGCTTGAAGTAATCTTGAGTGCATCTTTCCTGCTTATTTGAATGTGAACGTCACGTGGGTCACTATAAAATGAATCTATCTTATTACCTAGACATCGATTTTGCAAAAATGTAAAGGAATCGATTCAAAATCGATTAAATCAATTTTTTTACCCAGCCCTAATAATTACTAAATCAAATGATCTCTCTGTGGGTTCAAAGCTGAAACAAGACTTACATATTTCTTCTCGATGGCATCAAAACAACCCGCCATCCTGGAAGAATGAAACACTATTTATTTACAAAAAATTTAAAACGGTTGAATATCTGAGTCATTGGCTCTATTTTAAAGTAGCACCAGAAATATATGAAATATAATCTCTTAAAAGTGCAACAATGAAGTGTATTGTCACTCAAACCCTCTCTTTTAACATGCTCACAGTTAGGTACCGGTACATTTAGTTAATCGGTGCATCTGAGTGGAGTCAGTGCAGTTTACCACTTGAGTATGTGAGAAGTTCCTGGACAGTTGTGGTCCTCTTTCAGGATCATCACTTTCTGATCTGAAATTAAAAAGAGGGCAACAGTAGAGGGAAGAACATTTTTGATTATAGAAATCCATTAATGTATTGAATATGTTTTTCAATTAACTAGTTAATTTACATTATTTTAATGAATTCATGCTTCTACATAATCAAACAAAATTGAGACTATATAAAAAAACCTTTTACAGAATACTTTAAATTAATTGCAAAAATCTAAATATGTAAAAAATGCACATTCACACACTTAATTATATAAAAGCATAAATAAAAATTTTAATCTTAAATTGTATATATTCTATGTTTATAAATGTTTATACCTTTTGTCTGAAGCGTTTTCTTAATTGCTTATTTAAAGGAATAGTACACCCAAAACATGATTAGCCTTCATTTTCTACTCACCCCCATGCTGAACAACACTCTGGAGTACTTTTTTGATATCTCAAATGCATCTGGAGATCTGGGAGGCTTCTTGCTGTCTGCTGACATTCAAATAATGGAGGTCTATGGCGCCCGAGACAGAAAGGTCCACAAAAGTCCACAAAAACGTGTCAATATTCCTCCATACTGCTCGTCCAATGTAATCCAAGTGTCCTGAGTGGGTAGCATCCAGAATTTACTCGAAACGAAGTCATTTAGAATGTTTTTAGAGCCTAAACAGTAGTGTATAGGATTTCCTAATAGCGCCCCCATGCGCGCTCACGATTCTACGGAAGCCGGCAGACCAAACCGGAAGAGAGTGCGCATTCAGCGTCTGCTCTGCCGATAATGCAAGCGTAGAAGAAGAAATGTGCTGTTTACCTGTGCAAAGAAAGAAACAACGAAAGAAAAATGTCTGAGGACTTCAGTGTTGAGGAAGAGCATGAGTTCTTTGCCGAGCTGAATGCGCTGGTTTGGTCTGCCGGCTTCCGTAGAATCGTGAGCGCGCATGGGGGCGCTATTAGGAAATCCTATACACTACTGTTTAGGCTCTAAAACGTTCTAAATGACTTCGTTTCGAGTAAATTATGGACGCTACCCACTCAGGACACTTGGATTACATTGGACGAGCAGTATGGAGGAATATTGACACGTTTTTATGGACTTTTATGGACCTTTCTGTCTCGGGCGCCATAGACCTCCATTATTTGAATGTCAGCAGACAGCAAGAAGCCTCCCAGATCTCCAGATGCATTTGAGATATCAAAAAAGTACTCCAGAGTGTTGTTCAGCATGGGGGTGAGTAGAAAATGAAGGCTAATCATGTTTTGGGTGTACTATTCCTTTAAGAAGACCATTCTTTCAGCAAATGGCCTGTTTTAGACTCTGCACCATTACTCAAGGTAATGATTTGATTTTAATAAAAAAAACTGTTGAAAATTATTCTAATAACTGATTAATCAAAATTGATCCGATCAATCGTCTCAGAACACTATGTGTTCTTACCGTCAAGATATTTGGTCCCATAGGCTCTGCCTGGGAATATCCCCCTGAGGTATGTGATGCTGGAAACAGCGATGGCTAGAAGCTTCTTTACAGCAGCAACTGACTGTTGCTCAGAGACAACCTCATTAGGCAGCAGCTGGATAGCCTGCAGGAGTGGAACAAATAGGCTTTAGAGTTTAAGAAGTTTTAGTTGTGCACGGTTAATATTTTCAAAATAAGATTTTTTTTAAATTAAACTTCTAAACTTAAATATTCAGTGTCATGATTTTATCTAAGGCTCTGACCAACATGCAGAAAACCAATACAGGGAGACCAGGGGAAAGTTTAACAGGTTTATTGAGAAGTTTGTGACGAATACAGTGTAGCTCTGAATGTTGTTCAGCCGGATCTTGAAAGTGAGGGGAAGACACTGCGGTTAGTTCAGGCTCAGTGGGAAATTTTATTCTCGAACTTGTAGTAGAGAAATAGGTTGCAGACTCACATTTCCAGAAAATGGTTGACTCTTTTGACTCCAGTCGGAGTGGGGGTGTTCCAGTGTTTGTGTCATTCGATGGAGGGCAGACAGGGTTTACCCAGAATGCGGTTGTTTGAAAACGAACGGAGAAGCTGACTGCCACTTAGGTTTCCTGCGGTACTTGAACGGGATGTTGTGGAGATGAATCCCCTGCTCAGAGAGAAGCCCCAAACGATCCTTGGGGGGGAAAGGGTTGATCAGAACCACAACCTTGAATCCTTACCCCTTGCTCACACTGGCTCCGGTGCGGTTACCGAGCCGACGGAGACCGCAACTCCCGCACACCCCCTCTCACACCGCCCTTTTGACTACGGTGCGGTGCGGCTCTGCGGCTCCGGCAACAGGTCCGGAGATTTAACAGAAGTTCACCTGAGTTCACGTAACTTCACGCGATAACACGGCCAAAATAAGGATATTTGCAAGAGTTTGTTGCGGAGGGCTCCGGCACGCCGCAAGGATAGCTTTCTTGCGGAATTTTCTGCAGCGCCGGAGTGTCTCGGTAACCGCAGCCGGACAGCTCAGCAGCCGGTGAGAAAGGTTTACGTCTTTTTAATGACTTGGAATCACTGCGGCGCCGCACCCACCGCACCGCAACGGTAAGACCGGAGTCGGTGTGAGCCTGGGGTCAGCTCAGCTTGATTCTCATTAGATCCTTCCAGGGGAGAGAAGGTCCAAAACATCCAGTTGCAGGATGACTTCCCAAAACTGGCAAACACTCTGGCGTCGAGGTAGTGGCAGTTAATAGCTTAAGAGCACTCAGTTAACGAGGCAACCCTCCACAGGTGTGTGAGGAGGCGAATCAGAACCAGGTGCCGCATGGTGGAGGAAGGGAGACAAACACAAAACACAAACCACACAGACAGGAATCCTAACATTCAGAGTTTTTCCCCCTTTCTTTCTGTGCATAATTTCAGCATTTGACCAAAAGCTGGCTGACTGGATCTAAAGGTCTTCTTTCTTTCTTTCTTTCTTTCTTTCTTTCTTTCTTTCTTTCTTTCTTTCTTTCTTTCTTTCTTTCTTTCTTTCTTTCTTTCTTTCTTTCTTTCTTTCTTTCTTTCTTTCTTTCTTTCTTTCTTTCTTTCTTTCTTTCTTTCTTTCTTTCTTTCTTTCTTTCTTTCTTTCTTTCTTTCTTTCTTTCTTTCTTTCTTTCTTTCTTTCTTTCTTTCTTTCTTTCTTTCTTTCTTTCTTTCTTTCTTTCTTTCTTTCTTTCTTTCTTTCTTTCTTTCTTTCTTTCTTTCTTTCTTTCTTTCTTTCTTTCTTTCTTTCTTTCTTTCTTTCTTTCTTTCTTTCTTTCTTTCTTTCTTTCTTTCTTTCTTTCTTTCTTTCTTTCTTTCTTTCTTTCTTTCTTTCTTTCTTTCTTTCTTTCTTTCTTTCTTTCTTTCTTTCTTTCTTTCTTTCTTTCTTTCTTTCTTTCTTTCTTTCTTTCTTTCTTTCTTTCTTTCTTTCTTTCTTTCTTTCTTTCTTTCTTTCTTTCTTTCTTTCTTTCTTTCTTTCTTTCTTTCTTTCTTTCTTTCTTTCTAAAACTCCACATAAAGCTAAATTCCTCCCAAGCAGCACAACTCAATCTGATACTTTATCTGGATCAATTAATATTCCAGTCAGAATCTTCATTAACATTTATATTTACTTCCTCTTGTCTCGAAATGTTTTAGAGGTGGAAAGGATTAAATTTTCGATGTTATTAAAGCATTTTGTGCTCCACATTTTATTAAGAGGAATGAGGTAAAAACATACACACACACATATATATATATATATATATATACACATACATACACACACACACACACACACACATATATATATATATATATATATATATATATATATTACAATTCAACATGTATTGTTTTTGCTTTGAATCAGGGGTTTTAAAAACAAAAGTTTTTTTTAAGATAAAACCTTCCTGAATAAATGCAGTAACTTTTGTAGTTTTGCTGGAGCTTTAAACAATAATCATAACTCTACAGTCATTTTTCAAAATAATGGTTTTTAAAATCTCTTAATCTTTCTTTCATGCCCCCACACAGTCTAACTTTTTTCTTCATGGGATGGCACAGTAGGTGCTGCAGTTGCATGACTTTTCTTCAGCAGTATGGAGGGCACTGACTGGGAGTGCCCCGATACAACAGTTTCATTAAAGCTACAATGTGTAACTTTTAGCGACATCTAGCGGTCAGACTGCAGCAACATGAACATCTCCCCCCCACCGCTTCTCCCCCCCAACAGTACGGCGAGCGTTACGGGACAAAATGTCTTCCACGACGTCCACATCACCTACCTTCTCAAGTGATGAGGTTTGTTTACATAGATCATTTTACAGATAGTATTTCATTAGTCTGTGTAGGGTATAGATTTCATGTAGACTTAAGATAATAAATATACCCGTTATTTTTTCTACATCGTTGTGACATTTTGGCGATCTCGCAATCGCTAGTTTGTTGGCTCTGCCTGCCGTAGCGCAAAGATGTCTGCCTCCATGGCTGCGAGACCCGCTCCTATGTAATTATAAATAACGAATTCTAAGGCAACGCAAATATTAAGGTTAAGAGGCTGAGCTCGTAGATGATGATAAAATAACATAGTTATGTATAATATATTACATTTCTGACTGTATATCCCTGTAATTATTACACACTGTAGCTTTAAGATAGGATACTAATATAAATGCTTTGAGAATGGTCCGATACGAGATTGACCCAATACAATACCAGCATGAATCATGCAGGCTTTTATTGCTCATTTTATATTGTAGAATGTTAGAAAGGGCTTGATGAAATAATATTACTAAAACAGGGGAAAACAGTCAACAAAGAAGGTGTGAAAACAAACCCATGTAAAGTTAAGTGTTTTAAGATTTTAGATGCCAGCTGATAAAATTGTATATTAGTTTACACATAGGGCAATAGTTGTATTTTGCAATCGATTAATCTGTTGATTAATTTTTTCATTTCATGGATTAAAAATCAGGTAGCCAATTCTTTAAAGAAGACTTTTTACGAAATTAATACAGGTGAAGCTCAGACTTTTCCACTTTAGGAGTTCTGGATAGAGCATATTGACAGACATTTATTTTCTATCTTAGATGCAAAATGTTCATGTATTTTTTACATTCTTGGTTTAATAACTGCACTTACTGGGTTGCTCTGTCAGCTAAAGGCCTGTTTTACACTCTCAATAATCCAGTTAACAATGAATTGATTACTAAGTTAGTAGTTATTTAGTTAGTTATTTAAATAATCAATTGATCACGATTCATCCAAATAATTATTTCAGTTCTATTTACAATAAATAGTTTTGATCAGATTTTCAAATAGCTGTAGATTACCAGTTCTTTTCTTTGCAATATCATAAATGCTGCCTATTCTGGGGAAGCAATAAAAAGAAAAGTAAAGGAGGCTGAATCAACCTTCAGTAATGAAGAGACAGAGATACAGAGAAGCTGCAAACATTTTTAAAAATCCATCATACATCAATCTTCTATTGCTTGTCTACCAGAATCATGGGGAGGGGTGTGACTTTTCCATTGTTGGGTTGAAAGCAGGGTACACCCTGTACAGGTAGCATGTCTATCACTGAGACATACAACCATGTACACACACCTCAGGACAATTCAAAGCCACCTAACAACTAGGGATGCACGATATTGGGATTTTGCCCGATATCCGATATGCCGATATTTTAAAACTCATGTAGCCGATAATCGATATCGATACCGATGTTAAAGCTGGACAAAAATAAGTAGTCATTGAAAATAGCAGTTTTGTTATCCACTTCTGACACTTTGAAAAATAATACAGTCAAATATATTTTCATATGCTGATATCTACGACGGAGTATTAGGGCCACACATGAAGAGAAAAAATATTTTTGACATGACGAGATTAAACTCGACATGTCGACTTTAAAGTCGACACGTCGACATTAAACTCAACATTTCGAGAATAAAGTTGAAATGTCATGTTGAGTTTAATCTCGACGTGTCGACTTTAAACTCGCCCTGTCGACTTTAAACTCGCCATTTCGAGAATAAAGTTGATATATCGTGGCGACTTTAATCTCGACATTCCAAAGTTTGGAGAAAAGAGCAACCGCGCTCCACAGCTGCAGTCTGCGTTTTAAGAGTGAAGGTAGTCTTTGACGTGCTGCAACTATATAATCATCACAGGAAGCGGTGGCCTACCAATAATAACGTAACATCTTTCCCTATGCTTACCCAGGCTCGCAGTTCTGAATTTGAGAACATGTCAGTCATTTCAACTTTATTCTCGAAATGGCGAGTTTAAAGTCGACAGGGCGACTTTAATGTCGACATGTCGAGTTTAATCTCGTCATGGCAAAAATATTTTTTCTCTTCATGTGTGGCCCTAATACTCCGTCGTAGATATCAAATAGATTTTTAAAAACGCGGTATTGATCTATTTTACTTTCAAAATCTCGTGAAATTGCATCGTTCTGTTACAAACTCTCCTGATATTTTGCAAATTCTTGTGAGATTTTGTTAGTAAAATAGATCGATACCGCGTCAATGTATCAACATATAAAAATATGGAAACATTTCGTGAATTTTCGGGGGATTTTGCAGCATAACGATGACATATAGCAATATTTCATTAGTAAAAGAGATTGATTTGGTGTTTTTAAATGGCAATATATCAGCATATGAAGATATTATGATATTTTAATTTATAAATATTTTTTCCCTCGTCTTTAGAAGTTTTTAAGTCTGTAAAAAAAGAAGTTTTTTTTTAGACTTTAGAAACTCAGAAGCTGATCAAATATCGGGTTAAATATCGGTGGGGTGGCCGATGTCCGATATTCAGTTTTAAGGCCGATACAGGCCGATACCGATAGGGGGGCGATTATATTGTGCATCCCTACTAACAACCTATTAGGCATGTTTCTAGACTGTGCGAGGGACAACCCGGAGTAAACAAGACAAAAGACATGGAGTTTATACGTTCTAAATCACATGGATTCAAACCAAAGACCTTCCTGTTACAAGGCAACAATATAAACTGCAACACTATGCAGTCAGAATTTTAAACATTTAAAATAAATGCTCCAATTTTTCTATTTGTTTGGTAAAATACAAAACACACTGAAGGGTTGTTGAACATTAGTAAAAATCATGATCACTACTTTTTGGTCAACTACAACTGATGATAGTATGATTACTCTTAAAGTTTAAAATATAGTGACATTTTTATTACATAGGTAAAATATATAATAGAAAATTGCCAAAGAGGATTGGAGTCAATAAAGGTATACTTGATATATAGCCATATAGAAAATACAAGAAGCAAATATAAAATTGTAACTCATTTTAGTTTGTTTGAAAGATTTCTTCTGAAACATACCACGAATATTGATCATTATCCATATTATATATTGTTGATTTAATGACAGAGACATTTACTTTGAAACTTAGACGGATTTTATTTTGTCATTTTGCATACACAAGTGTAAACAAAAAGACAATTCGTTAAGTTCAGCTCTCTGGACTATTTCATTTTTTAAAGTGCATGATAAGCCATGATAAGGTAAGCAGCAGCGATAAAAACATTCTGATGAACAAAAGTGATGTAAACATATGACTGTATAGTTACAGTTCTAACATTTAGTTGTTGTTTTTTTTTTTAATCTAAAACAAGAGATATACAGTGAGGAAAATAAGTATGCTGCTATTTTGCAGGTTCTCCCATTTAGAAATCAAAGTTGGATTCTTGCTGATTGTATGGGGTGGACAGGTGTCTTTATACAGCTAATGACCTCAAACAGGTGCATCTGATTGAGGATAATGGAGTGGAGGTGGACATTTTGAAGTCAGAATAACAGGTCTTGAGTGTCAGAATTCTATTTGATCGACAGGTGTTCAAATTCTTATTTACAGCTGTATCATACAAATAAATAGCTACAAAAAAATCCTATATCTTGATTTCTGGAGTTTTTAAAATTTATTTCTAGATTATGTCTCTCAAAGTAGACATGAACCTACCATGAGAATTTCAGACCACTCCATGATTTCTAAGTGGGAGAAGTTGCAAAATAGCAGGCTGTTCAAATACTTACTTTCATCACTGTACAAAGATAAATTGTGTTGAGTGATTGTCCTCTTTAATATAGTTCAATCCAACCCAACTGTAATGAGAAAATTTATAATCCATAGGTGATAAAAAACAACAATCTAAATAAAATTACCTGCGAAGGTCTTACTCGCTGAACACTGGCCATTGATTGAGAAATGTTATAAAACACAAAATACAAATCTGCAAAGATAAAGAAAGAAATCTCAGAGAATATATTGAAGTGACAAAAAATGGCTGGTCATTATGTTAGCTAGCTAATTTTATTCAGTTATTTCAACTTTTTATGTTTTTTGAGGATCGCCTCCAAAATAATAAAGCTAAAACTATAAAAAAAAAATAGAGAAATTCATTAAATTCAAATGAAAGCAATAAACCGTTACGTTTAACTATTACCTTCGGCAGTCCCTCACAATCAGAAGTTTAATCAACCGCAAACGTTAAAATTAAAGACGTAAAGGGGTTGCCGTAAGCAGCCAATCACAGAGCAGGAATAACAGCACAACAGCACAAACAGCTTGCTGTGCTAGGAATATAATTTTTTATGGGCCAAAAATTACATTTAAATTAAGTTTAACATATATGTTCAATTGTATATGTTAAACCAAACTGAAAACCGTTTTTTTCTTCTTATCTACTTTGCGTTGATGCAGTGTCACGCGGCCCCCGCATTGCCGCGGCCGACGATATCGAAATCCCATTGGGTTGTTGGCTGTCAATCACATATCTCAACCTGAATGGCTATATCTGATTGGCTAAGTACTGCTCGTGCTGATGCCCTATTGGCTAAAGTACTTGTCAACTGTAAACATCCCTTGCCTCATGTAATGACGTCGCATCTCGTTACGCCATCTTTGTTGGGGAGCTGTCGTGTTTAGAAAATCAGGATTAGGTGCAGGATTGTCAAACGTCTCCTGGTTTGTTCAAGCTATTGTGTTGTGTGGCAAAGAGGCTAGCTGCTGGCCCACCGCACTCAGACAATGTCGTCGGAAAACCTCGACTCGGACACCCAGGTGGAGTACGAGGACGAAAAACAGGTGGGTTTGTAGACTGCTCACCGAGGAGGGTACTAGCGCGATAAAGCTAAGATAAAATAGCTTAAGTGAAGTGTTTAATATGCTAAGAGCCGCATAAGAAGCATCCAAGCTTCCAGAGGATCTGTTCAGCCGTAATACATTATTTACTCTGTAATAAGACAGTTGTTCATGTATATATATATTAGTTGTCAGATGATTCAGTACATCCAGCCTGTGTGTCACTTTGTTGTGTCTCTTTCCTTGTGTTATTGCTTGAAGATAGATTCCACAGCAGCTCAGGCCTCATTGGTTTGTACTGCTTGTTTCCATGAAACATTAACAAAACCAGCAGAAAGTACAAATATACCTATATGTATACTCCAAATACAAGTACTTTCCTCTAAACACGCAGTGGTTTCTAGATTGCGGATTAGTTCCTTAACTTTGGCAGCTCAAAAGATTTTGTAATAAATTATCTTATTCGTGTCTTATTCCAATTTAATGTAGCTGATGTAAGTTATAAATTAAGACTCTTGCTGTATAAAAAAACAAAACAAACAAACCTGAAATTCTTGGGACTATTTATTTCCCTCAGTTTCAGTTTACACATTTGATCCTAAATAATGCCTTATTTTTTAAAGATCATTTTATAAAAACGTTGTAAAAAAAAAAAAATGCAGCTTTGAAATATCTTTGATGATTTTGTTGTTTTTTATTTGACAGATTAAATGCCAGTTTAAACTGACTTTTTCATTATTCAGCCAGACTGACATGTTGAATGTGATAGTTTTACTGTTAAGGTATTTACAGACAACAGTAAGTTTAAACAAATGGCTTTCTTTTTGTATTAGTTTCTAAAGGAAACTTAATTGTTATATCCCATATTCTTTTTTTTATTGTGCAATTCCAAACATTTGTAATTAAGGCTTAAAGACGTTTAATGACATCCAATCCTACCAAACAACCTGATATGTGCAATATTCGAAGGCCTGACCTAATTAAGCAAGGTCTAAGGTCTTGTATGGATGCCTTAGCGAGTCTTTGTGATACTATCAAAAGGGAAAATTTTACTCTTTGCAGTAAAAGTCTCTTTTGTATTTAATGCTTTTAAATCCTAAATAATCATCATATAAAGAATGTGCTGTGATAGATTTTTCAGGACATTAAATAAAAGAGCAAAATTCATGCATTTATTTCCTAAGCCAACAACATTTGGCAGCCATATTGGATTTAGGTTTATATTGGAATTATTATTACACACTATTAACAACAACTACTTGCAGTTTTTACCCATGCAGTTAACCGTTAATTTTATCTTGATGTCAGTAATAGGGCAGTAGAGATTTTTTATTTTATTTATTTAAAGAAATAGAAATTTTTTGCATATTAACATACCTCAATAAGTAAATGTTGGAACCTAAATTACACAAAAAGAAAATAAATGCATCATAAATGTCAAAAATGTATGTATAAAAAAAACAATGTTTAGAAATGTTATCTAAGGAGTTATGGAAGGAACATATTAACCAGTTCATATTTTTCATCTTCAATGCAAAATATCAATATTTCCTGTACCTGTTTTGGCTTTATTACACTTCTGAGTGGGTGGATTTTCACCAATTGCATTTTAAAGTCTGTACTCTACTAGAAATGATTTTTTTTTTTATTAATAAATTAGTTGAAGAATATTTCAGTATTAGATAAACTGAAATTAATCAGACTAATTTATTTAGCAAGTGTTTTAAAATGTAGGTTTGTATCAATTAATTGAAATAATCCTCATTAATTGATTCATACTCAATCCAATACTTCTAAGTTGCATTTATTTTTAGCATCTGGTTCAGATTCTCAAAAAATCTTCCCAAGAGCTTTTCGCTGTCCGATTATTAATCGAGTTGCACATTAGTTGTGCCTGTGGTAAAATACCTGTCAGTTGGTAGCACTTGCAAGCCTTTTTTTATTTTTTTATTTTGTAGGCCGTGTAATTTGGACATACTGGTTATTAAAAGAAGAAAACATCAAATAAGATTTCTCAAAATACGCTCAAGCTTCCTCTAATATCAACAGCCCCAAGCTAAAGTTTTTGGTAGCTGATTATTTACATCTGCAATACAGAATTTGAGACTGATGCACCGGCGATAAGAACAGATACCATCTTTAACAACTGCATGTTGTAAAATTGTCAAATCAAGCTCAAATGCTGCTAAACTGGATTTTCACAGCATTCCAAACACCATTTCCACGCTGTAATGGCAAGCACACCAAAAAGGCTGTTTGATATTGCCGTTTCTCTGCATCAAAACCAAATATAGTAGCTCATAAATTTCATGCCACAGTCCCAAGTGAACCTGTATCACTGAGTCACACTCTCACCCCTCCTCCTAAGGGAATCTGTTCATCGGCTCTAGAGTCCTGAGTCACATTTTATCCCTGACCCAGCAAGCTCTGCAGACCGATGCATAATTAAGGTAGTTCCACAACTTCCTCTAAGATTGCCAGGCAACGATTGCTTAAAGGACATTTTTCCCATGCCTTACAGATAACTTTACTGCTTCCCTGTGAGTTTTTAGATATGGGTAGAACCTATGCAGGATTCAGTCAGAGGGGGTGAGGTGCGAATTCATGGCCTCAATATTTTACTTTGACTGGCACCTGGATTACAGCTATAAGCCTGCAAGGCCCTCAGTCACTTGCATTGTATGCATATGCATCATTCATATATGTGCACATATATGTGGAAAAAATGCATAAAAGAAACAATACTTTAAAAATGACAGAAATTATTTCATTTAAAAAAAAACACACATAAGGAATAAAAAGTTTTACCCTTAAAAAACTTGTTTGTTATAGATTAACATAATTAGATTTGCAAAACGTATTAAAAATGGTCAGAGAGCAGTCTTTGGTGTAAACATGAAATCCGTAAAAAGACCACATTCACATTGTGTTGCAAAAATCTGTAGAAAAAAGATACAAACAGAGAAGTGTTTTCTTTGGGATGAGCTTCTCCAGGCCTTAGACAGTGACTTATTAAATGCTTGTATGCAGACTTGACTTCTTCTTCAGCTTTTACTTATCGAGTTGTGATATAAGAAACTGATTTAACTGGTGTGACTCATGTTATTTCCAGCAGGCAGTGTCATCATTTTTAATTCACTTTGCAGGAATAGGGCCACCTTTTTCACAAGTTTGAATTTCATTTTTTCAGTTTTAGAACAATATTCTGTAATTCTTAGCATTGCGATGCGATTAAAACTACAGTTATGTGGCATTATTTCACATTAGAGCTGTAATGATCCAGTTTTTTTAAATCCAATACGATACCTACGATAAGTGTATCCGCTGATACCAGCCCATTTCAACCGTTGGGGGTGAATCACAATGACAATGAATCACATATCTTGCCATTCCAGTTGAGGGCTGGCAGAATCACTATTAACAAATTAATACAGACATACATTTACTTAATGTTATTTTCTAACAAATAAGCAACAAAAATAAAGAAATAACAGTTCCATGTAAAGTGCACTGGATTGGATCCAGCTAGTAAAGTCAACACTGGAGCCGATATCCGATCCAGATATAGGATCATTGCATCTCCACCTATGTAAGTTAAGGCTGGGCGATTCATCAATTTTTATTTTTTGTATAATAAATAAAAGTTCGTCTGTCAAGATTTCATTTTTGAAAAATCTGGATTTTTATTTTTTTTCCCACCAATCCCCTCCTTGGACTTTCATAGCTCAGACTGACATCAGTTCATTACCATATGTTCTTAAATGTTTACATATAACTGATAACGGAGCTTACTGTGTGATACCAATAGATGCAAACATTTAGTTAGTTATATTTATTGATTTTTTGTAAAACAAGATTATTTTACAAGCAGGTTTTACAGCTTGAATTTTGTTGTGAAGTTCGACTTGGAGAGGAAATAATTAAAATTAAAGCTAGTCTTTGAAAGCAATATATGTAATTTGTAGGGCTGTCAAACGATTAAAATTTTTAATCTAATAAATCACAAGATTTCTTGAATTAATTTCGATTAATCACTAGCCTAAATATTATTGAAAAATACAAATTTTCTGTGTACTCTTTTCAAAACAGAAGGATAAACAAAATGGTATTACATTTAGTTTTTATTAATGACGAATACGAAAAAAGAATTTAATTCTCAACAATTTTGGCAACTTAGCCATTGCTTTTTTTTTTTTAGCAACTACAGGATGGTTTAATGGAATGTTTTTAATTTAAAACAACCAACTTCACTTTTAAACAATTACATGAGGTCATTTTACCTGTTATTTATTCATCTTTTAGCCAATTGTTAAGGCAAACTAACTGGTTAACATTTTCTGAATGTAAAGCCGACCGTTACTTAATGCCCTGCGTTCGGTGAGGGTGGTCTGATGCATGCCAGTTGTAACACCTAAAGTTGAAGCCCCAGCAAATGAATGCTTGGCATTAAGATAATATTTAAGGCTTGAGGTGCTTCGGTGAAATTAAAAGTCCTTCTTGCAGTGTTAGCAAACCACAACATGTTTTTTTATTGTCCCGTCTTTGTTTTTTTTATACTCTGTCCATCCAGCGGGCCAACGGGTTTTTCTGATTCCTCCATCTCGCTCATGTCGGACAATTGAATTGTGGGAAATGCGGGACTGCGTTAATGCGTTAAAAAAAATATCCAGAAATGAATCATCTCGCGTTAACGCGTTAATTTTGACAGCCCTAGTCATTTGTCATTTTTATTATGAAACTCGTGAATTAATCTGAATTGTTAGGAAAATGGGAGATTAGATCTAAGCCATATCACCCAGACCTACTTATGGTTAAGTTTATTCGTTACTGAGACGTTATGAATTTTATTTTTGTTTCCATCCTCAGGACTCGCAGGAGAAGAATGCAAACCCAGTGAAGGCAGAGGAAGCTAAGCTGAAGGCTAAGTATCCTGGCCTTGGTCAGAAGCCCGGAGGATCAGACTTCCTGATGAAGAGGCTACAGAAAGGGGTGGGTGATTATAGGTTGTTCACAGAACTATAGTTCGAGACACAATGAAGTTAGTGTTACCGGTCATTGGTTTATTGTCTCTTAAAAAAGAGTCCAGAATCCCCTTCGTGTAAAAACAGAGGTATAATCACACCTGTATCATCTTGTTGATAATTTTTAATCAACCTAAGTCTAAGAAGCTAATTAACTTTAATTCAAATAAAAAAAACACCTCTTGATCCCAAATGGAAAGGAACGGTTTAGACTCCTAGCAGATCTGAGGAAGAGGATGCTCACAATCCGTAATGTTTTTCTTACTATTAAGAATTGTTCCACGTAAAATTATCAACAGATAGATGGCAGAGATGACTCTCTCCACAACAGACTTAGATAAGATATGTAGCATGTTGCTGCAAACACTGAAGAGTTAATAAGTTAATTGACATAATAAAATTAAAAATAACAAACTTTGTAAAAACATTTTAAAATGTAACTGATTATCAAGTCATGCTGCATGCCGCTGAAGATTTCACTGCAAACATGAGGGCCCTGCAGAGGATAGTGAGGGGTGCTTTTCCTCTCAATCCAGGACTCTGATCCTAAAACAAAGACTGTTAATATTTTCCTGCTTAAAACACAGAGCCGCATACCTGTAGTCATGTATGGAGTGAATTTTGTTCCATTATTGTTTCAAGCAAAGAACACATTTTGTAAATGGAAATTAAAAAGAACATGTTTGTAATAAAAAAAAATGTATACTTTTCTGTTTTCTCTGATTTTTTTATTTATATATATATATATATATATATATATATATATATATATATATATTTCATGTTTTTTTTGTTTTTTGTTTTTTAGAGATTTTTATTTTATTTTATTTTATTTCCCTTCTTCAGGTTGAGTTTTTATGAAATGCATTTTTTTCAAGTAGCGTTTTTACAGATAAGACTCGATTGAGGAGCAAAGATGCATTTCTATTGGTTGTATGAACATTAGTAACTGCACTTTTATTTGTCCAGAGTGAGCATACCTATTGAGCTTGAATGGAGCAGTAAGTAATTTACAAGTAACTGAAATAGAATGCAATACTCTCTGGGAAAAAAAAACTTGAAAAAAATTTGAAAAAAGTGGAAAATATAAAATGTCTTAACAAAAATTATAGTTTTAAAAGATAGAATATGAAATATAAATACATTTTTAAAAAAAGATAGAAAATAGCAAAGTTACTCCAAACTTTTTTCTTTCATAAAACATTTTACAGGTTTTCATTTCTGGATTACCTTTTTTTATTTCTATTTCTGAAACCTGTTCTTTGGAATAATATTAGAATTAAACTCACTCCATGGTCAGGCTTATTCACCAGGAGATCTGTAGTTGGGTGATGTCAAAAAGTAAAACATTTAAAAATGGAAAACTAACCTGACTAACAGGTAACTGAATTATGCTTGCAGCAAATGCAATGAAGCCTGTCTGTCCTGTTACTTTAATTTGTGTTCTAAACAGCAGAGCACTCAGCTTCTATTCCTCATTTTTATTTCTCACCATGACTCTGTAAGCTCTTGCTCCACATAAACCACAGCAAACCTGCACTACTGGAAGTTGCTTAAAGTCATTCTGGGAGATGTGGGAAATCACTGGCGAAGAGTGGGAGTAGCCAGGGAAGGCCATGGGAAAATGTAGCTTTTTCTATCAAAACATTATGAACACCATCAGAGAATGATTCACGGTCCAGAACATTTAAATCAGATTCAACAGAATAACCATGATACATTTCCAAACTGCAGCAATAATGGGTGTTATCATAGTGAGGGGTTGTATCCTTCATTAACCCGCAGGGTTTAAGTACTAGGCTGAGGCTAAAAACATAAAACCGTGAGTTAATATCAAAGCATTCATGTTTGGCTTATTTAAGTCTTTTATTTGTTACTCAAATATCTGGAGAAAATAGTTGAAACCTTGGCAACAATATTAAACTTATCCTCAATATTGTAAATTAAAACTTAAACTGAATGATCACAAATCAGATCGTTCTTGCCAAATACCTTCTACACAAGCTTTCATTTTTGAATATTTCTCCAAGGCTTATATGTTCCCTCAAGAATGGAGCTCTTTAAAAATCATCAAAACACAGAACGCTGAAGGAATTTAATATTCGATCCATGACATGCATTCTTTTAAAAATAAATAAGACCTTCTCATCTTCACATAAATAATCATTAATTTATAGAGAGTCGCCACGTACTTCTGTAACGTGTCTGTGAACATCTGAGCAGATGCAAAGCTGCCTCAACACAATCAGGCACACGTAAAGCTACATTTCCAAGACCGTGTACAGGGCTTGATATTAACCATTGCCCGTTCGCCCAGGGCAAGAAGTTTTATTGTCGGGAGAGTACAAATTTCATTGCATTTGCCCGCCGATATGCCGATATTTTAAAACTCATATAGCCGATAACCGATATCGATACCAATGTTAAAGCTGGACAAAAATAAGTAGTCATTGAAAATAGCAGTTTTGTTATCCATTTCTGACACTTTGAAAAATAATATACTCAAATATATTTTCATATGCTGATATCAAATTGATTTTTAAAAATGCGGTATCGATCTATTTTACTTTCAAAATCTCGTGAAATTTCATCGTTCTGTTACAAACTCTCTTGATATTTTGCAAATTCTTGTGAGATTTTGTTAGTAAAATAGACCGATACCGCGTCAATATATCAACATATAAAAATATGGCAACATTTCGTGAATTAGCGGGGGATTTTGTAGCATAACGATGACATATAGCAATATTTCATTAGTAAAAGAGATTGATATGGTGTTTTTAAATGGCAATATATCAGCATATAAAGATATTATGATATTTTAATGTATAAATATTTTTTCCCTCGTCTTTAGAAGTTTTTAAGTCTGTAAAAAAGAAGTTTTTAAGGAAGAAGAAGAAGTAGTATCTTTTTTTTTTTTTTAGACTTTAGAAACTCAGAAGCTGATCAAATATCGGGTTACATATCGGTGGGGTGGCCGATGTCAGATATTCAGTTTTAAGGCCGATACAGGCCGATACCGATAGGGGGCCGATTATATCGTGCATCCCTACAATTTTTTTTTTTCAAACACACAACAGTTTAAAGCAAAGTTTAGTTTGAAAAGAATTTGCAGGAAGGATTGAAAAGCATGTTAACACGGTAATGTAGGCTTGAGTTCATTATCTGACGCATGTATATACACACCAGGAACCTGTAAACTTAAAAAATACTGAATTACAAAAAAACATTTAAAAAACAAACATGTTTCATTGATATATATACAAAAATGAATATTAGGAACTATATTTATCAAACATTATACTGGGCAATTAAAAATAGTTTCTGGGCAAATTAAATGTGAAAGTCAAGGGCAAGTGGTAAAAATCCTTGTGTACACATATGCCCTGTATTACTACTCTGATAGGCTGTGTAGGATACAAAAGGACCTTGCAGGGATCATTAGAAAAAATTACATCCAACTATGAAGGCTTAAAAGTGCCAGATGAGCCCTGAGACTTAAAAAAAAAGTGTAGATCAAAGCTCATCCCTTCTAGCCTTTGCTGTCTTTAAGGTCTTCAAAGGGCCTGAACTGAACCTGAGTACCTGAACTGAACCTGAGCATTAAACTTCAGTGACTCATTCCTGTATAAACACTGTTGTTTCACTCATGCCTAATGTCAGAACCTCCAAGTCTGGTCGTGTCACCGCTTCAACATGCGATCCAATCATGAGTCACAACCAAATTGATTTTCTTGCTACACATGATTTCTGATTGGAAACTCGTCATGAGGTGCCAGTCGCCTCTCGTCACTCCTTTGTATACTGCAGGACACACACCAAGAGTCAGCCCAATCCTCAGACTTGTTTCACAACTGGAAAATTGTCTCAAAACCATCCCAAAGTCATACAGTGTATGCTGGGCTAATGTGAGGCAAAGCTTTTCTTTTGGTCTAATTCCACCTTTGGTCTGTCTTTTTACACAGCAAAAGTATTTTGACTCAGGAGACTACAACATGGCCAAAGCTAAGATGAAGAACAAGCAGCTTCCTGTGGCTGGACCCGAGAAGAACCTGGTAACTGGCGACCACATCCCAACGCCGCAGGATCTGCCAAGGACAAGGAAGTCGTCCTTGGTGACCAGCAAGCTAGCTGGCTAGCCTTCGTCATCCCAGAAGCATCTTCGTCCCTCTCCCCCCAGGACTCCACCTCACCTATGTTCCCAACTTGTCCACCCCTCCCCTCCTCTTTCCCCCTTTTTCTTCCCAATACACCACTGGCTTTAAAATATTGGGCAGAGTTGTTTAAACCCCCATTCTGCTTGTATGTTGCTGGGTTGGGCCGGGCGGGGCTGGGTGGTTGTGCTGGTGGTGGTTCAGGTGGCCATAAGGCTGCAGCCCTCTCTGCCTTTGCACCGTGCACAGCTCTGTTCCGTCTGCACACTCTGCTCCACCGCCTCCCTTACAGTACATCTTGGTTTTCAGTTTTCCAAGATAGATTACAGTCGGCGTGTCATCAGGCCGCGTTGGAGGGGGGGTGATTTAATGCACTTTGTTTTCTGTATAGTGTGTTTAGTTCTCTTTTTATTGCATTCTGAATGACACCAAAATAATGAGCGTAGAGGCGTTAGGAACCGAAGCTGCAGTTTGCTCTTTTCTCTGCCAGTGGCTGACTTCAGCAGTGGGGGGGAGTGTTGGAAGAAGTACGTGAATAGTTGCTTGCACACCAAATTGAAGAGGGGGGGGGGGTTGACCCCCTGTTGGGAAATGATAGGAGTGTATGTGGCATCTCACATGTCAGTCACTTCTTATCAGAGAGCCTGAGGTCATCTGCTGCAGCTCAGACAAATAAGGACAGAAAACTTTTTCTTTTCGTCTCCCTCTGCTGATGTCATCCTCTCCCCTTTTGCTCTTGTTCTCGCTAAATACGCTGCATGATTCCCTAAATGACACCGAATCTAAATGTTCGAATGGCAGTGGGACATCTGCTTATTGATTTAGAGTGAATATAAAAACAAACATTGTCCTGACAATCCATTTACATGCACACATACTTGCAGTCCAGGGTGTTTGTCGTTCGGAGGGAGTCTTGCCGTTCTCAGTCTTTGTTCATCTGCTGTTGAAGCTGCATGTAGGCAGAATTTATTCTAGCCGAAGGATTTAGCAGGGGGCAGAAAAACAACTCCACATAAAGTATACACTTTGTTAAATCAACCTTACGGCTCGTAATTCGCATTAACCTTAGTGCTTTGAGGTCTAGTCCAGATAGCATGCCTTAGAGAATCAAGAGCGCAGAATCAACTTTTTTGGGATTATACTGCTCAATTTTATGCTACAAGAAGCTTTGCTTTAACAATAACAACAAAAATCCACACACTCTAGCTATCAGACCTCAAAGCCTTCAGCGGACTCTCAAAGTGACTTTTAGCTTGTAATTATCTGATGAAGCAGAATGCAGAGGATTCACAGATCTTTTCTGGCTGTCTCGAAATGTTTGATCCAATTCTTCTTTGTCTGTGTTCATTCATTAAAGTCCATTTGAGGAGACAAAAGTAAGCATTGTGGAGCGCGATTGATTAGAGCGATTCTGAAAGCAATTTATAAGACTTTCGAAATGTTTATCATCTCACATCAAAGTCTCTTTGGCAACTTAACCCATTTCAAAGAAACTACAAATTTTAAACACTAATTAAGAAATTATGTTTACTTTCCCAGATTTGTTGCTGAAATATAAAGCTCTACTGCCTGCATCTTGCAGAGTTTTCCTCCCAAACTGACTTTCTGTTATCAGGGTATCTGTGTTTAAACAGCGTGTTACCTGATAGGCATAGCTTTAAAAGGCCTGGCAGGCTTTAAGTCAATTGCACCGCACCTACAAGAGCACATTTAACTAAGCAGGGCAAGGTTTTATAACACATGATGAGGGGGCAAAGTATGAGCAGGAACAATGTGCTCAAGTCCCACCTCTTACCAGGACATAGCTTGTAAAACAGGTGAAGTGTGATCATAGCATCTCAAGAGACTTTGAATGTGCTCCCTACACACAAGTCAAGAATTTGAACTGGATATGTGCACTTAATCAAGGAAAATTCATGTATATTAACTGCTTCAGGGAACTTTCACAAACTGACACTCCACCATGTAGGCTGAACCCACCACATCTGCAACCTCACTTTTTAATGTGTCAAATTTGCAGTGTGTGAAAGAGAAACGACACGTGTGTGTGATATTGTTATGGTGCTGTATGAATGCAACACTTTTCTTTGTCTTGTAAATAGACTTCAACAGGATTGAACTTTTGTTGTTTCCCACCTGCTTTTTTTTTTTTTTGTAGCCTGAGCTATTTCTGATTCAGTGGTTCCTCTCTTCTGCCAGTTTTAACACTACTTCTGCTGTATATTGGTGTTCTGCAGAGGCTATGTGAATCTGTATGATATGAAAATGTGTATAAATGCTGCTGATTCATAGACAAATCTAAAAACATGCCCTGTAAAGAATGCTTGCCCTCTTTGGTTTGACTGTGTGACTCCCTTTTTTTAATTTCCTCTCAACATTTTACTTTCAGAATAGCGAAGCTTCTGAAGTAAAGTCTGTTCGATAAAAGACTGTTTTTAACTATCAGTGTCTAGAGCTGGGAGAGGTGGAAATACTTTTGCCATGTTGATTAGAAAAAAACTTAATATTTAGCAGTATTTGGTTTAAAATGTACAGTTTGTGCTTTCAGAATAAAATGATTTGTTGGGGAAAAAAATGCATAAAAGTTTAGAGGGGCTATTCACTGCTTTGCAGAGGGCAAACTAAAGAAAACTGACTAGGCATGTTTTAAACCTCACAAATAGGGTGTGTCATCCAGGAAAGAAATACGTGCCAGAATGTATAAACAAATGACAGGCTATGTACTCTGAATTACATTTTCTCTTTGTTTTTTGTTGTTTTGCAAGCAGATGTTTATCATTTTTTGTTGTGTTCATTTATTGCATAATTGGTATATTTCATCATATTTCTGGCCCGAGACAGCTGCAGGGAGGTCAGAAGCACCCTTCCTTCTTAAATATAGAGGGTTTACATGGCGAGGATCACTGGAGAACAAAGGAAAGTTTTTGACACTTCAGAAAGTACAGGGCTATTTGGAATGTTTGTTGTGTGGAAGCTGGTGAAAGGATTTTTGTCAGTATTTGAAATAAACTTTTACATAAATTAAAAAATGTGTTGGCTTTTCATTACAGTTAAACATCAGACAAATGTATAGTTGTTCCTATGCTCAAACCTCTAATGTACTTTAATAAACGTACCTTCAAAAATAAAATCACTCACCTATAGGAGATTTGATGAAATACACAAAAATAAATAAAGTGTAGACACTCCGATGACCACAAGGGGGAGCCAGAACCTTACTAACCATACTAACCACACTCCCATGTTGGGAGAAGGGCGGAAACTTCCAGGTATTTCCCCAAAGCTCTGTAATGTTCCGCACAGATGTCTTTTTTTTCCTTTTTTTTTTTTCTTGAATGAATGAAATGGTTAAAATTCTCACTATTATGCAGTCAAGTTTTACAATAAGCTCTTATCTTAGCCAGATGTGTTAAAAAGAGGGACATCTAAACGTTGCAGGACTTAGTTTAAGACCACTAGTTTGACAAATAGACATCCAAAAGTAGAATGCAATTATAAAATGAAATTTTAAAAGTCCTCGTTTTCCCCTTAATTGTAGGCTACTCTTCATGATAAAAATAAATAAAAAACACAGAAATCTGTCAGAAAACAACTGCACATCAATTTATACATATATAAATACTGGCATTTATTATCATTAAGTTGTTAGACGTTTAATTTGATGCTTTTCAAAAAACAACAAGCTCAAGTAGTGTTTAAATACAAAAACTCCACAGAGTTCAGAACATGATTTTCAGATATTTTAAGACTTTTTCTTGTTCCTGATATAAACAAACTAAGGAACTCATTCAGGATATATCCTGCCAAAGACTACCTTAAAAAATTCAAATGTGATATTATTGTGAACTGCACTTTTTGTGATCTTCCAGAATCTGGTACACACATGTTCTGGCTGTGTCCATATTTTTTACATACACTTTTCTAACTATGCAGATTCAATATATTTTAAAAGATTTTCAACTTTGTTGGGAAAACATTCTATTCAGTTTTCAGCTGCAAAGTAAAATATTTCCCAAACCTTTCCCTATCTCTTAATTATCTTGGCTAAATTTCATTTTTATACATTTATACTCCCAAAAAAGCCAAACTTTAATGTTTATTTAATTGAACTTGAACAATATTTTAGTACTATTAAACTCTCATCTCACCAAAAGGCACAAAAAAACAACAACATATGAATCTGTTCCCATCTTAAAAGTCTGGACAATTTCTTGTTGTAGAAGATATGTAGATTTGTACACTATATGTATTTATATGTGTATATATACATACATATATATGACACTCCTAAACACATCTGTTTGTAAGTTTGTCTTTCCTCCTGACTGTACTTTTTTATTGTGATTATATTATTAAACTCCCTGCTGTATTTGTTTTTTTATTTGTATATTTTCTATGTGATTGTTGACATTAAGTGGAAGAAAAAAAAAAAAAAAAAAAAAGCAAAGGAAATATGTGGGAGGGGCGTTGTGACATCATTTTTTCGAGAGGATATAAAGACTGAGGAGCCGTTGTACTTCCGCTCCGGAAACATTGGGCCAGACGGATTGGATTAATATAGAAGACTTAAATATTTAAATAACCATCTCACATTTGAGGGTTATTTGTTTGTTAATAATCGTTGGAAGCCAATTTTTTAAAGTAGTAAACGGTAACGAAACCGGCAAAAACCAAAATGAGTTACCTTATTCTTCCACAAAATGGAGTCGTGGACGGACAAACGCACTACAGCCCGGAGATTGCAGCACCAGAAATACCAATTAACTCCTCAATGGAATCTCTTAACCTAAACTTCGTGAAACGTCCGAAGGATCTGCAAGTAGCAACGAATGGATACGTTGGAAAAAACCTTTCAGACAACAGCGCAGACGACGGCGGGTCTCTGCCGTGCACCCCGGAGATGCCAACGGACAGCCACCCCGCCACACCGGGCGGCCATGCGGGGGACGAAGCGCTGGACAACGACACGAAGGAGCTTATCAGCAGTTTCCTAAGAGACTTTACGGGACTTCCTAAACAACGGCGGAATCAAACTAAAGCTCTGTCTACCATGAAAAGGGTGGTGGAGGACGTTTTGTCGAAACACAGATACGCTTACAATGGTGAGTAGCCGCCATTGTTGGAGGGGATTTTCCATAGCGCTGCCTCTTCTACCGGGAATATTACACAGCTTGATCAATATATGTCTGAAACTGCTGTTTCGATGAGAAATGGTAGTTTTGGCCTTACTAGATATTCAAGGAAGTGATAATTGATTTAAAGTCTGGTCCGGTGGCTTATTACGCAATTGGGCGGAAGTAAAACGCAGCTATTAACGCATTACTCAGAGAAATTCGCAAATGTAGATTTCTGATTTCTTTTGTTTTTCTTTTCTCTCAGGTATGATGAATAAGCTTTGTTTAGATGAAGTACCGGACAACATGGGATTTGTGAGTTCAGTCGCCACGAGCCTCTTTTCAGACGGAACCACGAATTGGGGCCGGATAGTGAGCCTGGTGGCCTTCGGGGCTGTGGTGTGTCAGCACCTGAAGGAGAAAGGCAGAGAGAACCGCGTGGAGCTGGTGAGCCAAGAGATCTCCACATACCTACTGCAAAATCAGAGGGACTGGCTAGTAAAGAACAATTCATGGGTAAGTTCTGGAACAGTGCTGCTCGTTCACCTGGGGTATCAGTGTGTTGATTGATCCCAACATTGAAACTGTTTTTTTTTTATTATTATTCCAGAATGGATTTGTGGAGTTCTTCAGAGTAGAGGACCCTGAAGCAACAATGAGGAACACACTCATGGCTTTTGTTGGAGTGGCTGGTATTGGGGCAACATTGGCCTTTCTGATCAGGTGAAATTGTTGGACTCTTGTACTGATCTCTGGGCTGTTAAGGACTGAGAAAGACAGACTGTTATCAGCATCTCACCATGTGTGGCTTTTTTTTTTGTCAGTCACCTTTTAGCCACGTATATTTTTCTGTAAATGTTCTGTTTATAAAGCTTTATTTAATATACAAATTTATTTTTCTAATTAAACATTTGTATGTGAGGAGAATGTAGCTGATTTAATTTAAACATTTTTTGGGGAGGGGGGGGTTGTTTAAGAGTTTTAGTCGTTATCATGTTAAAGTTTTCCAGGCCAATTGAGGTCAGGCCGTCTTTATTTCCTTAACATTTTGCAAAATGAACCCACATTGGATCTTTCATCACAAAAGTCAGGTTGTAGGTAATGATTTGCACATATGTCACTCTTTAAAAGCAAATTTCTTACTATTTAGTTGTAAATAAATACATTTAAATACATTGTTTGACTTGTTATCATCTTTCTCATTAGGGAATTTTTCGTAAAGCGGTGACCTCTATAATCTAAAGATGTGTGCTGTGACAAAGTGATGTTTCGACACAGTTTAACACGCGACCTGTTTATTCACACCACAACCCAATACAGCTCTTGCTGCCGTTTCCTAGAAATTTTATACTGTGGTAACACCTTATTTTACTGAGCTCTAGGCTGCATCTGCAGTTTTGCAAGTTGCAGTGTTTATTTGCAAAGCTGATGCACCAGCAAGAGTGCTGAACCGGGGTAAAAGCAGTTCACTTCTTCAGAATTGCATAACAAAATCCACATCCTGATTCAAGCAGGCATCACCTGCTTGGATACTGATGACTTAATCTTTTTTTGATTGGGCACCAGATATACTATCTTGCTTCTTCTTTGGCTTACAATGCTTGTAAACATTTTTTCCATCAACCTGAATGGTTTCTCTGGCACATCAGCTCCAAGGAATGAAGCGTCGCACCAAGCCTCCAGCAGGGAAACCATGGTGATGATTCAGGACTTCGCCCCTGTTTTTGTTTTTTCAGACCCTGGTGTATACTAGGGTTACAGAACAAACAGGACTTCCATTAAGGTCTGTGGAGGATATGGAGACTTTTCTCTCCATGGTGACGATTCACAGCAGACCTTCCTGGGTTCACTCATATTTTCTGCCACCATCCTGGTTACCATTGAGGCAATGGGCTGTTTTTGCTCTGGGGAAAATGCAGACCGAGGCAAATTCTGTTTGCAACATTCACCAAGCAAACAGTGTTGCCAGGAACTGAATAATGTTGAATTGAACTAGTGTTTGAAACTTTCACTTGTAAAGCATATTTCTGCAGTAAATGCTTTAGATACATTTGTAGAGTTTGAGAACTGCAGTTTGAACCTAATGAAAGAGCAGAACTGGCAGATTAATCTTTGGAACAGATACTAAATTCAAACTAGTTTTTGTCACTCCTACTTAACTTCCTTGTGTGGGAGGCTGATCTATTCCAACTAAAGTTATCTTTAAACATTTTTTTTGTTTTCTGCTGCAACAGTACATCTGTTGTGGTTTAACAGCCTAGCTGAACAAAACTTTGCAGCTTCTAAACCATAAGAGTGAAGCAGCTGCAAACTGAAAGGCATTTACAGCAGGTAAATGCATTCCTTTCTGGGGATAGTTTCAGGAGTGGCGTTTAAACTCTTCTCTACATTCTTTAGGGCATAACACTATCAGAAGATAGAAGTTCTAAGATTTAATGCTTGATGAATTTTATTTTGGTTTCTTAATATGTGGCATTTTCAAAAATTCAAAAAGGGGTTTTGTGAAGTTGAGAAAATAGCTTTCTGTTTGCATTTATAGGGAAGTTTGTCCTGATGCACGAGGAAATACCTGCAGGAACTATTTAAGATTGTAAAAGCAAATGCTCCATTTTGCATTGCTCAAAAGTTCTGGTCTCTCAAGTTGAAACCTGAGAGTGGGAACCGCCTTTGAGCGTGGGTATTGGTTGCAAGCTGTTCTTCCTCCCTATAGCAACAGCACGCCCTTCAGTTTAAAAAAAGCACCAGTTTCTGGGAAGTCAGCTGATGCACCAGTTAATCTTTAAGAGAAGTAATCTGACAGTTGGACGTCAGAAACTGCCCAATACTGAGAACTGTGGCCCTGAGATGTAAAGATAGGGTTAAGTTTTCGAAACTTCTAGCTTTTCTGAGTAAAACGGAACAGGCTCTTATTTTAAAACTTTCTGGGGCTACTTTACAGAATAAATAAACTTTTTTTTTTACTCCTGTATAAGCACCAACTCAGTCTGAGCCAATAACTATGCTGTTTAAACATGGGGTTGTTTATATAATCATGCAGGATGCTCTGAATATACCAGCTCCTTCCAGTTAACAAAGGTGCCTTTTAGAAAGATCTGTTCAAATATGTCTTTGGGCACTGATGTAACTCAAGCTCAGTATTTGCTGATGATGTCTCTGTAGGAGTAAAACTATAATTACTGTGACTTCTAATCTACTTTGCACTTTTAAGATTTACTTCTCAGACTTTGTGACTCAGCTCTACTTTATATTCACATGTGCCTAAACCCAGTTTTTTTGAAAATATCTTTTGTTTTTATTTACTGCCCCTGTCCACTGGAGCAGCTGGATCTATAATACATTAACATAGACTGGAGCAAACGCTGTTGGTTTTGATGGGAAATCCACCACTGTTAAAGTTAGGGCTCCCTTTTCCTTTCATAAAGTAACTTTGGGTTAATACCAGTCAGTGATTAGTTTGGTCCTAGTCCTAAGCATGTTCAAGATGGCATAATAAACTCTTAATTTGGAACACAAAAGGTCCAGTTGACTCAATGTCTTCTTGCTGATCTTGTAGAAAGTTATCTATTTTATTTTGAAGGCTAAACATTACACCAACATTACCAAACCTGGGTGGGCACTATAAAGACTGCTGGGGTTTGGGCAGTTCAATAGACAATACACCTCATGAGTTTGTATTGTACGAGATGCTAAAGCTTAAAGTGATGGAGGCTAGGGCTTAACAATTATGCCAAAAATCCTAAATGGTGATTATTTTAAACCAATATTTGCGATTTCTTTTTATTTTGATTTACTTTGGCACTAACAATGAGCATGTCAATCTTCACTCTAGGGCTTCAGTTTTTGATGACCTTAAACAATTCCTAGCTTTAAGTTTAATTTTCCTCATGGCAGCAGATCCACTTCAAACATAACCACCACATAAAGTGCCAGAGGGTAAAAAAAATTAGCCTTTGAGTTAAATGGAACTTGACCAATTCTATTTTCTTAAATGGTGATTCTATTTCAAATTCTGTTAATTGCCCATCTCTAATGGAGGCTTGATGTCAGATCAAATAAAGTTACTAGTTTTCTGTAATGCTACCAATTACATAAGCAGGTAAAACGGCTGTAGCGGCTTTCTTTAAGCCAGCTGACCAGCCACGTGCAGCAAAAGTTTATTTAATCTTTGATTGGGACAGTGCATGTTAATCAACACACATTTAAGACCAACATGCCGGTGTTCTGTCAGATGAGTATACCCCGTCAGACCAGCATACCCATAGTCAATAGACATGCGCAAGTCGTCAGATTTGCATTTATCCCTTTAAAAAATAGACTTAAGACTACTTCAACAGTCATGTATCCTTTTTAGTCATATCCAAAAAATTTAGGTGAGATCGCCATATGCTTCAAAAAATTAGCTTTTTTTTTGTACATGACTAAAAAGGGATGCACAGCAGTTGAGGTAGTATAAAGTTTTTCGTACAAAACTAAAGGGATAAACTGGTATTGACTATTGGTATGCCGGTCTGATCGGGTATGCTCATCTGACGGAACACCAGGCTGTAGACAAAGGCTAATTTCCATCCACTGTCTCCTGTGCAGGGGTACAGATGGTACACAGTTATTAAACCAAAAAGCACCAACCCATATATATATATATATATTTTAAGGGTGTAAATCACACCCATCATGGCGATTCGATTCAGTATGGATTTCCTGACCCAACAATTCGATTATTTTCAATACTCAAGAATACACTTCGATTCGATTAATTGACCGCAAACAGTGCCGCAGACAGGAGGCCGGCTTGTTTTGTCTTTATGACCGAAATTGCGGAAAACGACTCATGAAGTCTGACCCGCTAGAAGAGCGAGGTGCGCGAGAACGCTGGGACCCTTTTTCCACCTGGATCCCCGCTCTTTTTGGCCCTCATGTCCCTCCGTCATCGGACTAAACTTGCCCCCACTTCCTCACCGCCTCGGCCGTATCTGGACCCAAAGTGTGTAGCACAGACCACCCTTCAATATTGAGCATAAATCAAAAATGTCTGTGTCAAGCTTACTGCAACACACTGGGGAAGAGTATAACCAGGAAGCGAGGTAGGAGGGCAAAATAGCTTTAGCGCCACCGCAGCACAGGAGGGAGAATTACGTCCAGGAGCAAATCGATAAAAATAGACACGAGGAAAAAAATAACATGAAATAAACATTTAAAATAGAGCTGTTGACATGTTTGCCATTGGTGACTGTGTTATACCAGTAACCAGTCCATTATAACCCAATTACCGTAGCGATTCCATCACTTGCTTAGAAAACCACTGGGATCAGCTAAATAAGCAGGTCCATGGTGCTCTGATAAATCCGGTGGTTCAGGCTCAGTTAAATGCCTTTGTTGGCCACAGCTCACTCTGTTTTCCTGCAATTCACAGTCCAACAATAATCTCATTGTTGGGGCATGCGTTGTGAGAATAAAAGCCTTAAACATAAAGGTAAAATAACGAGATCAAAGGTCAAACGGCTCCATTCATCTGCTGCCCAGAACACTAAGTTCTTTTTTGGTGAGTTGATTCTTCAGCTCGGATCAAATTCTAGGTGATGTGTCATGTTCCTGCCAAGATGGAGTCATCCTGTCTCCTGAAACCTTATTCTTTGACTGATGACCATAGTGCAGTATAACCAGCTCCCTGTTCATGTTGGCAGATGTGACTCACTGACTGGCCTTTATAGCATTGAAATGGCGCAAGAGAAAATCTTTGATCTGTCCGTCCGTATGACCTTTGTCCTACATGATGGATGATAAAGAGTTAATAGAGCTTTCTACTACACATTCCAGTTGGACACAGTTTGTAGTGCTAAAAATCTAAGCAAAGTGATGCAAACCAAACTTCAATGATAGGATTACAAGTTGGAAATCTGTCAAAGTTGCATAATTTTCCCTTAAAGCTTCCACTTCAAACAAAACTTAATGCTAAAGTCAACATTTCCCACTGTGTGTTATTGTGGTTTTCATAGATTTAGTTTAGGAGGTATTTCAAAACTTTGTAAATTCATGGTAACAAAGAGACTTAGATTTAGTCAACTTTTATTGTCATTTTGTATAAACAGAGTGTATAGAAAATCAAATTTTGTCTTGTACATCTTTCATGACATTTCCATTCAATGGAAATGCAGCAGTGATCAAATGTAAACCATGTGGGAGAAAAAAAATGGTGCAAAAAAAAAGCATTAATATGGAAGTTCAGAGCATTAAATATATGTGGTGCAATTATCCTGTGTTTTGGTTTGGTGTTGTCAGTTGGATGTAGAGTTTGTGACATGATGTGACAAATAGGGTATCCATTCTTTTAGTTAAAGGGTTTGAAATATCCAGAGATATACCTGGTCTTTACCAGTTTCTCCAGTTGATTGAATTCCTTTCCCAATAAAACAAAAAAGCTTTATTACAAAAAAGATGAATAAAATGAAAACTTGTGGATAAAGCAAACATTTCAATTGATTAAATTGCATCTAGGACCAAAAGTCAGCTGAAATAACAAGTCATTTTATGTGTCCGTTTTAGTCTCTTACATCATTGTGGTGCAGTTCTTAGCCACGGGCTTTTACCGCAAAGGTTGAAGTCTCGACTTCGGGCAATTACAAAACTTTTTCTGTCTTCATTCTGTTTAGTTTTTGTGTTGAATGTCATTGCATGATCCGATTTGGACTTGTAGAATAGGTTTGTCAGCAGAGGGTTTGAGGGTCAGATCTAATGATAGATGCCTGGATCTAATTGTTGCAAATCAAGCCGAAGTCATTGTCACACATGTTGATATGCCGTTCATAGGTCTTAAACGTGTTGAATTATGTAGTGACCAAAGACTTCTACTTAAATCCCAGTTGCTACGAGGATGTTTCAGAAATCCAGAGATGGCAAAAGTACTCACTTTCCGTACTTGAGTAAAAGTACAGATACTTGTGTTAAAAAAATACTCTGGTAAAAGTGGAAGTACTGATTAAACTTCTTTACTCAAGTAAAAGTAACAAAGTACAGGCTTGTAAATTTACTTAAAGTATAAAAGTGAAAAGTAGAAACCACTTTTTTCATGCCGTTGCCTACATTTTAAATGGATGTCTGCCAATAGGACTAGATCTCCGTTTTGTTCATTTTCAATCATCGCGTCGTACATGCTACTATGCTAATGCCACCGCCACCAAGCTGCAATGATTTGCCGTGAATGAATACCGCCGAATCTGTTGATTCATCTTGTAGTGGTGCGTCAAATGCAACGTAGATTCCCATCCAATTAGATTGGATTTGATATTGATGACGTGAAAAATAATAACGGTAACTCCATTGAAATGATTCAAAACTAAAGTAACGAGACAATTTTTTAAAATGTAAGGAGTAGAAGTAAAAAGTCGCCATAAAAATAAGTAGTAAAGTAAAGTAAAAATATCAGAAAAATCTACTTGAGTACAGTAACGAAGTATTTGTACTTCGTTACTTCCCATCTCTGCAGAAATCCAATCAACTTTTCTAGCCTAAATTGTTGTGTTTTTCTATTTAGAAAGGAAAGGCTTTCTTGATGTATCTTTGCCTGATTGTTCTTTTGTAAAATCCTTTTAATAGTCATCGTTAAACACACCTAGTTAGGCCGTTAGAGTTTGCCAATGAGCTCTTTATTTCTTTACACTTTTTAAGCTTTTGGGGTTGAATTTGTTTGCAACCCCCATCTTTCATTTGAATATTTTTGCACTGGTGCATAATTTTTCTTGCACCTATCCCACACATTTTTGTGCCTGTATTATATTGCCAGTTTATTATTATTTGGGATGTTATCAGAGTAATTATGCTGCTCACTCTCGAGGCAAGACTCTTGATCAGTCAGCAGCTGTGCTTGGTTCTGCCTTGGGAGTTTGGAGGCTTTCCATGTTTTTGTTTTGTTTTTGTTTTCAGTTTGTTTGGTCACAAGGCCAGCATTCTTACTGGAAGGGGCAGGATGTTCCCACCAAAAACTCCCAGCTTGTTAGCAACAGGAAGGAAGCAACATTTGCACTAAGAATAAATACTGAGGGCACAGTTTTATTTAAAGTCTTTGACACTCATCTGGCACATTACCAGGCTAAACATTTGTTTTGGCGTTATTTTCATTCCTCAGAATTCTTTATTCACCAGATGAAGTGAAAGAGAAAATAAATGGAACATTTTTTGTCTTTTTTTGGGAATAAAAGGGATAAATCTGCATATATATACTATAATTAAAAGGATATACAAGTAATCTTTCATAATTGTTATGTCAGGTTGTTCCTTGTTTCTCTGAAAATGCTCAAAAAGGAGAAGTAGAAAAGGAATTTACTGCCACAGTCGGAATTTTAGCCAGGAACCATTCAGAATCACAGATGAGACTGAGATAATAGTTATTCAGTTAAATGAAACCCCAAGTCAGACTGAAACTAAAAGAATGTCTGATTCGAGGGATAGCGCTAAAAAAAGTTGCGGTTTCTACAGGCATTCCTTAACTAAACAGTCTGGGAAGACGTCTTTGAACCTTTCCATGTCTGAACATGATTCACAGTGCTGTGAAACTATGACATCAAAACAGATATAACTCAATAAAGGCAAGCTACAACAAAAACACAAATATCAGTTTCAGTGTATCTCATTAGATTACCTACATTCACAAAAGGCTTTTGATCTCAAAGCACTTTACAAAAAAAAATAAAATAAATAAATCCAAGGAGTGAATTGAATCCAACCTTATGACATATTCAAATTAAGTGACATGGATTCTAGTGCAGCTCCAGTTACCATGTAGTATGATATGACGATTTCTAAGGAAACCCAGCTAATTTCACAAAGTCACTGTCTTTGCAGCAATTCTCCCTCTTAAACACACGTTGCAACATGTGGACCGCTAATTGCATAAAGTCGTTGACTTTGCACCTATCAATCATATCAAGTATGCATGTGAGACAGTTAAAAGGAATATTATTACAAAATAAAATACTTAAAAGGACACAAAGTGCACTTAAAAGCTCATATGACAGAACATTTGTTTAAAAAGCCATTTATAAAAATCTGAATGGACTGCAGGTCACAACAGCTATTACCAACATTTAATTTGAGCCTGGCTGCACCAAGAGCAGTGGTGTTCTGTTTTATTTTAGCATGAGTTAAGCAACTAGATTAAATGCTATGATATTTTAAAGCATGCAGATGGAGGTATCAATTATTTGACCAACAAACACTTGCATATTTGATCCACTTATTGTCTTGAGTAACCCAACGTAACACATGGTTTAAAAACCTGTAGGGTACTGACAAAAAAACTACCAGCAAGTTCCAGAGTTGTGTTTACTACTAAACAGAGAAAGGGGTAATTAAGAAGGGCAAAGGGTATCAGCTAGCCTATCTGGGTGGCACATGATGATTTCAGATAAGCTCATCTCAGTCTTTGTGTTTATTTAAAAAACACATATTGATCAGCCTTTAACATTTTATCAGCAATCACAATGAAAAAGAAGACTGACAGAGCATTTCTAACTGTAAGAGATACTGGATAAATTTGGATGTTGTCAGAGTAAAACTGAAAGTAGAATCATGCTTTAAGAATGACAAACCCAGTCAAGATCAGGGCCTAACATGGAACCTTGAGGTATGCCGCAAAAAAAGGGCTGATGAAGAACAGATAGAGGTCTGTCTTACAGAAATGACACAAACTAGACAAAACTAAACCTTCCACACCGGCAACCATTTCCATGGTTTCACTAAAGGATCTTGTGATCAGCCTGTCAAGCAAGGGCTGCAGTTGGACCTAAAACAACCAAAGCAAAACACCTTGAGTCAACAGCTGAAGAAGATCATGCTCTCTATGTGTTTAAAGCATTAATGTTGTAAACCGGCAGCCTGCAGTTTGTGTACAGGTTGAAACATCATCCTTCGATTGAGTGATTGATCTCCTTTGAGTAAATTAACAGCAACAATATTCAATTAAAAGAAAAATAAATTATAACAAACTTTAATTCAAGCATCTCAAACTTCATCCAGTTAACAAATTGAGCTGGATTCACTGTAACTGAAAGATTAGTTAAAACCCCTGAGGTAAAGACTGTTTTTAATATTCTTTGATGAATTTATCCATTTACTTAAAACCTAATTAACTGTACCGATGCTTGCACTCTATCCCAGAGACCCTGGTCTTTTAAGTTTGGACAACCATCCCGTCCTCACATCAAACTAAAGTTTTTGTGTTGTGTGTCAATCCTGGGACGTTTCCACCCATTTAACCCTTTATAGGGAACTCAGTGAAATACTTTGAATCAACGTTTCAAAGCAATAGTGTAATTCGAATCCAGGACTAGACCTTATTACCTTTGGAACATTCAAAAAATCTGGATATTTTGATGGTAAAAATGAATGTCAATGTAAGAACAAGAAACGCCAACTTCCTCAATATATTAAGAAAAAATAACAAAAGTGCTTCTATAAGAAATTCATGAAAAACAATCTGAGAGCGAAAGAAACAAATTTTTTTTGGTACAACATAACCTTAGAGGCATTAATGCTGAAACTTGCACTTACATTTTTAGTTTATAAATCTAAATATAATTGTTAACTAGGCTTATTAACTTTTTAATTTTACTCTTTAACTTTTGACCTTTTTTCTTAACTTGAGAACTTGTTTTTCAACTTAATTTAACCTAACAGTCATGTTTTTAGACTGTGGGAGGAAGGCGGGGTACCCAGAAAGAGCCCACACATGCTCAAGGAGAACAAGCAAACTCTATGCAGAAAGACCCTGGAATAGGAATCGAACCCAAACCTTCTTGCTGCAAGGCAACAGTGCTATCCCATGCTCCATGTTTTTACCTTTTTTCTTAACTTGATAACTTTTTTTTAAAGACTTAATTTACATTCGGTAATATACTATTCAAGGGCTTATCTAATTGCTCAAATGCCAAAATAAGATGTACAGCCAGATCGCAGCATCTTTGCTGAATGGCTGGATATAGATCTTGTGCTTCTAGAACATTTCTCAACCAGAAATGTTCAACCAGAAAAAAAAAAATCTATTAAATATAACTTTCTTCGTCGATTACTCTGTTTTATTTTTTAAATTGTATTTAACCCTATAAGAAAATATATATACTAATATATAAACAGTTTTTTGTACTGTTTTGCCCCTTTTCCAGACCTAACAAATGTACAACCTAATCTGCTGCATCTTGTTCTGTTATTAACATTTTATTACAGCCTATTATAAATTCATTTGTTTTTCATATTTATAGGTAAAACTTACTTTTTATAGAATTATGCAGAAAATGCTGTTTAGTCTCTTCATATTTTCCTGCACTGAGTGCAGGTGACCTCGATTACAGGAAAAGATGAGTCAATTAAAGTGGGTGACAAACATCTGAGAAGCAGGCCCTTATTTCCCATTTGAGTCACCAGAATCCGTGAACCGCATCACATCAGGGTTTTTTGCCCCCTGCGTTGTTTTCAGAAGCAGATATGTTTTCTTTTGACTAACTTTTAGGGTCAAAGTGTGACAGGTCTGGGCTTGTTTCACCCAAAGGCTCCAAGGTGTGATGTTTTTATGTCTGGAGAAGCTGTCAGGTGGGCGGGGGGGTCAAATGGGTCGTTGACCCCCGTCACGAGTTTACATTTTGCTTGGAAACCTCATAATAGTTGAGCCATTAGGATTGTTTGTTGATGCCTGTTTTCTTAAAAATTCCAGTCAAGCAATGTGTGAAAGGTCAGTGGGTGAAAAATCACTGAACTCAGATGAATGTGTGACATTGTGTTCTCTTTAAAAAGAAACAATGTGCTTGATTATCCATCATTTACGTGGTCATTCTTAAGAAACATTGCATTGCAGCACAAAGCTCATATGACAGTTATCAATTGTCACGCTCATGTAGGAATCACGTAGTCTGTGGTCATGCTTTTTCCTGTCACAGATATTAAGTTATATCGTTCTATTAGTTTTAGAACTTCTGGAGGAAGTTAAATGGAGATGATCTCATCGTCAGCAGTATAGTTGCACGATCTTTCTGTTCTCTCTTCCCAAGCTGAAATCAGCACTTGGTCAGCAGAAAAGACCTCTTAGAAATGAATGACTGCACAAGACGAGAGCCTGAGATTAAAAAAAAAAAGGTAGCACCCGAGCACAACCGCAAATTTTTAGTTGGAGATCCAAAGACCTGTGCTGCAAGTGGAAACAACAGGGTGAATTATCTTTCAGGAATGTCCTGTGCAATGCTGAAGTAAAGTTATCCTCCCAGCAATCATCCAGTCCTCTGAATCAGCATGTGGTTCTGTGGCTTCTGACTCACGTTTTAAATCAGTTTAATAATATTAAATAAAACAATATTTTTCTCTCAAAGCTTTTCATCAGTGTTAGATCAAAAATATACAATGCATTCAATATACCCAATTTATTTATATTTATGCCAAACATCTTTGTGAAAATGTAAAGCAGATGAATTGGAGTGTTATGGTAATTTCTCAGGCTTGGTTAGTATTGATGTTACCAATGCGACAGAAATCAGGAAAGTAAACAATGGAGAGCAACATGTAAGGAAGCCAGGGCGTAATAAGTGTGCTGTATCATTTTGCTCTTTTAACTGTCGAAATCCCTCTCACCAGTGCGGCTCCATGTTTATTAAATGTAAACAGAGTTATTTCAGCTTGTTAGATCAGAACCGACTGGCGCAGTGCCTTGACGTCCGTATGTTGCGCTCAATGGTATCACGTAATTTAGCAGGTCAACCCGGCTCTGGTGTTCCCTCAGCATGCTGATAAGAGCTGAGCTGATTTTATCGCAGGTCGCTTGCCGAGTCATTTGACCCTGGTAGACAAGTGTCAGTGAATTGTTCCTACAGCCCCTAAAAACATGGAGAAGCAGCATTTAGTTCCTCTGCTCCACTTATCTGGAACAAACTTCCAGAAAAGTGTAAAAGTGCGGAAAGCCTGAGTTCCTTTAAATCAAGACTAAAAACACATTTGTTTAGGATTGCCTTCGACTGTTCTAGTTAAACAGGTCAACTGAAACATCATTAGTTCAACTTTTTTATTTTCTGTAGTCCAACTGTTTTTAATATTCCTTTTTGTTTCTGCATTTTTTATTTGATTTTTTTTTCCTACTTGCTTTGATTCTGTTTTATTTTCCTGTATTTTAATCATGTAAAGCACTTTGCATTGTCTTTGTACTGAATTGTGCTATACAAATAAATTTGCCTTGCCTTGCCTAAAAGTCGATTGTTCCCTAAACAGGTTTTTCAGCCAGTGGGAAAAGGATAATAGAAACTTTATTGTCATTACACTATCACAAGTACTTCATGATTGTACCCCAATTGTTCTTGATTCATCACAAAAAATTACAGTTTTAAATCCATATGTTTGAAGACTGAAATGTGGCAAAAGGTTGAAAAGCTCAAAGAGGGTGAATACTTTCACAAGACACTGCACTATTATCTTTTGTAAGTGAGTAAAGAGATCAAAGTCAAGTCATTTGAAATAAGTTGTAGGGGTAAAACAGTTTAGAGGTGAGAGAAAATATAATACAAGGTGTAAAGTCAATGGCAACTGTATCAGGCCGACAATCTGAAATGTCTGAGCAGCACGTTCCCCAAAAAACTGGATGCCCTTCATCATAAACATAGGTTAATTATTTGTGAGTGTAAAACGTTTCCTAAAAGAAAATCAAAGAAAATTCTCCCCAGTCAGACTATGCATTGCTTACAGTAATTATTAACCTTACAGCTCCCCCTCAGACATCACAAATCTCAGTTAGCTAATTGATTATGTTAAAGAGCAGTAAGGTATTTACAATTTGGGCAGGCTACTAAGAGATATTCCACAATAAAGGAATTTCCACACAAAAAAATATAATACACAAAACTAAATCACTGTTTGCACCATTAGATCTAAAGACTTTGACAACATTGACTTTTAAGGAGATGGATCCAAAGCAAAGTTGTACAGCTTGAGGAGCATCCCTGTTTAGTAGACAACATTAAGCACATCAGGACAAACCTCACATACCAACTGTCATGCAGAGAGCTGATGTTTTTGCCAAGGTTCCCAGCCACACGACCTGGGCATCTAAGGCAGACTGTGAGGCAACCTTACTGTTTTGACATGCCATTAAAAAATCAACATGCCAAAGATCCCAAACAGGAAATCTACAATGCAATGGTTTAAAGAAGAATGAAGATGTTGCAATGGCCCAATCAAAGTCCAGACCTCAACCTAACTGGAATGCTGTGGTAAGGCCTTAAGAGGGCTGTGAATAAACAAAGGCTTGCAAACCACAATGAACTAAAGAAATACACTAAAGAAGGGGTGGCCGAAAGGAAGTTCAACAACACACTGAATCATGAACTGTTCCTATCTTTGCTATGACTAAATGCCCCTATTGATTTGAAAAGGAATTTTAGAACATTTCTTCGTAATGGAAAACTTAAAACTTCCATAGAACAAGCTGTAGTGCTTGCATTTTTGCAAGTCAAAGAATTAAACCTCTTTACATATACATCAATGTATAATTATTTGCTTTCCACCAGAGATGGGACATGTTTAAAGAATATCTCTGTAGTTGTAGTGAGATATATATATATTGCAAGTTTGCATATGGCTCTGACTTTAAACCAAACTGATTAGACTCATGATTAGAAATTTGGACTTGCAAAGGACTGCTAACAATAAATAATTTGAGATTGGTAAATTAATTATTTTTTCCTGTAATAAACAGGAAGTAGAGGCTTTAATCTAGCACTAAGCACCGATAATCATTGTAGGAAACTTTTAATGAATGTGTCGCAATTGGCAAATTTTTCAAGAGTTAACATTTAAGCTGGTAATGGCGATGTTGCTTCCAGGCATGTCTACTTTTTTTTTTTTTTTGCAAAAGCCAAAACCAACCAAGTGAGTGTAAAAACATTTTTGCGAATAAAAAAAGTTTATTCCAATATTTCAATCAACCTTTTATGATGCGATACTTCAAAATGCACATTGAATAATGTGCATTATGTGGGACTGTTCATTAATTTAACAAAATTTAAAAGATTTTCAAGGAGCACTGCAAAAAATTGTTGAACATTTAACCTCTTTGATATGAACAGTGTCGGTAAAACGGTTTATTAAGTAACGCTTTACAGTGACTATGTTACTTTTGCAGTAACTAGCACTGAAAGAAATTGGTTTGTAAAAGATTTAAACATATAATAATAAGTCTACAGTTTCCTGGTGTTAGCGCTCCTGACACACAGTTAGATTTAATTACCCAAACACTTCTCAAATGAACTGGGGAAGAAGGACAAGAGATGTTAGATTCTTTTTACTCGCTGGGAGAGAACCAGCAGAGATGTCCTCAGTTACAATCTCCTACTGATCTCTGAGGCGCCTCTTGTGTCTTCCTCACTCTTTATTAGAAAAAGGGAGTCCCTAGTCACAATAGACCATGCCAAAACTCTAGAGGAATTTGTGGGGAGTAAATTGCAGCGTGATACAGTGATACACATACATTTCTTCATGCAGGCAGTGACCTTGAGTTATACACATGAAAAACATTCAGTTCCTGGCACCTGCAAAGGAATACTTTCACAAGAGTCTACTAAAGACTATAGAAAGAATAAACAAGGTTAATACAGGATAAGATGAAATAAAATAGAATAGCTCCAACACGCATGAAAAAACATGCGCAACTTGAGCACGAGCACAAAAAAGAGAAGATGGTGCAGGGCCACTGATTCAATGACAGCATTCCCAAAGTAAAGCGCTCACTGATGGCTAAAAGTTACCATGATTTGCTCATTATGTGCCACATCAAAGACTTTGTCAATGTCGGCTGGAAGCTGGAAGAAGCTCTGCACATCATCTTAACTCTAACTGAGACCAATGGGTCATTATTTATACCTAAAACTAATAAGTTTGCAATGATTTAATGAATTTAGCTTTAATCAGGAAAAAAATAAGATCTTGCAATCACTGAGAGATCACAAGATCGAGATCGTGATTGGGCCATTTTTGCCCCAATATAGTAACACCTCACTCCTGACTTCTTCCGGCAGTGACGTCACGGTTCGGGAAGCCGAGCGCCACTCTCCCTGCTTAATAAGCAAAATCAATGGGAACTTCTAGACACATCTGCAAACAACAACAATTATTTAAGATTTCCAGAGGACTTCACCACTGAGATTCGTGGAGCTATATTTAAACTGACAATGCCCACGTGCATAGCAGTTGGATGTAGCAATACATTGGGTAAAGGGGAAAAAAAAATAGTTATATCACCTTTCCGATTCATGATCCTCTACGGACGGGTTCGTCATTGGATTGCCAACTTGAAGGGGGAGGATTTGCCATCGAACTTCTGGCCAGAGAAAAAACACGTCATTAATCTGTTACTCTCTGCTTCGCATAGTGCACTGGTCATCACCATTATGGAAAAATAGCGTGTTGTGACAAAAACCAGTACAGCATTGGGACTTGATTATCAGCCGATACCGCACTGTGACGTCACAAACCAGTAGATGCAGTAGTGCTCTTTGACAAACATGGATGCATCCTTTAAAGCTACAGTGTGTAACTTTTAGCGACATCTAGCGGTCAGACTGCAGACTGCAGCAACATGAACATCCCCCCCCCCACACACACACACACCGCTTCTCCCCCCCAACAGTACGGCGAGCGTTACGGGACAAAATGTCTTCCACGACGTCCGCATCACCTACCTTCTCAAGTGATGAGGTTTGTTTACATAGATAATTTTACAGATAGTATTTCATTAGTCTGTGTAGGGTATAGATTTCATGTAGACTTAAGATAATAAATATACCCGTTATTTTTTCTACATCGTTGTGACGTTTTGGTGATCTCGCAATCGCTAGTTTGTTGGCTCTGTGCTGCCGTAGCGCAAAGATGTCTGCCTCCATGGCTGCGAGACCCGCTCCTATGTAATTATAAATAACGAATTCTAAGGCAACGCAAATATTAAGGTTAAGAGGCTGAGCTCGTAGATGATGATAAAATAACAGTTATGTATAATATATTACATTTCTGACTGTATATCCATGTAATTATTACACACTGTAGCTTTAACGATCATTCAAATGAAATTACTCTTAATTTCTTTTCTTTTACTTAACCTTTATTTAACCAGGAAGTCCCATTGAGATTCAGAATCTCTTTTTCAAGAGAGACCTGGCCAAGGTAGCAGCCAAACCACTGGAAGTTCATACATATTTACAACATATTACATTTTTCATAATACAATCAGAGCAGTATGTTAAAACACATACTGCTCTAGTATGTTAAAAACACTTATCATTTAATGAAAAGTATGTCATAATTTCCTACTTAAAGTACTTTCAGAAGTTTGTATCCTTTTCCAGGGCTTTCTAATTTTATTTGCTGCCATTTTCTCACGCAAAAATACTGGGACCATACAGTCCCGATAGTTTTTTTATTTTTGTAGAATATTGTAACCCCTGTTATTATTTCTGTTGAAAAATATGTTATTTTTGTTAAATTGCTTGAAAAGCATTATTTTTTAGCTTCATACCTATTTTATAGCAAATTAAAGGCAGCCAATGTGCAAAATATTCTAAACATCTAGTTATAAAACATCTTATTTTCTTTTATCATAAACAAAAAGCATCAATACATCTACATTATCATAGTGCAACTAATTCATAAAACCATAAACACCAAAATAATTTTCAATGATAATGATGTTTGTTGTTGATTATAACAAACATCTTATATATTCCATAACTAAACCTAGAAACTAGATGTATTTAAAATTCCAATAAGAATGTTTTCCAAATTCTTCAACACTAGATCATAAAAACTGACTGCAAAGTTAACTAGTCACTTTCAGCGAGAAGTAAATTAATTACTAACACAGTGACTTTTTTGGATAAGTAATTAGTCAGTGATTAGTAATTAGTAACCATAACTAGTTACTTTTTTCTAAGTCACTTGCCTGACACTGGATATGAAGACACTTTTGTGAAAACACACCTCAGTTTTTAGTGTTTTCATTATAGGTAGTAAAAAAAGGTATAACTAAGAAATGTCTTTCTCAGGAAGAACCAAATTTGACAATGTGGTGGAAAATACCAATGGATATTTACAAAATGGAAGAGATGACAGCAATTATAAACACCAAGCAGGGTTGGTGTCTGACATGCTGGGAGAAGTGGGAAGACGCACATTAAAAAAGGCCTGGCTTTATTTTGAAAAAGTGTGTAAATTGATTAATGTATAAACTATGACCACTCCCCCTTTGTTTTTGTTTTTATTTTGTTTACAGTTTCTTTTTTTTCTTTTATTTCTTTATTTTAAGGTGTTAAATGAAAACTGTATCAAGATGTGTGTGTCATGATCTGGCCTGTTTGCTCTCCCTTAATTAGTAATTCCTCTCACCTGCCCTCTTCCCTCCCAGCCTCAATTATAATTTATTCCCCTCACTTGTTTCCTCTGGTTTATATTCAGTTCAGCCTGAGCATTCAGTGCCAGATCATTGCTGCTTCTCTTTGTGTCAGTCTTTCTGTTCAGTTTTATTTGGTTCATGTCCTGGATCCTAGCTGCCAGTGGAAAGAGGGTTTTAGTGTTTGTCTTGTCTCCTGATCGTCCACTGTTCCTCCCCCATGGAGTCCTCTGGGTTTTTGGCTCATTATGTGGGGAGGTTCAGTTTTTATCAAAGTAAGCCTGGCTCCAGGGAGGAGACCAGTTTAAAGTCCTGCTCCAAGTTCCGTTTCCTACGTCCTGTCTCGGCTACCCTCTTCCACTGTGCCTGCCTGTCTGCACCTGATCCTGTCTGCTCCTGTGTGTGACCAACTGGTCATGCTTCTGGTCCCAGTCAGACTCTGCTCCCTCCTGGAAGCCTGTGGATGCCTGGAAGTCTGGATCCTGCCACCTTTTTCTGTTCCTGCCTGATCTGGATCCTGCCTGTTTCTGTCTGTTCCTGTCTGTTCTGGACCCCTCACCAGGATCAGCTTCCAGCATGTCCTCTGGGACTGCAGCACTGGGGACACTCGTGGTCTGGACTGTTAAACCAGGTAAGTCACCAACACAGATAATCTTATATCAGTTTATCGTGGTCACTTACCTGTGTATCCTCCCTAGAGTGTCTGAGATTGGGCGGTGCCCCGCCCCCCCGCCTGCAGTGTCCGCGAGCCACAGCTCCGCTTTTGTTTTGTTTATTTAATAAACCTTTTGAACTTTCCTACTGACTGTCTCTCCTGAATACTGGGTCCACCTGTCCGTGTTTCATGACAGTGTGTGTATGTATATATATTATATATATATATATATATATATATATATATATATGTTGATATTAAATGTACCCATAATTGAAGCATGTTGAAAACTTTTTAATGAAAAATTATTTTTAAAAGGTACATCTCTGTCTTTAAAGTAAAGAGACCAGAGAGTTGAGCTTCAGTAGACGGTAGTCATTTTTTTTTTTATTTCTTGAATATTCATGTAAGAATTGTTTATAATTTATTGACATGTGACTTGATATAATTGTTATTCTGAAAAAGGATGAATAAAAGGTAAAAAGAAAACAAAATATTTCGACTCTTTTTACAAAAACAGAATAGATTAACATTTAAAGTAAAATCGACCATTTAATGGAGCCTATGCCTCCCAACCGTTGGAGGTAGTTGGTGGGACACAGAAAAACATATATACAATTTGAAGGGTAAATATGAACTAGTTTATAGTGATGTGTTTTTGCAGTAAAAGCACGCTTCCTTTCTCATCTCCAATACTTTGGAAAATATTTTATATTTTAGGAACTCTTATTCATAACTAAACTATCGAAATCTGAAAGTATTATTTCCAAATTGTTCCTGTTAGAAGTTTAAAAACCAGCAGGATTGGAAATTTTGACCTCCGCTGACTGGCAATTAAAATATCTCATATTCAGGCAACCACCAGTTTGTTTGTATGTGAAAAAAAAATGGGTTTAGTGGCTGATTGAGACATTTTTATGCAGATGAGGTTAAGTTTGACCACTGTTGTCTTGCTCCTCCACATGTCAGCCTTTGTTTGCCTTCAGTTGAGCAGATACAGTAGACCATAACCTGGTGTCATAATGATGCCAGGAAGAGATAAGAGTTTGACAGACCAAATCAAATGATTGTTTTTATTCCCGGGGGATTGCTGCACAGTCATAAAAACAGTAATTAGGGGCTTTTTTATATACAGTTTGCTTTTGTTTTGTCTCTAGGTCTGAGTATGAATTTGGGTCAGAGCTAAAGTCTTTCATCCTCCCCCATGGATGACGATACGAAGGATTACCACAGAGACAAAATAAAAGCTAAGCTGATAGCCAAAGAAACAAAGACACCTACCAGCTCAAGACTGTGGCTCCTCTGTTTCACCAGACAGAAACCTATTTGATAAAACTGATGACTCTTCTGCTGTTAGTCCCTCATTTCATGGAGACAAAGAAAGGGCTGCTCATTGTTTTGCAGAAAACACAGTTTGAACAGATAATCCATTCAAATTCTACCATGAACACAGATTATATGTGTTTTCAAAATATTTTATACATGTGTATCATTTTATGTTTTCTGACAGCAGTTTAATCCAGCATTGCATTATCCTAATCCTTCTGGAATAGAATTCCATCAAACTACATTTAAAAAAGAAACGAGGTTTTACAGTTTGACAAAGGATCAATTTTTTTCAAAAACATCCAACTATAAGAATGAGAAAGCTGATGTTCACATTGGTAATAAGCAATCTTCATCAAAAGAAAAATAAATCCCCAAAACCGGTACAGAATCACACTAGATGCCAAAACTTGTTTCATATTATTCCTCATTGCAGAAAAATATTTCTATCTTAGACTAAGCTTTTGAGCTGGAGGACATGTTTCTTCATTACCACAAAACACTTTACAGTTTATCTAAACTCTATCCCTGCTGTTTATTGGATGAGTGGAGTGTCCCGTGTGTGTAAATCCAAAATAATCCCCAACAAATGTTCTTTCTTAACTCTAGGATCAGTGTTTCAAGAAAATTAAGACAGTGTTTGAAATCTTCAATCTCTAGTACATGTGTCAACGTAAAGCTTGAGAAATATTTTTTATGGGAAGAGAGAACAAAACCACAAAAATTAGTGTCTTCTTCTTAAAAGCAAAATGTAGGAAAATAGTCATTTTTGTTTACACTGTCAGAAAAGAAATGAGGCCTGGATTAAATAAGCAAACAACTGTTTATTGTTGTTTTTCCGTCATACCTTACTTACAGTATTCTTTATTATCTATACAATATCTACAACCAACAGATTGAGCATGGTTATTCTACTTGATACAGGCCCTTAATCATAAAATTTTCTTTGGAAGGAACTCACCCAATGAGAGTTCAAACCATACACTGACTTAAATATGAATAACTGGAGACTTTATATTGACCACTGGTTGTATAGTGATCAATACTGCAGGGGACAAAATGGCTTAAAGGGGTTAAAATTAAAAGAATCTCTTTTTAAATCATTTTGTTTCACAAATTCACTAAAGTTTGGATGTTTTGTGACCCTAACAAAGACACATTTTTTATTTTATTTCCAGCTCATATCTGTTGATAATGTTAAAATAATAATGGACTTTCAAATTAGCTGGTACCACATAAGAAATAACTTTTTTTTTTCGAATGTTGCGGTCTGGGTCGACCGTAGAAAGCTGCAGATAGGCAACAGCCCCCCTTGCGACCCCGCTTGGGATACGTGTGATGGAAAATGGATGGATGGAAATTGGGGTCTGGGAATTTCCGCCTTCATTTTACTAGTTTTCAGCTTCTCCTTCAGAGGTCCTGCTCAAGCACTTTCCCCCTGAGATACAGGTTGATTGGTTTCACCTGGTCCCCATCAAGCAGTGGACTACTTAAGGAGGCTGCTGTCAGCTCTCCAATGCCTGTTCCCAACCAGATTAGTTCTGGGGAGAATGTTACTACGGTAACAGAGAGGTTGAGTGCACTTTCTTTGTGAAACGAAAAATTCAAAGTTTCCCTGATTTTAGGTTTGAAAACGTAAGAGTTTCCAGTAAGCCTGCTTTGTGAAATGGGCCCCTGGTCTAGAACGTGACCAGAGTTTTAATCCAAAGGGAATCTTGTGAGGGCAGACAAAACACAAAAATTCAGGAAGGCAGGCATGTTCACACAGATACCAGAGCGAAGACCCAGTAAGGGAAGAATGAGCACAGGAATGCAGAAAGGCTGGCACATGCACACAGAAGGGCTAGTTATACCTCCCGCAGCAGTGTGCTGCAGTGAGCTTGTATGACGCAGATATTTTTGATTTATGCCCAATTTTGAAGCGTGGTCTGCGCTATGTTATTCCACGCTATAGCGCAATAGGGACAATCACAATGTAGCTGTGGGTCTAAATGCGAACGTGGCAGTGCGGAAGAGGAAAAAGTTTGTGTGACAACGGAGGGACATGAGGTTGAAAAAGAGCAGGTATCCAAGTGGAAAAAGGGTCCTTTCGTTCTTGCGCACCTCGCTCTTCTAGCTGGTCCATCTTCACGAGTCGTTTTCCACAATGGCGGTCATACAAAAAAAAAACAAGGCGGTAAGGTACCAAACAGGAAATATGCATGAGTAGTGTGAATGTAGATTTGACCAATCAGAGGCCTCCTGTCTGCGGTCACCTACAATTTCGGAGAGGTGCACCAGAGTGTCTGCAGAAGGAGTGGAGGTTTATCTGCGTTAACTGTGACACACACGCAGACGACCTGGTTTCTGAGTATAAAACAGCCTTGACACAGGAGTCTAATCCTTATGCTGTAAAAGAGGAGACAATCTGGCATAGAATGGCAGAGAGAGGCAGGTATGCATGTTAACGGCTGAGGAATTGAGGTTGATTAAGAAAGACACAGGGGCATCTGCTCGCTCTAATTAGCAGAGTGGTGCAGAGCAGAGTGCGGAAAATAGCAAGCCCAAAAAAAAAATCAAACAGACAGAATTCAAGAAACTATGTGGCTTTCTTAAATAAACATTTGTCACAAAGTTTCTACAGCAGTCCAGTGGCTTTTTCTAAAACATCTTCATACAAGAGTAACTTCAGGCCCCGTCCACACGAAGACGAACCCTGGCCTAAACGCACAAATTTTTCACCAAACCAGCCTCTCATCCACACGAAGCCGGCGTTTCGGGGATCTGTAAACGATCATTTTTTTATTCAGCCTTCAGAGTGGGAAGATTCTGAAACGCCGTTTTCGCGTTTCCATCTTTACGCCCTAACCGCATATTTTTTTTTTACACGCATGCGTCATAGCGTCGCCTCTACACACGCATGCGCGACCAGTATCACAACAACAATGGCGCCGTTGCTAATGCTACTCACCCTGCTGTCGGGCTTACAACAGAATCTTCTTCTTCTGGAATATCTCCAGGAAGAACAGAGCAATATCGACGACATAGTTCAGCACCTGAATTTCACTTAACCACGAAAATGGACCCGCAGGGCAACCATGTATAAATATTAGTGCACATGCCCAACATTTCGTCGCTTATTTTTGCTTTGGCACCACAGCGCCACTTACAGGCCTGGCATACATTTTGCAGCGTTTTCATGCATTCGTGTGGACGCTCACATTTATTTTACGTCTCCGTCTTTACGGCAAACGTTTTGGAAAATATCAGCGTTTCGTGTTCGTTTTGACTTCGTGTGGACGGGGCCTCAGCCTGCAAAAAGGACATTTACATAGAGCCATTACCATATCCACTCCACCCTGCTAGGGTAGGCTTTGTTGCCTGTCAAAACTGTGCTGTAGATTTTGCAGCAAAAATGTAGAACTTTCATTTTCAAAAAACTTTATCCGGGCTGCCTTTTTTGGGCAGACTTTGGTTGGTTTTAGAAACGCAATTCTTTCTCATTAACTGCTTTACAAAAGAGCATTGAATGTTGTTTTAGGTGGACTTTTTAATAATACAGGAAAGGTATCCATTAGATTTATATCAACTCACAATAATTACTTTATATGATATAAAAAAATAATTCAATACTTTTCTAAGATGCATTTAAAGCATTTGTAGAATCTGAATAAAAATCCCACTGTCCAGTGTGCAGATTGCTTTAGAGCATAATGCAAAGCAATCACTAATCTCTGAAAATCTTTTGCAAATAAAAGTGAATGTTTATCAAAGTTTATCAGATAAAAAGAACCCATGTGGGAATAGACTACCTGGGAAATTTCTGCGTGGGTGTTTATTATGTCAAAGAAAATGTGTAACTTGAGTTACAACCCATTTGCATTGTTGCCAAATTTTATTGATCAGCTGGTTCCTTGTTTTTTGTATTCTAAGCTTCCTAAAACATAAAGTTTCATTCCCAATCCGATGAAGAAAGAAAAGCTCATGCTGAAGTCAAAAAGTTTTTTTTGAAGAGTTGTTTTAATCAAACAAAAGGTCAGTGCTGTTTTTGCAGTGGATTTGGGCGTAGCCATGGCAGCTGCTCTTTGCACTGGAACACCTGCCTAGTTCATTAAATTCCCAGCCTAATGAACAGTAATGACAGTACTTTTGAAAGAGGAAAAGCTGTGAGGTGCCAGGTGCTCTAAGGTGCACAGAGGCATGAAATGAACATTTAGTGAGTGCGTGCACTACGTTTGTTATGGCCTATACAACAGTCAGATCACATGTTTGTGCTCCAGCGTTTTGTTTGCTGACTGCCTGTTCCAACACGAGCCAGTGTGTGTTTAGTATGTGTGCCTCTTTTGAAGCATATGACACGCATTTCCTGATGGGTGAATGGTTTCCATTTAGTTATTTTTTGTTTATTTCAAATACAAAAAAACCCTCACAAATATCATAAAACCTGCAGAAAGGTTAACCATGAACATAAGCGGAACTGCTGTTTTTGACGCCAGACTGTCTTCTGATCAAGACACTCAGGCTCTGTTTATAAATCTTTTCCATATACATTTCTGAGTACATTCTTTTTCCAGACAAGGACCTTTTGTGCATTTAAGGAACTACAAGGTAAAGATAAAAAATCTTGAATCATTCAGAGTGCACACATTTCCCTTCACAAAAAAAAAAAAATCCCTGGAATGTATTTCCTTGTGTCGCCCCAATTATGGTCAATATTTCCTCATATTATTCATCATAAGTAGTTTAAAATGGAAAAGAACGTGTTAGTTTTGTCCTAATGTGCTTCTCTGTATAATATATCTAATTTTCAATGCCCTATCTTCCCAGTTCACCTGTTTCAATTAAATTGGTAATTTTTCATCCATCCATTTTCTGTCATGCTTATCCCAAGCGGGGTTGCGAGGGGGGCTGGTGTCTATCTCCAGCTGTCTACGGGCGAGAGGCAGTTGTTTTTCATATACTGATAAACTCACTGGTTCTGGAGACAAAATCAGAATCAGAATCAGGTTTATTGCCAAGTAGGTTTGCACTTACAAGGAATTTGACTTGGTGTTGTTGGTGCAGACAGAAAAACAAAATAAGATAGAATATATATATCTATATATATATATATCTATATATATATATATATATAGATATATATATATATATATATATATATATATACACAGAAGCTATATACACACAATAGACTGTGTGTTAATGTAACGCAGAAATCCTGAATGGGGGAGAGAAACATTGTCCAGTGTCACGGGCGGCTCTTGGCCTTGTTAATAAGGCCGGTAGCAGATGGGAAAAAACAGTTTTTGTGACGGGAGGTTCTGGTCCTGATGGACCGCAGCCTCCGGCCAGAGGGTGTGAAAATGATTCTTTTCACACTCTGAACCCACCCTGAACCCAGAGGGTGTGAAAATGATTCTTTAAGTGATTCAGTGATTGCACTTTTGCTTAGGTTGCATATTTTTCTAATGAGGTAAGTTCCATTCATTTCTGATAATGGGTGAATGTATGAGGTTTTCACATTTTTACAAGAGATGCTAAAATAGCATGAAATAGAAATATGTTTTTTGTTTTTTTGTGGAATATTGCTAAATTTGCCTGTTCCTGACAGTGAATGATGTTAGACTCAAAGTATTTAGAAAGTTCTATCCTAATTATCCTAATCAAAGGCACACTTCTATTTTAATGAAAAAATCTAACAATCTTTTTAATCATAGACTTTGGTGATTTATATTGTATATGTAGCTTCCAATTTACATGTCCATTAATGCATTCTTTTTTCTTCAGCTTATCTGAGATTGGGGCGAGGGGGAAATCCAAAGATCCCCCCTGTTTTTTTTAACCACAAGAGATATAGTCCTTCATCTGGATCTAAGTCTTTTCTTGACTCTTCTGGAGAGTTGCAGTAGAGCTACCATGCTAAAACAAATGTTATAACTATCCTGATTGGCTTCTGTTAATGCTGCTGTGCTTTGGATTCTCCAGGGGCATTATTATTTCTTAAAATATGGTCACATTGGGATCTATGCTGTTTTAGGAGATGATGCATTGACTTCTGTTCACAAATATTTAGATGTCAGTGCCTAAGTGGGTGGGTAGTTTTTCTTTGAACGTAGGTTGTATGCCATTAGCATAGAAAACTGTTGCCTTCTAAACACACATTGATGGAAACCCAGTATAAACAGCTTCCTACTACCCCTGACATTACTCGTTGGGTAAACATCAGTGCTCACCTCATTCTGCAGTCCCCACCCCCACAAAGGTTAGTGACATCACTACCTCTTTTAAACTGTTTAGTATTCCGACCCAGTTTTGTTTATCTTGCCTCATAACCACATTGCGTTGCGTAGTTGCTGCTGACTGTAAATTTCTCCCCCAGATAAATCTGCAAACATGATATCTGACCCCCATGAGAACAAACTGTTTCTCTCAGGGTCTTTGATGTTGAATGTGCTGTGTAAAGAGTTTTATCTGTGTATATCTAAATTAACCTCAAAGGTTTCTCTCCTTGACATAATGGGAGTTCAGTAGTTACTGATGACCGCATGCTTTAGAATGGATTTATAGGTGATCACAGTCAAGGCTAATTACTGCTCAAATCTGTTCAAAGAGAAAGGTTATGGAAAAATTAAAAGAAAAAGTTGCCTTTATTACAACTGATCTGACCTTGATTGCAAAACTGCAAAAAGCTGATCTAATAACTGAGAATAACTAGTATGTTTTGTTTTTCTATTGAGCTCAATTCCTCTCTGATGTCAACAACAATAGTAAAAAACGATTATTTATGTATTATTGGTTCAATAGCAGTTGGTCAGCAATCTCACTCAGCTCTTAGCCAAAATGTTCAGCTCAGAAACTGCACAACGTTTGGACAGTGAAACATGAGACGCGTGAGACAAAGATAAAACGGTTAGGAGAGAACATTCCCACGTTAATAAAAGGTGTAACATTCAATGAGTGATAAGAGATAAGGTTTTAAGGTGAAGGGGACTGCATTAGATCAAGGACCGCTAAACAATGCCAAGTACAAACTCAAGGAGAGTTTCAAGGAGAAACTTTTAAAGAAGAGCTTTGTGTTTACAATCTTTTCTTTTTTTAAACTTCTAAAAGTTAAATTTTTAATCACTCAATATAATCCAAACTGTTGTACCTTTTTATTTCAGGGCGTTATATGTATTTAAAGTGTTCCCACTGCTGTTAAAATGTCGCGTTTTTGAGATGTAAAAAATATGGGACTTAAGTTGATTATTCAAAAACTTTTTAATGTGTTTATACAGTTATCCAGAGTAATTTAATCGAAAAAATATATATAAATACATATACATAAATGTGTATATAAATATGTGCTATTACACATATCCAGTTGAATAGGAGTGGATACCCTTGAATTAATGTTCAGCAGTGTTCTTTGTAAGAAGTCTACACAAAAGTCAGATCATGATTGCTACCAATATAATGTTCGGACTCATTGTGACACTAAGCATGTCTATATTTTCAGTTTTCAAGTTATTGGTTGTTTGGAGTTTTTCACTACTCTATAAGGATATTTACATGCTTACCTTCTAACTAAAAGTAACTCCAGAGTATGACACTGCCACCGCCATGCTTCCCAGTGAGTATGGTGTTGGGGGTCTCAGTATCCCTCCAGTCTCTTGGGGTTGTGCTTTGAAAGTAGCAAAGTAGTTGCTTTTTTATCAAACTATCAAATCCTGTCTTTTAATCGGTCATTAGGAGACGTCTAGATCTGATAATGTCTTTGTTTTTCATATTCTCTTCAATTATTAATTATTATCTGCAACCTACAACCAATCTAAAAGTTCTACAACTTTGTAAGATTGCTGACAAGCTTGGACCTTGACTTTGACAAGTTGAGGTTATCCCATGTTGGTTCTGTGAATAGCACTTGAGCTGGGATGGATTAATTCAGTGGTGTCAGACCGTTTTCAAACTTCTCTTATGTCCTAAATTCCTTTCACAGACCACAAAAACAAACACTTAATGTAAAGGAATGCAGAGAGCCCTTTGGGGGACCCTGACGAGGCTCACAGCAACACAACTGTTGCTACTTCTCCACAACAAATGGAGCAGTGATGTGTTTCTATGCAGGATATTTGAGTTAGTGATTATGTGTTTGTTTTTTCATTTTTTTTGTATTTTTCATTGGTTTATTGGGTAATCATGTAGAAATGATGGACCTCATCCTGCTGTTCCCACATCTTCAATGTTGGTGAGGTCACTACCTCCATTAAACTGTTTGGTATCAAGACACAGTTCTGTTTATGTTGCCTCAAAAAATGCATTGTGTTGTGTAAATGCTGTCGACTGGAAATTTCTCCCACAGATAAATCTGTGACATGATATTTGACCCCCGTGAGAACAAACTATTGTTTTCAAAGTCTTTTATGTTGAATGTGCTGTATAAGGAGTTTTATTGGTGTGTTTTTTATTTATCCTCCCATCAGTGTAGAGGGGAAGACCATATTAAAAGATCACTAAGTCACAGTTAAATTTTCATTTATTGTAGAATCCTTAATATTATCATCCAAAGTCTACAAAATGTAACTAAAACAACTCTGGCATTTTACTCTCTATTAACTCTTTTACATACAGCTGTTGTTTGTTATGTAGATTATGATGGGAGCCATGAAAAAAAAAGGAAATTTCCTCATTTGTGCATGCAAACCTATTCATGAAAGTCTAATCAGATTGTAAAATAAGTCAACAAACACAACCTATGTGCCCCCCTCTCTACTGCTGGGTCAAAACCAATAGGTCAGCAATCCCAACTACTCTGCAGCCAAGTTACGATTACAGAAACTACATGGGATTTAAACAATGAAATATGAGAGGCGTGAGACACGGATAAAGCCGAGGGAACATTCCCACGTGAAGAAAAGGTGTAACCGGTAAAGATTAATAACTGAGATAATGTTCTAAGGTGAGGAACTCCATGTGATCGAGGACTGCAAAACAATGTCAGGGAGGAACCTTTAGAAGCCTGGAGCTGCCTTTGTTTTCAAAGTCTTTACATTTTGTACTTAAAGCGTAAAGAGTACATTTGAAACACTCAATGTGTTGTGAAATATTCCTAAATATTGGTTGTGAAAAATCTAAACACTTATAATACTCAAGGGAATAAGAGTGCTGCCTTATTTGTAAGTAGTCTGCCTGCAAGACAAGTGTTGATTTCTACCAATCAGATCCAAAGGAACTAAATTTCTTCTTTTGTTGATTAAATGGATGCTGAACATGTCTAAACCTTGAGCTTTAGGTGACTGGTGTTTGGAGTGGTTTATAACTGATCCAGAAAAAAAAAATAAAAAAATCCTATTTCTATCTGCCGAACAGTGACCCCAGAGTATGACGCCACCACTACTATGCTTCACAGTGAGCATTTAGAGAAAGGTATGTCCTATCATGACAAACAACCTGAAGGGTTGAAGACATTTTGACGCAGGTTTGTTGACGGTCTTAGATCTAGACTCTGACAAACTGAGGTGGTCACATGTACGCTCCATGGACTGCACATGAGCTGGGATAGACTAACTCTGTGGTTTGAGACATTTATTTAGACTTCTCCTAAGTCCAGGAATTACCTCACAGTCTATCAAAACAAAGGCTTAGTGTAAAGGAATGCAGAGGGCCCTTCAGAGGACCCTGAGGTGGCTCACAGCAACACACCAATTCTCTTTCTCTTACTCGAGTGAGCAGTGATGTGCTTCGATGCATTACTTTTTACTTAGTAATCCTTTTTGTAACCATGAATCTCTGGTTTACTTTAACTATGAAATCTTTTACTTTATTTGCTATATAGGACTCCGTGAGTTGGTGTTTAATCCCTTTGCTCATGGCAACATAAAATGTGTCCTTCCCTGATTGGTTTGTCTAACGCCATAAAAAGACATTCTAAATTTGCACCCATTTGATAATATTCCTTGGAAATCAAAAAATAAACTGAAATGCGGCAGACTAATTTGAATGTTATATGATATGCTAACAAGTGTCAAATATAAAACACCATCCAAACAAAGCATAAAGGATATGATATAGCAACAATCCAGCAATAAATTCTGTTTACCTTTCTTTGACACAGGTTGTCTGTCTGTGGTTTCATTTCTTTTCTACATTAGTCATATCCTTATCACATTTTTAGTCAGCACCAGAAACAAAATATTTTTAACAGCTTTACTTGGTGTTACATTTTCCAGCAGCCCCACCTGAACAAAGACATGTACAGGCTAACACCTACAGTGTTTTATGTGAAGCACTGCATATCTTCCTCAACCCACATAACGATGTCTGCTATCATTAAAGGTCCTAAGACTGGAGCCTGTGCATGAGGGAAAACCATAAGACTGTTTTGACTGCATTTGGCTGCCTCCTCTTACATTCTTTAAACCACCCACACACTGGGGTTTCATATTGCATCCTACTCAGTTTCTGTTTTGCCTTTGGTGATAACCTAGCTGATGCCACATGTATAAAACCATCTGACACTCAGAATCAGTGTTTGTTTGACTTAAAAGAACCCTACACTGTGAATTAAAAATTCACTGCGAAGAAAACATAGTGTATTTTCCATGAGAAGAAACTGCTCACAAGACCAATCAATAAAATACAGGTTAAGTTCATGGATAAATTGAAGAATATGTTTCTGCTCTCTCTCTCTCTCTGTTTAGGACTTATCCAGGTTCTGTACACTCACCAGCCACTTTGTTGGGTATATCTCTCTCAATCCAGACATTACCTTGTTTGGTCTTCAGAATTTCTTTCCTTACTGCATAGAGTCATAAAGAATTTATAGCTGCTAAGCAGATATATCATTGTCTCAATGATCCATTGTACATACTTATTGCAGGCTAACCCATCAGAGCATCATTTAATACATTTTTAATGGAGTGTGAAGAACACAGTATGTGCTAAATAAAAAAATTACAATTGCACAACCAGACACAGTGACAGAGCATGGGCATGTGCACAGGGGCAGTACAATTGTATCCCTGGGGACATGTGCACCCTTGTGCCATGTGCAACAAACAAGTATATAGTTATCTGTAGGTGCCTAAACTGAAAACAAAACCGTTAAGAGAAAGGTTTTCCCATGAAGTTGCCAAAAAGGTACTGCCTCCGGAACATCACAGAGTCAAATTTATCCATGTAAGTCCACGGTATTTACTGACAAAGTAAAGTTGGCACTACAGACAATAAAAGAAAGGAGTAAGACTGTTTGAGAAGGATGAACAGAGGGCTGAGTAATCTTGTTGTTTGAGAAGCATTAGAGTGAAGCTGGAGGCCAGGAAGATATAGAGGGTGAGCACACCGCCACTGCTGATCCAACAACTTAGAGGGTGTAGGGATTAAAGGTTAAAGCTCTGAATAAAAGATGGATACCACCTGAGAACTGAGCTGCTACCCAAAAGCTACTGGTACCTAACTAGTTTAATAGAAGAGTAAACCACTAGAGTATGGCCAAAAGAATCTGAGTCAAACATCAACAATCCAACGAAGAAGTAGTTATGCTTGACATACGTGCGTTCCAGGCATTAATGAGAAGCAAGGACACGGCGTCTGGTAACAAGAAAATCTGGTCACAATATGACAATAGCTATGTTTATAAGGCCACAAATAATCTGATTGAGGGCCTGATCAGGTCAAAAATATTTCATGTAAACATGTTAGAGTGAAGATGCTAATCTAATGGGGTGCGATCAGAAAGAAATTTCATTCAGAAAAAAATTTGATTCTGAAAGAGAAAGGTGGTTTTTCAGATCGCCATTCCAACTGGCCACCATGTACACACCCATTTGTATCTGTTGAGTAAAATAATCTCCACTGCACATGTGATCAACGTCAGCATGACAGTTTCCACTGTTTTTTTTTTTTTAGAATATTAGCCATTTCTATGCATGCTTAAGTGGGTTAATTTGATCGAATACTGTGTGTATGTATCAGGTCAGGGAACTTTTTTCCGCATGTAAGCGTAGCTAATGAGTTGTAATGTATTTTGAAAGTCACACAGGTACATTACTTTCTAATACTGGATACTGGTTCCTGATAGTGGGTCCTGGACAGCTGCAAACAAAGATTCAGCAGTAGCTCCTGGAGGAGGGGGTTAGTATTGGCCAGGAACATGGTACTGGAATAATAGTATTTTATGAAACCTATCAAATATAGGGCTTGGTCGTCGTGACGTAGGCACTTCGCGTCGCCGCCATGTTGAATGCGTCTTTTACCGCGGCTCAGACTACTGCCTATGACTACCGGGTACTGTACTCCCTCTCAGCCGTGTTTTAATTTGATTAATTTCACCTTAACTTGATTTCAACCATGGTAAACCGTTGCTGTATTGTGGGCTGTAACAGCTCAACGCATGATCGCCATGGAAACATAGAAAATGGGTTAACTTTCCACCGCTTTCCTGAATGGACGCGTAACCATGGAGACCAAGCGTCAGAGATAAAGAGTCGCCGGCTTGCTTGGATCGCGGCTGTAAGACGACCGAACATAACTTTCCACAGTATTCCAATGTCATTGAGAGTGTGTTCCCTGCATTTTCATTTTGGTAAGTTAAAGATGCATGGTTTTATTTTATAGCCTACTTTGTTTCTTTCCTTCAAAGTTGGGATCTTTTACGGGAAAATAATAAAAACGGCAGCGGAAAAAGGCTCAAATACGTGAGAAACCCGGAGGGTTGGCAGTTAACGTTACTAACTACACCTTTGAAACACATAGCAGCTAGTTAAAAGTACATTACATGCGTGAGTGGTTGTTAGCACTAGCGGTTAGCAGTTGCTAAACTAGCAGGTTCCAGAGCCCGTCTGATCACAGCTTACCTTCGTACGAATTACTCTGTTCCCACTGTTTGCTGGCTTTATGATCTGCAGCTCCTGAACCCATCCATTCATGAACTGCATATGAGACTCCAAGGACTTGTAGCTTCGGAACTGTTTTGAAGTATAGGCGCTCACTCATCGGTGTTCCACTCATTGTTTGGAACTTTATATGGATCCAAATGATTAATAATGCTGATTTTGTCACCATACCGGTCCCTGGCTTCTCTATTTAATGTGTCCCGGTAAATTCCAGATCCTTTTCGGGATTTTAACATCTTTTTTCTCTCTACTTCTGTCTCTTCTTTCAACAACAACGTTGTGTCAGAGCTATGTTTACGTTTGCGTAGCCGTCAATATGACCGCGACGTCCCACAATGCAACGTGGATCCCGAGCCCTATTGGGACCCAACGGGAACAAATATATATTGGGTCACAGAATATGGTATAAGTGAATACTGTAGATGCCTAAGCCCAGTGACAAACATTAAAAATTTAATTTGTAGATTTGTGTGAACACACCTTAGAACCTGAAACAAATTAGCAGGGAACTGCTCACTACTACCAACCCACTAACTTGAGGGTGGGAGAGTGTTGAAAGGCTCATAGAAGGTTGGATACAATCCGAGAACATTAGCTCCTGGTCGTAAGCTATAGTTACCCAACACGATAACAGAGTATCCAGCAGATAAATTCAATGATTGGATTAGTGGTAGGTCCGTAAAAAATCAAAAAATATCCACTGGACTTGGTTTTCAAGATTTGAAGAAGTTTCGCCACCTCTCCAGGAAGCTTTCTCAATTCAAATGTCTGGATCCGCAGTGAGTTTGAGGCTTATATGGACAAGGCCTTGTATTGCTTGGAAACATGCAATGGTAACCGATGAATGGGTCGTTTAGTTCCATCGTTAGCCTGTAATATCTGAACCTGTCTATGATTCTGGGGGTCGGTCGTTAAAGGGGGGATTGGCATTAAGGGGGGGATTGTTTCCTGTAATACCTGAAACCTGTCTATGATTGTTAAGGGTTGGTCGTTAAGGAGGTGTTGTTCACCGTCTGGAGCGGGTAGGTCCCTCGTTCCTCTGTGATGGGGTGGGGGGTTTGGTGATATCTGGAAGGGATCATGTCTATGATTGAATTGTAAGTTTTTGGAAGCTGGAATCTGAGTCCACCACCTCTATTTAAAGTTGGTTTTTCTCTCTTAACATAGATGGCTTCCTTCACGCCCCTCTCAAACCACCTATTTTCTTTATCCAGAATATGGACATTCTGGTCCTCAAAAGAATGTCCTTTGTCCACAAGGTGTAGGTGTACTGCGGAGTCTTGTCCAGAGGCGGCCGCTCTTCTGTGTTGGGCCATGCGTCTGTAGAGAGGTTGTTTTGTTTCGCCAATATAAAGATCAGAGCATTCCTCGCTGCACTGAACAGCATATACCACTCCGCTCATATTCGGTCTGGGGGTTTTATCTTTAGGATGCACTTGCCTCTGGCCCAACACAGGAGAGCGGCCGCCTCTGGACAAGACTCCACAGTACACCTTGTGGACAAAGGACATTCTTTTGAGGACCAGAATGTCCATATTCTGGATAAAGAAAATAGTTGGTTTGAGAGGGGCGTGAAGGAAGCCATCTATGTTAAGAGAGAAAAAACAACTTTAAACAGAGGTGGTGGACTCAGATTCCAGCTTCCAAAAACATAAAATTCAATCATAGACATGATCCCTTCCAGATATCACCAAACCCCCCACCCCATCACAGAGGAACGAGGGACCTACCCGCTCCAACCGGTGAACAATACCTCCTTAACGACCAACCCTTAACAATCATAGACAGGTTTCAGGTATTACAGGAGACAATCCCCCCCTTAATGGCAATCCCCCTTTAACGACCGACCCCCACAATCATAGACAGGTTCAGATATTACAGGCTAACGATGGAACTAACGACCCATTCATCGGTTACCATTTGCATGTTTCCAAGCAATACAAGGCCTTGTCCATATAAGACTCAAACTCACTGCGGATCCAGACATTTGAATTGAGAAAGCTTCCTGGAGAGGTGGCGAAACATCTTCAAATCTTGAAAACCAAGTCCAGGGATATTTTTTGAATTTTTACGGAATGACGATGACCTGGATGACTGAGAACCTTCATCAGCATTAGTGGTAGGTGTTCCATGTGTTTCCTTGTAATGTTGAGAGTGTCACCTCTGGACATACATGGACTCCAACCAGCTGCAACTATGTCATGGCATATGGTAAAGTAATCAAAGAAAGAATAAAGTATGAACAGTTCACAGTTCTGTGTGGTGCTTTGGTTAACCACTTGTATTATTTTCACTTTCAATGGTCAGCACAATTTTTTTCTAATCCACTATCTGTAAATGAGAAGAAGCATTAAAGGGAAATCGATACACTCTCACCATGCATAAAGGAAAACATGACCTCTGTAAAGAATGATATTGAATCTGCAATGTAAGCTCTGTCATCTTCTTTTTGGTCTCTTCCATGTCTGTGTATCTGCTTGCAAGCATAAATGAAACCGCTTAAAAAAAACAACTTTTCTGTTTAGTCTGGGTTTCCTCTTTGTTCCTTTTTGCTTGATGGAGACACGTGAATGAATGCTGCATGTTGTTGTTATGTCTCCAGGCCTGCTTCCTATTTCAAAATGCTTATTCACTTCAGTTTGGGCCATCTGGTTTAACATAGCTGACTAAAATGGAAACTTCAGACTTGACGCCATGAGTCTATCATTTTAGAAACACAGCATCTTCCAAACAGATGAAATCATTTGTCAACAGATGTTTCAAACTAGTTTTCCTCTCATTTTCTGTGCAGACTTGCCAATTAATGCTTGCTTCATCCTCAAACTAATACAAAAATGTTAATGCGAGGATTTTGATGTTTGCATTTTAAAAAAATACTACATAGCTCTAAATTATGGAAATATCATATCATGGATCAATAACTTAAATGCATAATTAAAAAATACAAAGCAGATATGGAATAAGCTGGATTTTGGAGTAGCCGTCCAGTTTCTTAGTCAGATATGGGACACATCCACTAAATCAGATTTTTCTATTGGACCGTGAGCCAGAACTGCAGTTTGACCACTAGGTACACTACAGCATCCAATTTATTGACTCCTGCATTTATGCTGTCACCATGTTCCTTCAACACTTTGATGCACATGCACAATGTGAAATTCTATACTTTCGTCACGTGGCAGCGTAATTGTGGCATTCACAGGCAGTAGTATCACTATAGCCTAGTGCAAGTCCTGCTGCTTCTTATGATTTTATCTTTACTTTCATATTTCTTTGTTAACTTGTCATTAGGAAAGAGCTAACCAGGCAGGAAGCAAGTGGACTGGAATAACTGCATGCATGATTGATTAGTATGCAGGTGAATGTTTCCCTAGTAAGGTCCTTTTATACTCTAATGAAAAGGCAAATATTGCCAATAGTATTTCTGTGTTAGGGCTGTTTGAGCCCATCATGGTTAAACAGGAGCAGAGGAAAGCCTTTTACTCCTCGTGGAGTCTGTTTAAGCTTTTCAACCTTGGCCTTTGTCTGTGTTTTGAATAACAAAAAAGACTTTGAATCTCTGCCCAAATAACACCATTGAAATCTAGAGACCAACAGCTGGTAAGGCAGCTGCCGTTTGTGTTTTGTTAAAATACAACCTGCTTTCCTCATCAGTCTCAATGTTCAGTCTTTCCAGTTTTTGTTTTGCGCACAGGAAAATGAGTTTGTATTAACGGGTGTGGGTACTTGTTTGCAATTGATTGCTCTTAACATGGAGCAGCCGCAGGTTATCTATAGGCTATAGAATGCTTTCCCACGCATTTCTAAGTAACTGGCCGGTAAACAAGTTTTAACTGCACATCTCAGCTGACTGTGAATCAAACTGCCACACACCCTTCCTTAGAATGAAGTGCTGGAAATCAGTGCAGCCGTGTTTACATCCAGTTATTTGCTTGCATTAAGAAAAACACTGGTGGAACTTGATTTCAGTTGGGTTTCGTCTTGTGCATGACTTTTGTTCAGTTTTGACTTTTTTTTTCTTTCAGACTGCTGTCAAATAAAAACAGTCTTACGTGTTCTTGTTATGGTGTCATGTGCTTTTAACACCTTTTCTAACTGCCAAAAGTTGCTTATTTACTTAATTAAGGTTATGGAGAAGCGTTCCTTTTGAGTTTCTTGGCATCAATTCAAAGTTGACTCAATCTCACTTTTGTTTCTCAAACTTCAAAAACTTAATATAATCATAGATGCTTTTCATTGTTTTGTCAGTTAGTTTATTATCCAGTAACAGTGTTTCTTAGTTGTGTTACAGCTGTTCTAAGTTCTGTAGGTGAAATAGATGAATTTCATGGAAATGTTATGTAATTTAATGGAAGGGGAAATCTGTGATTTACTAATACCAATGGGGAAGTTCAGGGGTTGTCATTGTTTTTCACACTTTTATATTTTAGACATATTTTGCAAATAAAAACATAACCAATATTGCACCAGAGAGACAACAAATGGATAATAAATGACAAAGGACAAAGGACATTCTTTTGAGGACCAGAATGTCCATATTCTGGATAAAGAAAATAGTTGGTTTGAGAGGGGCGTGAAGGAAGCCATCTATGTTAAGAGAGAAAAAACAACTTTAAACAGAGGTGGTGGACTCAGATTCCAGCTTCCAAAAACATAAAATTCAATCATAGACATGATCCCTTCCAGATATCACCAAACCCCCCACCCCATCACAGAGGAACGAGGGACCTACCCGCTCCAACCGGTGAACAATACCTCCTTAACGACCAACCCTTAACAATCATAGACAGGTTTCAGGTATTACAGGAGACAATCCCCCCCTTAATGGCAATCCCCCTTTAACGACCGACCCCCACAATCATAGACAGGTTCAGATATTACAGGCTAACGATGGAACTAACGACCCATTCATCGGTTACCATTTGCATGTTTCCAAGCAATACAAGGCCTTGTCCATATAAGACTCAAACTCACTGCGGATCCAGACATTTGAATTGAGAAAGCTTCCTGGAGAGGTGGCGAAACATCTTCAAATCTTGAAAACCAAGTCCAGGGATATTTTTTGAATTTTTACGGAATGACGATGACCTGGATGACTGAGAACCTTCATCAGCATTAGTGGTAGGTGTTCCATGTGTTTCCTTGTAATGTTGAGAGTGTCACCTCTGGACATACATGGACTCCAACCAGCTGCAACTATGTCATGGCATATGGTAAAGTAATCAAAGAAAGAATAAAGTATGAACAGTTCACAGTTCTGTGTGGTGCTTTGGTTAACCACTTGTATTATTTTCACTTTCAATGGTCAGCACAATTTTTTTCTAATCCACTATCTGTAAATGAGAAGAAGCATTAAAGGGAAATCGATACACTCTCACCATGCATAAAGGAAAACATGACCTCTGTAAAGAATGATATTGAATCTGCAATGTAAGCTCTGTCATCTTCTTTTTGGTCTCTTCCATGTCTGTGTATCTGCTTGCAAGCATAAATGAAACCGCTTAAAAAAAACAACTTTTCTGTTTAGTCTGGGTTTCCTCTTTGTTCCTTTTTGCTTGATGGAGACACGTGAATGAATGCTGCATGTTGTTGTTATGTCTCCAGGCCTGCTTCCTATTTCAAAATGCTTATTCACTTCAGTTTGGGCCATCTGGTTTAACATAGCTGACTAAAATGGAAACTTCAGACTTGACGCCATGAGTCTATCATTTTAGAAACACAGCATCTTCCAAACAGATGAAATCATTTGTCAACAGATGTTTCAAACTAGTTTTCCTCTCATTTTCTGTGCAGACTTGCCAATTAATGCTTGCTTCATCCTCAAACTAATACAAAAATGTTAATGCGAGGATTTTGATGTTTGCATTTTAAAAAAATACTACATAGCTCTAAATTATGGAAATATCATATCATGGATCAATAACTTAAATGCATAATTAAAAAATACAAAGCAGATATGGAATAAGCTGGATTTTGGAGTAGCCGTCCAGTTTCTTAGTCAGATATGGGACACATCCACTAAATCAGATTTTTCTATTGGACCGTGAGCCAGAACTGCAGTTTGACCACTAGGTACACTACAGCATCCAATTTATTGACTCCTGCATTTATGCTGTCACCATGTTCCTTCAACACTTTGATGCACATGCACAATGTGAAATTCTATACTTTCGTCACGTGGCAGCGTAATTGTGGCATTCACAGGCAGTAGTATCACTATAGCCTAGTGCAAGTCCTGCTGCTTCTTATGATTTTATCTTTACTTTCATATTTCTTTGTTAACTTGTCATTAGGAAAGAGCTAACCAGGCAGGAAGCAAGTGGACTGGAATAACTGCATGCATGATTGATTAGTATGCAGGTGAATGTTTCCCTAGTAAGGTCCTTTTATACTCTAATGAAAAGGCAAATATTGCCAATAGTATTTCTGTGTTAGGGCTGTTTGAGCCCATCATGGTTAAACAGGAGCAGAGGAAAGCCTTTTACTCCTCGTGGAGTCTGTTTAAGCTTTTCAACCTTGGCCTTTGTCTGTGTTTTGAATAACAAAAAAGACTTTGAATCTCTGCCCAAATAACACCATTGAAATCTAGAGACCAACAGCTGGTAAGGCAGCTGCCGTTTGTGTTTTGTTAAAATACAACCTGCTTTCCTCATCAGTCTCAATGTTCAGTCTTTCCAGTTTTTGTTTTGCGCACAGGAAAATGAGTTTGTATTAACGGGTGTGGGTACTTGTTTGCAATTGATTGCTCTTAACATGGAGCAGCCGCAGGTTATCTATAGGCTATAGAATGCTTTCCCACGCATTTCTAAGTAACTGGCCGGTAAACAAGTTTTAACTGCACATCTCAGCTGACTGTGAATCAAACTGCCACACACCCTTCCTTAGAATGAAGTGCTGGAAATCAGTGCAGCCGTGTTTACATCCAGTTATTTGCTTGCATTAAGAAAAACACTGGTGGAACTTGATTTCAGTTGGGTTTCGTCTTGTGCATGACTTTTGTTCAGTTTTGACTTTTTTTTTCTTTCAGACTGCTGTCAAATAAAAACAGTCTTACGTGTTCTTGTTATGGTGTCATGTGCTTTTAACACCTTTTCTAACTGCCAAAAGTTGCTTATTTACTTAATTAAGGTTATGGAGAAGCGTTCCTTTTGAGTTTCTTGGCATCAATTCAAAGTTGACTCAATCTCACTTTTGTTTCTCAAACTTCAAAAACTTAATATAATCATAGATGCTTTTCATTGTTTTGTCAGTTAGTTTATTATCCAGTAACAGTGTTTCTTAGTTGTGTTACAGCTGTTCTAAGTTCTGTAGGTGAAATAGATGAATTTCATGGAAATGTTATGTAATTTAATGGAAGGGGAAATCTGTGATTTACTAATACCAATGGGGAAGTTCAGGGGTTGTCATTGTTTTTCACACTTTTATATTTTAGACATATTTTGCAAATAAAAACATAACCAATATTGCACCAGAGAGACAACAAATGGATAATAAATGAGTAGAATATAGTTCCAAATGAACGCAACAGTGATTTATTGTGAACTATCAAATAAATAAATCCATCATATACATCGAGGACGCAGGGATGCAAGAGGTGGGGTAAGCCCCAAAAAGCTCATCAGTCCATTACAAGTATCAGGATTCAAGCAAGCTAAAGCAAACTATAACTCCAAGCCTTCCACCCAAAACAACTCCTGAATTTAAATCAAGTAGCTAGTCAAATGAACCGAGACAATTACTTTTCAGCTTTACATGAAGGCTGCTGTGAACAGGACAACTTGAGTTGAAGGAGCCAATAGTTTCACCTTAAAACATCTATACTTCTGCTTCTGTTATTTATACCCCTGAAGATCTAATGGGGTTCATATCCAACTAGTAATAGAGCTGCGTCATTAAGGGAATGTTCATCACTTTGCACAATACACTTTTAATGTCACAGAAAAACAAGGGAGAGGGGAATACCCTCCTCTGTGGCCCACACCTACAGAGCATGACTTCTTCATTTGAATATATATACACAGGGGAAATACTAATACGAACATCGGCACATTGTAGAACCATTTAAAACATTAAACCCTCCAACAAAATAGTCAGTAAAAGGTCGTTGACTGCTTTCTTGATGCTTGGAAATGTAATTAATGCTCATTGATGCCCTCAAGATATTTAATAGAATGTACGGTTGGTCTAAGGAAAGCCGTTATCTTGAAGGGATTCATAATACAAATCCTAAAAAAGACACAAAAAAAAGAAACCTTGTCTGATATTTCTGGGTATTTACAGAATAGTTAAGGCGGGTGGATTGAAAGATGTTTTGACTTGAAAAAAACCTTTCGATAAGCAGTTTGGTGAAACGGTTGGCTGGTTAGGATGCTACCTCAGGTTTTTTTTTTTGGTGGAGAGGAAAGTACCTACATTTTGACACCAGCTATGAACATACAAAATGAGTCTAAGGTGGAGTTAATGGCCTGTTTTGACCTCTCTGAACTGGTAAATTTTACTGTACTGGGAATACCACAGCTGGAACATGAAAGACTTGTTAGAGTCAGACACCTTTATTATTATCAAAGGTGTGTTTCTTCTTGTAAGTCAGCATAAATTAGTAAAATCAAAGACCACCAGTGCAAACCAGGTGTGCTTTTAAAGCTTCAAAACAAAGCTTTGTACTCCTCTTGCTCCAACTGGTATACAGCCTTGGATTAGAGAATGATACTACCACCTGGTGAAAACTAGTGAAATATTAAACATTACAACTTATTCATTTCCTGTGTGTCAGCAGGCTTTCTTTTTGATAACAGCATTTAATTTTATCACTAAAGCCCCGTCCATCAAAATACCCTTCGCTGGTTGTGGGTTGGACTATTCCAGTAAAAACCAAAACCTGTTGGTAATCAAAATTCCCCTAACAGAAGCTGGAATTATAACAAAAACACAAATAACTCCAAAGATTTAGGAGATTATGCATTTATATGCCAGAAGGCAATAAAAGAAATTTAGAGAAAAGGGTTTACATGAATGGGTTGATTTCTAAAGGGAGAAATTACAGGAGGACAGTCTGAATTAGGACAATTCTGATGTTTTGGCGCAGTGTTCCCACCATGACACTAAAGGATTTTAAAGGCTCTGAAAAAACAAATAATGATGCATGTTGGTAAACTGTCTGCTTCAGCGTAACAGAGCCGATTTTCCACTGAGCATTGCCCGAAAAGCTCAGATATAACCTGCTGGTTATTTTGTTTTTATGATCAAAATGAGATAGAATAGACTAAGACTCCTTTTATTGTACAAAATTTCATTGTGTACAGTTTTCATGAAATATCCATTTAAGGCTGGTTCACACAGAAAGATTTCAAAATAGTTGATTTTTAAAACTTATGAAACCCCACGCATGAAAATAAAAAAATCAGATCTTTATATATAAGATATATCTTTTTTTCCACCATGTTTGGTGAACAGCCACTCTGCAAGAACAAGAATTCACACACAGACAGATTTAATTCAGGGAAATCATGATGTCCGATGAGGAATCTCAAAGCATGTGTTTAAATCAAATGTGAGTTCTGAATAAAGAAACATTGCAAACAAGGAGGAATGGAGATGCTTTGTGGACTACTTTAACAAAAAAAACCCCCAAAAAACTCACAGTAAGAGAAGGTGTTGGATAATGGAGCAGAGACAGCCTGAGCCACTGTTTCCAGCTGGTCAGTTATTGTATTTTTTCAGTTGAAACCACTTTCCGATTGGCTAAAGGTCACATTCATCCTGTTGCTTGCTCAGCTGTCCTCAGGAAACACCATAAATGTTAGGACATCAGGCCAAGATGATTTGACATTTGGATTTCCCCAGTTTGGGATCAAAGCGGTTCCTATGTAGACCTGATCACTTCTAACACACCCCATACTGTAAGCTTATCTCCCCTGATAACTCAGGCCTCTCAGAGAAGAAAGGTCATGGCAGAAACTGGCCTAATTATCATGCCGTGTGAAGTTGGCATTAGATTAGAGTAGGATATCTACAGCGCTTTGCATTTGAGACAGTTGAAACATTGTTGAGGTTGGCTTCCAGATGCCACAAATACATTATATTTCAATTTTATAAAAATTCATTATTTATGTTATTAACATTTTATTTATCAGCTTTGACATTCATATATTTTATTAAATGAGTAGGCCTTATTAGCAGATGTAAAATATTTCTAATATATAATAATAATAATATCAGAATCAGAAAATAAAGTGCCATGTTGTTTTACAGGTATGAGACATTTGCTTTAAAAAAATCATATGGAATAAATACAGAATAGCATCCAGAAACAATTGAAGGAATGAAACAATTAACTTTTATTTACTCAATTTTCAGTACATGCATTTTTGATGCAACAATTGCCATTAACAAAATGAAATAACCAAGCCCATAACACTGGAAAATACAATTATGCTATTTAAATATTAAACTGCCATTAATACCCTATTATGAAAATAACAAAATTGGATCTGACAATATAATTGCATCATGAACATTTTTATTTGAATATATTTTATATAATCAGACCATCCACTGCAACATGTTCAGCATATAAAAAGCATTGACACCGAAACATGTGTGTATGCACACCCTCATAAACATCCTGTCCATGATTTAGCCTAATGAGCTATATTATGTAAATAAAAAGTAATGAACTGTTAAAAATACTTTTATATGGTCTGTTTAATATTAGGTTGCAGTAGCAGCAGCTGTCCTAACCACATTTGGTAGCTAAATGAGGTGTTTGTGATACATCCTAATTACAATATTAGTTAAAACTACACGTTTCACTCAATTGAACCATATAGGTTGAATTAAATACCCAATAAGCCATGATAGTAGTTCAAAAAAACAGAGTCCAACCAAAAATAAACTTCCATACCATACAAACTGTTTTATTTCCTAATAAATCATGCGCCTTACAATTGAGCATATACAATGTCATCACTTCAGCTAATTTCATTTTGAAAAAGAGATGACATGTTGCAACCATCCCTTGTTTTTACAAAATGTGCAGGCATATTTTATCATTACGAAACAAAAACTGACAATTTGCAAGAATAAACAAATGCACAAATCAGCAAAGAAACATTTATTTAAAGGTATACTGGGGGATTTTCAGGAATTTTTGAAAAAAAAAATGCACACGCACAACCTTGTTCCCACTCCGTTGAGGGAATTAAACACGTGCAAGAGCATGCACAAGCCTCTATCATCTTGTGCATGCTCTGTTTAAAAGTTGTTTGCATCCCTCATACAAATGTACTGTCCAAAAGAAGATTTGCATTTTTTCCACCATGTCAGACTGACCACTGGTAAGTGAAAATGGGGACGAGCTTGTAGGACGGCCTTACGTAAACATATCACCAGAATGATTGACAATTAGGGGGACCATTTATTTTGATTATCAACCAGAAACAGAACATTCTCCACAATACCCTTAATTTGTTTGAGCAGTGAAGGATGAAAAGTCTAACACATGCTGGGAGGAACAATCTGTACCAACACTACTTTGTGGACCTAGGATGCTGTAGTCTGTCAGTAAATTAACATCTATTTTCCTTTACAATTAAAATATTGTGTGGCTTATATACGGATTTTCACATGTTCACATTATCTGTTTTCTGTTAAATACTAGTTTTGAATTTATAACATTCAAGATACATTTTAATGAGGGCTGGCTGTGGGAAGCATGGTTGCTTGGACATGATTAGATGAACTTAACTGACACAGAGCGTGTTATGAGCCAAATAATTAACAAGAATTATCAAAAAATAGACCAGGGATGCTAGCATTAGGTTTGCTGTTTAGCAAATTGCTAAAAAAAAATGCATCTTAAACATAATTGAGGATTAAACTAATAGAAATTAAATGTGGTGTCTTATTCCACATCATATACACTCATGAGAAAATTAAAACATAAGGTAAAGCGAGAAAGAGAGAGAGAGAGAGAGATATTCTGGCTTTTAACATAAACATCATGTTGGTCCTCATCAAATTTTAATGTTATAGTCTTAGAAAGTCAAAATCTACACCAACATCTGGCTTCCATGTCATTTTCTGTCATTGTCATAGTAATGAACCCTGATTCAAATTTTTACATGGGTTTCTGTCTTTAAACTGCAGAGTTTGGACACAGTAGACATGTTTTTTTCATGCGCATTTTGGAATACAAGAGCTTGATGGAAAAGGCAAAATTCAAACCAAGTTATTAAATTTCTCAAAAAAAATTTTATGCTTGCTTTAGGTGTTTTTTTTGTCTTTTTAAAAAACGAGTAAATGTGCAAAACAAGAGATGGATACACATTTTGCAGAAGCAGTTCTTAAAAAACAAACATTTACCATTTAGTTGTCTGATCTGCTATTTTCACTCCTCAATACACACATAATTGCGCTTCTCTTGGGCGTCTCTGGATTGCATGCATCCTTTTGACATGATCAGCAGAATTCAGCTTAATGCAACAGATTCATCAAAACATCAGACTATTACTGATTGGTGGCCAAATTACAGCGTAATAAAAGGCAGCTTATGATGACATCATGCATTGCACCGCCTGGTTCATTCACTCCAGTGGATGGAAACATCTCAGGCACTTTCATCCTTGGATGATGCAGCCCAACCTCCATTAACCACAAGACAGCATCTGAGATGTCTTTACAGCATCGTATCCTTCCACCGAAAAACATATCCTTTTGGATTCTGCAAGGTGCCACCAAAGATAGGATTTAAAAAAGAAAAACAAGTCTGTAAAAAAAAAACAATTATCCAGGAAATATTGAGGACATCCCTCTAGTGATGTTTTCACTACAAGGAAAAGTGTAAGAGGCTCTATAGCTAACTGGGAGCTAGATTATTTTAAAGAAACTGTAGCTGACCAAGGATCTACATCTGTACGTTGGTAAAGGATCCTTTCAAGAGACTTGGTGTTGGAAAATGTTTATTGGAAATATCCTTGTCTGAATACCTGCAATTAGCTTTTTCTGTGATTTCATACAGTGCAGGTGTCCATCACATGTCTTACAGCAGGGTTGCTCAAAGTTGGTGCTTGAAGGCCGCTGTCATGCAGGTTTTAAAGGTTTCCCTGCATCAGTACAGTTGATTCTGATGATTGCAGTTCAGCAAAAGGCTATTAATCAGCTATTAGTGGAAATCAGCTGTGCCGAAGCAGGGAAAAATCTAAAAGCTGCAGGATAGCGGTCCTTTAGGGCCTACTTTGGGCAGCCCTGTCTTACAGCCTTCAGCGTTGCTCTGGATATCTGTGTTTCTCTTTACTTGGGGTCTGCAAAAATTAGAGATGAGTCCAAAAAAGCAATGCAGGGCAGTTGGGCAGGTTGTAATCAGCAGGCCAAAATGAAACCTTTTTCATTTCATTTCTCATTGCATCTTGTCATAATTGCTTTTTGTCTTCTTTTGTCTTTTTTTTTTTGGTAATAATGACCTGTCTTTGTAAAGGTGTTGACTGCAGACAAGGTCTTGCTGAAGTAATCTTAATTCCACACATTCCAAGTCCCCTGTGGTTAACGTGTGAGGTTTGTTTCTTTGGTGTGTCATTGCAGCTGTCTCTGCAGCAGAGCCAAACATCCAAGGCAGGATTAGGGCCTTGAAAGGCTAGATGACAACATACCTTCTAAATAAAAGGCTAACATCATGAGTAAGCGGGATTGCACAACAATTTAAAGACCACTTGTGAGAATGATGAGCTATCATCTTATATCCTTTAACCTATATTTAGATACCAAAGGGTTTTGCCATGTGTGTCTTTTTAATCTCTGTTTTTTTTTTTCTGGTTTTCACATTTAGCAAGTTCAGTAAACAGATTGTTGATGGCCACCAAATTCTTGTTTTATAAGGTTGCCTAGAACGAGATGCCTCACATTCGATGTTGATAATAATTCACAGGTTACAAAAAGTATTATAATATTGCATTCATCATTATACAATAGACTTAAAGTTCATCTGAGCCATTCCATAATTGCTTTGAATTCAAATTTAGTGTTGTTTCCTTGTGGGTGAACCTTTTACAGCCTCTTTTTAATTTGATTCAACAAATCATCTAAAGGGACTTTACAGAGTCAATCCAATCCAATTATATAAACAGATTGTTTGTTTCCTAATGGAATGCATTGACTTGTAGAATTGCCTCCTCTTGCATGTGGAATGTCACTTGCAATATGTTGTTGACCTTGCAGCAATCCCTCAAACCGATCATGCAAGCTTCTATCTGTTTTTAGCTACATCCATCCTTTCATCAGTTTTGACCAGCTCAGTTTTAAAGCAGGAATAACCCTCACCTCTTGTATATGATGTGCAATGACAGTTTTCATCACAAAGCACCAACAACCTATATATGTTCTGGAAAGTGGACATTTTAAATATTCTATTTCTGTCGCTGCAGTGTAAACATATACTATGTGACGGCAGGTTCTTTGCAGGAGATTACTCTTCACTGCATGGGAGAATATGTACAAAACCTGAGACATAATGGAAAAAATACATTGTAAAGATTTTTGTTCTTTTTTGCAGCACAACAACAAGCAGCAGGTAAGGCAGTTTGTGCCTGTTTTCGACTTGAAAATGACACGCCCTTGAGTAAGGCAAAAACAAAAGACATAAATCAAATCAAAGCTCCTATAGCTATGTACTCTTCCTGCAGGTTTGGGTGTGGAAAATTACCATCATATATGGTTTAACTTATTCATTTTCTGGAGATGTCATGTACCAGCTTGGAAGCATTTGCATATTGACAAAGAAAAAACAAAACATGGGTCTCTAGAACATTTGCTGGTGTTATTTTAACTTATTGTAGCAGATTAGATAACAGCCTAGGAGGCAATGAGACATCAAATAGACACAATATAATGGCTGCAGGTTCCTTAAACAAAATCAGCTCGCACTCAACAAGTGTACAAAATCTTTATTTCCAGGGTTAAAATTACAGTACATAAAAAAATAATATGCTTGATTATCTGTTGAGATGTAGATTTCATGTGCAAACTGACGTAAGTAAATATAAGAGGCCCATATTTTTTAATAACTCACGTACTTTATGTAATTCCATCAGACTGTCTTTGTTTTCAGCAAAACATAGTGGTAGCAGGTAAATTAGCTTTTTTAACTCGTTCAGCGCTGAAAGATCTTTGCAAAAAGTTGTTCCTAAATGGCTTTGGTGAAAGCAGTTAGCTAAGACCTTAAAGTTCTTAACTGTAAAATAAATTATTTTATTAAGGTTTGATTCTCCTCTGTTATCATGGCTTTGGCTTCATGCTTATCAAAGGTAAAGTTGCATAAAATGTCATATCAGAGCAAAGTGAGAGGGAGCAAAGGAGAAAACCAGTACCTAAGAGGTTCCTCATTTTTATCCTGTATAATTAGGCCAACCTTTATATTAAACTATTAAAATGCAGCAGTTGATTTGATTTACTACCACCTTCCACGGGTTGTAAAAATTTGCTGGATTAGTTCTGATCTCTAACCAAAGTTCACCTTTATCACGTGTATGCTTCATGTATACAAAACACTAGTGCCATGTGGCTGTAGTACAATCTGTCAGAGAAAAGAAAAACAGAGTTAAGTGTAAGGCAATGATGGTTGTCCTGACAAGCTGTTCAAGTGTTTTGCATACTAAGCTGTGTTTTTATGTCAAGAAAAGTGGCATTTAGAGGATTTATACAGGCATTATACAGGCATTTAAAAGGGAATAAATTATTACCATAGCTAGCATTTGAAATGAAAGCAAGATGAAAATGATATCAGCGTGTCAAAGTGATTGATACCTGATTTATTGTTTATGCTTTCAAAACTTAAAAGGTCTGTAACAAAGCTTTAAAGCTACAGTGTGTAATTTTCAGCGACATTTAGCGGTCAGACTGCAGACCGCAGCAACATGAACATCTCCCCCCCACCGCTTCTCCCCCCCAACAGTACGGCGAGCGTTACGGGACAAAATTTCTTCCACGACGTCCACATCACCTACCCTCTCAAGTGATGAGGTTTGTTTACATAGATAATTTTACAGATAGTATTTCATTAGTCTGAGTAGGGTATAGATTTCATGTAGACTTAAGATAATAAATATACCCGTTATTTTTTCTACATCGTTGTGACGTTTTGGTGAGCTGCTTTGCATGGTGATATAAACAGACGAAGTAATTGTAGTCATTAGTTTAACAGCGAGATTGTGTTCGCTGGAAGAATATATATTCCCCGTTTACAGAGTCCAAGTCATTTTGGTGGCACGGGGGTTACAACGCGAGGAAGAGGGAGAGGACGAGGGCAGGGAGGCCGTGCAGCTAGGGCCAGGCGAGAGAGGGGAGCCAGCGGGGTGAGAGCAGAGGAGGAAACGCTTGAAGATCTCCAAAGGAGCCGGAGAGAAGTAACCGAGGTATATATCCAGAAAATTATTTTACAGAAAATTACTGAATCATTACCTATGAAACGTCAGGGACGTTGCTGAATAAGTATACTGGAGAGGAACAGCATCATCACGCAGCATGTTATTGTTTTAGACAGGTCTGAGCATCCTGTACTCCAAAAACTGCAGTGATATTAGACAATTGTGTGTGTAGGATTAATTACCTGTCCAAGAGAAAACTGGCAACTTGAGCGTCACTTTGAAAACCTTTTTCCTCCATCAGTGACTTCCATCGTGTAAATGCCGTGCCAATGTTGATCCGTGTTTTTTGTCGTTTCTTGTCACGCTTGCGTTTATTCTCGTCGTGTTTCCGCTTCTTAGATGACGGGGGTTCGGTATCCGCCGCTTTTCGTTGTGATACAGAGTAGGCATGATCCTCCATTCGTCTGATGTTTGGCCACACAGTGCCAAACAGTTTGCAAAGTCACTCACGCCTGCCGCCTTGTTCACCTTTCTTGTTACTGAGGCGCAGTATACCTGCTTCTTCTTCTTCTTTGGTTTCAGGCAGACTAAACGCTTCTCAGGCATAATACTGCCATCTACTGTTCAGTATCGTCTCAGTTCATCTCTCTCAACTTGCCGTAGTTATTTTTGAGCGTCATGGGAGATCTCGCAATCGCTAGTTTGTTGCCTCTGCGCTTGCCGTAGCGCAAAGATGTCAGCCTCCATGGCTCCATGTAATTATAAATAACGAATTCTAAGGCAACGCAAATATTATGGTTAAAAGGCTGAGCTCATAGGTGATGATAAATAACATAGTTATGTATGATATATAAAATTTCTGACTTTATATGCCTGTAATTATTACACACTGTAGCTTTAAATGCTGAAAATATAAAAAAAACAACAAACTAAAATGTGCACATTGGAAACATTTTATATTTTTTGTTTTGGCTTATGCATAGTTAGAATAATTGTAAAAGCACTTTGATTAATTTCGATATTGATCTTTGGGCAGTGATGCAATAAGAACTCCTGTGCTGGTTTCTGCAAGAACGAAACCAAAACTTTCAGGTGTCAGCTGTAAAAAGAGTCCGATAAAGTCTCCATATAAATCTGCAGAATCCCCCTTTTCACTGCAGGTTTGACTCATTTCATAATTTTGAGGTTTAACATTGGCTGTTTACAGTGTAGAATGAAGCTACTTTTAAACAGAATATTTTTGTTAGCTTTGTATTTGTATCAGTAAGTTTAAGTTTTCCATTTTATGACCATAGAAGCATAACATCCAGCACCAAAGACTGTTTTTAATGCATTTGCACAGGAGCTCAGTGAATTCTGAAGTGGAAAAGTGATAGAATCCAACCTGGTAATAAACCCAGGAGTTTAATTTTCTTGCAATTAAATTGTTCATGGTAGGCCACAAGTAAATCACTTATTGGACGCACTACCTACAAAGCTCTAAACTTTATGAGGCCTTCAGATTAATTCAAAAACAATCTAGATAGATCAGTTGAATAGGTGTCTGTGGGAAATAGCTGCATCCAAGCTTTAAATCAAATGAAATGCAAGCTTCAGATGTAGATGTTTAAAGAACACAGCCACTGGACTCTAAAGTAGTGGAGACATGGTCTCTGCAGTGATAAATCTTGTCTCTCTGGCAAACTAATGCTCCAGTCTGAGTTTGTCAGTTGCCAGGCGAATGGCACCTATATGACCCCATTGTGTTCAGTATAAAGTTTGCTGGGGGGAGGATTATGTTTTCTGGTGCTTTCTCAGAGTTCTAGCTTTGTCATTTAGTTAAAGTCAAATTACCTTTTAATGCTGCATCACACAAGAACATATAGGTCCCTTTCATTCTCTAGACTCTAGACCGGAGGTCTTCAACAGGGGGTCCGAAATGTCTTTAAACACACATTAACATGAATTCAACACACTGTAGTAAACAGATATATGGAGGCAGAAGATGTCTTTCAGTCATCAATTCACACATTCAGAAACACAAAGGAGCTCTTTCAAGCTGGGCACCGTTTCATTCACAACACCTGTCCCATCAACAAGGAATCAGAATCAGAAATACTTGAATAATCCCGGAGCGAAATTACTTTTGTTACATGACACTATCTGTAATAGAGTGTCGATAGGACCAGTTTGAAATAACACAATTAATTAATTAATACAATATATATAATTAGGGGGTCCCCACTACATCTCACCATCAGTTTGGGGGTCCTTGGCCTGGAAAACATTGCTCTAGACAATTTTTCAGTCCTGAACTTAAAAAGACAGAGAAACTTGTTAATGAATCGGACTACAGTCTATAAGCTATAGGCCATCTTGCCCAACACCAGTGTTTGACCTTATGAATGTGGTGTTTGAACATATTCCCATTAAAACCTTTCTAAACCTTGCAGACAGCCTTGTTTAGAATTATTTGCCCTTTAGTAGTTACAAAGTGTGAGCTTATGTCATAAAGTTTGTGCCGCACAAGTCCATTTGTTCGATGAAATTAATAAAAAAGGTTTGGAATATGGCTGTTTAGTGGCGCAGTAGGCAGCACTGCTGCCTTGCAGCAAGAAGGTTCTGGGTTTGATTCCAGGCCTGGGGTCTTTATGCATGGAGTTTGCATGTTCTCCCTGAGCATGCTTGGGTTTTCTCCGGGTACTCCGGCTTCCTCCCACAGCCCAAAAAAAACATGACTGTTAGGTTAATTAACTTGTCTAAATTCTCCTTAAGTGTGAGTGTGAATGGTTGTTTGTCTCTGTGTTCGCCTGTGATGGACTGGCAACCTGTCCAGGTTGTACCCCGCCTCTTGCCCATTGACTGCTGGAGATAATGTGTCAGATAATGGATGGATGGATGGATGGGTTTGGAATATGATGCTACAGATCCCACCCAGAGAATCCACTATTTGTCCTGCAGGAAAACCATTCAGGAATGTTGTGTCAAGAACTAGCAGGGACAGTTTCTATCCCAAAGCTGTGAAGGCAATCATCCCCCTGCAGGCAGACACTAAACATCCCAAGAAACCTCGACTGCTTTACATAGGCTTTATTAGTAGAAGCTGGTAGTTAAGTAGATTCATATACTTACCAGGTTTGTACTTTTGCTCTTACACTTTTAAATCTCCTCTAGGGATGCTCCTTCTTTTTCTACCCACGTACTTATTTAAAAATTATGTCTGGGCATTACATATGCAGAAAAAACTGCAAGGATTGTGACAAAATCACTATAAAGATTCCTCGTTTTTTTATTTCTGAACTAATTTCTTAAATTAATAAATATAAGTAAATTCTAACCCTTTGAAGAACAGTTTTTACCTGGAAGTTTTTACAAATAATTCCAATACAACTAAATCTTATATTTACATTTTAATAGACAGGATAATTGTTTTTGATTAGTTTGTATAATTCCAGAATATTTCAATTGGCCAAAAAAATCAACAACAAAAAAAAAAAACCCTCAAAGTTGTGATAAACAAAGAATAGGTGGACATCCAGATTCCTCCTTTACCTCAGTCTATTGACCAGTGGAAAATTTTTGTTTATGTTAAAAAAGCTTGTGAGCAGGGAGGCCCTATAGAAGGTTGGACCAGTTACGTCAGCAAGAGGGGGGACAACTGGTCATGAGACATGTGTGGAAGACTACCACAAGCATTTGACCTACTTTTAAAGACCACTAAACTTATAAACATGAAAGAAAAAAAAATGTAAATAGATGCACCTTTTTCATGTTTACATGGTTAAATTTTGTATGCTATCCTTACAGAAAGAAACTTTGACTTTCTTTAATCGATTTGACGTTACTCTGTGTAGAGTTTTAACTTCAGCATTTGTAAAAACTGAATAACAACACTCAATGGGTCATGCTTGAGAATGTATGTCACTCTTGGACTGGACATCTGTGTAATTTTTAACAAAGGAAATTTAAATAAACTTGGAGAAATTAGCAAAAGAAAAGAAAAGATTTACAGTGCATAAAAGAAGACATTAAACTAATTCACTGTTGTTGTTTTTTTTCTCAAAACAATGTATTTTGCAACCATTGTAGTTTTCTTTTATTGTTTGCTATCACATGTATTAATGTGTTTTTTTGTTCTGTGCAAAATTAGAAAATGAATTAATCAAGAATTGTTTTTTCTCATGATGTATGTGTTTGAATGTTGAGAAATTTTTAAGAATTACAAATAAAGACTGATAAGATCTTGTATTATTACACAAGTTTATTTAGTTACTGTTTTGTTCAGTAAAAAAAAACTCTTGAGATCTCAGTTTTCTTTGAATTAGTCCAAATGAATGCAAATAAGGCTGTTTTGTTTTTTTTTACTGCAAAATCTGCTGAATTTTCATACACATCTCACAAACATTCACTGTTTTTTTTAAATCCTCCTTTTCATTCCTAAACTATGGTTTTTGATTTAGACGTAATGCCCAGCAGCACTTTGTTCAACCAGAGATGCTTTGAATTCAACCGAAAGCTTGTGGGCGGGCATGAACGGCAAACCCCCACCCCCTCTACAGTTGTTGAATGTCCCTGGGGTGTCTGCTGGATTATGGAGGGGATTTCTGTTGGATTTCAGTGAAATAAAGACGACTGTTTTTTAAATCACTGAAAGCTCTCCTGTTGCATCAACCAATGGCAAAGCTAGCATGCTCAATGTGCCCTTAAGTGTTGTTTACATGCATTTTTAACTGTACGGTCTCAGACTGAAAGCTTTGTATAATTGATGATTGCATCATTTAGGTGGAACCAGAGCGTCTATAAAGGAATCAGGGATTTAAAGCAGCACTGTCCTACTTTTTTTTCTTTTTGTACCTAAATCAACAGTATTAACCAACATAGGCTTTGTTCTAAATGATGAAATTCTAAAAGCAGATGATACTATCAGCTGATAACTCTTGTGACACAAATAACTGTACTCAGTGGATCTATCTTAGAAGCCCCTGAACTTCATGGGTTGTCTCTCTATCATTGTTCTGATCCATAAAGTGATGTGGCTTCAGACAAGCAGAAGGTTTTTATCAGTTCCTCGGGTTGTACAGGCAGAACCATCTGGAATTTAACCTGCTAAAGACAGTAAAGATGACGGTGGGCTTCAGATCAACATCCCGTCTCCCTCCCCATCATTTCCATAACTGTTTCTAATGTGGATCATTTCAGGATCCTAGGTAGCAATCACTCTCAGGATATGAGAAGGCTGTCAGCCATAGCCGCTGTTCTTAAGAAGGTCACACTGCTCTGGTGTTGCAACTTTACTTCCATTTATTTGTCGGTTTAAGCAGCTTTGTAGATTTTAAATGAACATATGCCTCTATTTAATGACGAGGTATGTCTATTTTGGCTCCTGAGGGCTGGATAGATTGCATTGAAAGTCCAAATTCAGCAAATTGGCTCTAAATTGTACATGTTTATATTTGTAATATCTATATCTGTATATTATGTAATACCTGTATGTAAGCATCTGACAATGTGATCAAATTCCTTATGTGTGGACAAATTTTTGGCAAATAAAACTAGACGTCATGATGACAAAAAATCACTAAATTAAATTTAAAATAGTCATACTTTAAAGAATTCTTTAAAAGCATTGGAAGCATTTGGAATAAACACCCTGAAATGAATGATTTGCTCAGTTAAAAAGAAACAAAATGGGATTATTTGAAAATATTTTTTTATCGTTACACTGCAAAAAATCTAAATCTAGATAAGTCATTCTTTCTTAAAACAAGTGCATTTGTTCTTGAATTGAGGAGGTAAAAGAGACATTTTGCCAATGGAACAAGACAATTTACACTTAAAATAAGAAAACACAATTGCATTGTCTTATTTCAAGTGCATATTATCTAATTATCTTATTGTAAGAGTAAAATTACCAATTCCATTGGCAAACTATCTCATTTACCTACTCAAATTAAGGGTGAATACACTTAATTTAAGAAATTTTTACTTATTTCCGGATCGTTTTTGCAGTGTATGAACGCTTTAAACATGTTCATTGGTTGATACTAGTTTTTTTTTTTCTTTTTTGAGAAATTGCAAATATATATATTTTTTTATTGTAAATTGAATGACATCACATTGTGTTTGAGAGATTCCTTAATCCTCTTAGATCACAAATTACTGCCTGAGTGTTCTGTCTCGAATATCCTCTGTTCCAGTCCCAGCTGATCACGTGCAGATCTGCAGCTCTCCTCCACATTCCACATTAAATGCTGCGTCATTTGTTGGGAACATCTCGTTCTGAACAGAAGTGGAAGGCAGATTCCTGAACTAGTCTAAAAAGAATGGTAAAGGCACATGTCTGGACTTGCAAAGGAGTTACATAATACGCTAACGTAATCCTATCAGACATGACTGGACCTTATAATAACACATCAAGACAGGGATGCCTGGCTTTGATCCTGACACATCACTGAAAGAAACACCACAGGCCATCAACAAGTGAAACACACTGGTTTAGCTATACAGCATCATTATGTAGGTCAGCTTTTTGTCTTATAGGCTTATTGACTATACTATTTGTCTTTAAATATTGCTGACTCATGCTTTTTGAATCAGCTGTACTGACATGAAAGGAAAGATACAGAAGATAGCACCGAGATTTATTTGTCAGTAGGTAGTTTTTTTCCCATTTTAACTTTGACATTTTAAACTGCATATAGCATTAAGTATTAGCCTGTAGTGTTTATAAGATCTTAGTTAAATAACATGGACTTAAACAGCAGTGTTTATTGTGTATATTATTTCTTATATCAAATAAATACTTAACCTAAATCTGCATAACAATTCTAAATCCAGTTAATTTCATAACAGGAGATGGAAGCCCAAAAAGCAGCACCTGTGCTGTGCTGCATTCTGCCTTCCTGTTCTCCACTAAAAGTCTTGCTCTCTCTCAAAAGCTAAATGACAGCAAATATGTAGAAAAGGCAGATTTCCTTTCATTACTGTACATTTATACTCTAATAAGACCTGTTTTGATTTTATAAATAAATGACACCTAAAATTGCTGGTGTGGAATCTGCATCCTTCAGTAAAAACATCAATGACAAAGAGTGTTGCTGTGAGCATTTATTCTCATATGTTGCATTCGCTAATGTGAAAAATAGACTGTTTTGATTCCACAGGTGTGTCTAGTCAGAACTGTAACTAAAACATCCAACAAAGCATCTTTGTAAGTAAGCATTATTAAACACATTTGAATAAAAGGCCCCTCACAGCATTTATTTCCCTCTCAAGAGCCATAAATGGCATATCATTCAATAAAATGGAGGCATATTTTCTTTTAGACTGTAAAAAGTTTATCAAACTGTAGTCTTTGAAAATTCAATTACCGTATGAATGCAAATGTTTCATTTATACAGCTGCAAACTGCTGTTGAAGAAGACTTTATGCCGAAGTGATCCAATATTTAAATGATTTTGACATTCCAGTTATAATGTTTTTCAGTGCCATTAAAAAGAGTAAAATAAATGACTTAACTATTAAGAAATCAATTCAAAATATTTGATAGAAGTTAATGAAAAATGAGTAAAAATCTGAAGCCTCTTTTAGCACATTTTATACTTTGGTTCTTCAGCACAGTATTTCAAAATAAAAAAGATAACACCACCTTTGCTTTCTGTTTATTTTCTCCTCCTATAACATATGTTTACAGACATTAAACAAAATGCAGATTCTATAAAAGAATATGTCCTGTCTGTATAATAATGATGTGGTAAAATAATCAGTATCATGAATACACTTATGGAAAGGCAGATAACTAATCAGTTCTCATGAGTTATGAAAAACGTTATTTTTATGCACACTTTATTAACTCCCTTTCATACACTGAAATAGAATATGAAGTATTCGTTTTAGCCAAAAAAGATCTTACTGATAAAAATGTTATATATCTTAATGATTTTCTAAGTAGAATGGCATGTTATGAAATAACATGTTTTTTTTTAGTATACTGTACTGATTTTGCATTTACTGTTATAACACATATAAAATGAATACCATTTAAATATAAAGCACTAAAAGTTATTCATGTATGTTTTATTTCAAGTTGATCAACTTTAATTAGAACATATATTAGTGTTTAATAAGAATTCAGGTTATAAATATTTACATCAATGCATTACTCTCAGATGATTTAAGGTTTTCGTAAATAAAACTCCCTTAGAAAAGACAAAAATAATACAGTAGTTATTCAGATACATATGTCATCAGGGCCGGGACTTAGTGTCTCATCAGTGTGTCATTCATGTAAGGATTTAACAGTAAAATATTTGTTTTAATCTGTATCCAAAAGATACAAAGAGACGACCCAGTTAAGAGCAGAGACAGTATGTTCAGTCTGAAAAGAGTCATCATGTGTATATTTTGCTTAGCGACACCACCTAACAACCATTCTTTCCTTGGCTTAAATCATAGCAGTTACTTAACGTCATTCCTTTTTTTTTTTGTGATAAAGAGATTCCTCACCAGTGTTTTGGGATTTCATAGATTTTGTTTTGGCAACTGCCAGTGATTTAATTTAGCTGCTTGACATCATGAACTTTATTCCCGTTGCTGTCTGGAGGGGAATGAATTCAATCCAAACATATGATGCATTGAAAGAAGGTTTTCATTTGATGTTTCTTCAGATGTCCAATCCTTTTACTTTCATCATCTCTGTTTGCTTTGACTTATTGCAAAACACTGTATCTGCAGTGTAAAGCCTTCCTTTGTGTGTCTCTGACTTCTTGTCATTTCATTTCAGCCAGAAGATAATGGGCTCAGATAGTTTGTAACAACTTAACTATGAAAGGACAAAACCGAGGAAATATTTTGTTTTCTCGACTGGAAAATTTTGGCTTGGCCTCTTCAGGTTGGAGGAGACTTCCTTTTTAAGTGGAAGAGTTCAAGGATCTTGAGGTCCTGTTCACGAGTTGAGAGAATGGAACAGGATATGTACTTGTCTGTTGTGGTGAGGAGGAGGCTAAGCCAAAAGACGGAGCCCATGACTCACTTGTCATGCTATGCAGACCAAAAGAACCAGCCTCCACAGGCTGGCTGGGCACTCCATCAGGGAGTCATCAGGGAGAGTCTTCGGGTCCACACTAAGAGGAGTCAGTGCCTGGAGCATGTCCTTCCACAGGAGGTGCTCCAGGCACGTCCTACCTAGAAAAGGTCCCAGGGGGTGACCCATGACAAGCTGGGGGGACTAAAGGCTGGTTTATACTCAGAAACCAGGTCGTCTGCGTGTGTGTCGCAGTTAAAGCAGATATGCACTGCAAAAACCATCTAAAAATTAGAAAAAATGTCTTAAATTAAGTGTATTTAACCTTTAATTTGATAGGTAAATAAGATAATTTGCCAATGGAATGAGTATTTTTAGTCTTAAAATAAGATAATTAGATAATATTCACTTGAAATAAGACAATGCAATTGTGTTTTCTTATTTTAAATGTAAATTGTCTTGTTCCATTGGCAAAGTGTCTCAATTACCTTACTTATGCCAAGAAAAAATGACTTATTTAGATCTCAATGTTTTGCAGTGGGACCCCCCCTTCCGCAGATACTCTGGTGCACCTGTCCAAAATTGTTAGGTGACCGCAGACCGGAGGCCTCTGATTGGTCAAACCTACATCTGCTCTACAGTACGTGTATTTCCTGTTTGGTACCTTACTGGTTTGTTTTGTTTGTATGACCGCCATTGAAGAAAACGACTCGGGAAGTTGGACCAGCTAGAAGAGTGAAGTGTGCAAGAAGGCTGGGACCCTTTCTCCACCTGGATCACCGCTCTTTTCCGCCCTCTTGTCCCTCCGTTGTCGCACAAACTTGCCTCTTGCATTTTTCCACTTCCTTACGCCTTGGCTGTATCTAGACCCACAGCTAGTTTGGGATTATCCCTCTTACGTTTTGGCGTGGAATAACATAGCGCAGACCACACTTCAAAATTGGGCATAAGTCAAAAATATCTGTGTCATACCTATGACAAGCTCACTGCGACACACTGCTGTGGGAGAATAACTGCCCTTAAGTCTCTCAACTGGCCTAGGAGTGTCTCAGGCTTCCCCCAGCAGAGCTGGAGGAGGTGTTGGGGAAAGGGAAGGCTGGGAGTCTCTGCTGAGACTGCTGGCTTGATCTTATCAAAAACTCTTACAATCTTTATTAAAGACAAGATTTGTGGAGGGGATGACTAATTTTTACCCATTCAATAAATTCTCCCACCTGGGCTGCAGCTCCTCCTGAGTTACATAGAGCCTATTGGCTAAGTCTCTGATTAATGTTGTCCTTGCAATACTCAACAGTGTAACTGGATAACAGCTTTGGCACATGCACTTTCCATTTCTGAATGATGCAACCCTCTCAGTGATGTTCGTAACAACTTAAAACTGCTTTAAAAGTCTTGAAGGCATTCTTTTTCGTTTAAAATAACAAGATCTTAAAAAAAAAACAAATGTGGGACAACAAAGATACTTATTAGGTACAATGTGGGCCAGACATGGCATGTTCATTTGTATTCTTCTTTTGTGACATAGTTTTACAATGTTGCTTTACATCATGCTCCTCTTATATAAAAATGACAAAAGCTTCATATAAAAGCTCTCTGAACATTCCCTTTCATTGGCCTCACCAAGCTATAACCCTTTCTGCAGTCTTTGCTGTGGCTGTGTTTTCTTCTCTTTAAAGGTAGTTTCCATTGTATTATGTATTAAAATCCTTTACATGTTCTGTTTTAAAAGCAGCATACACAGCTTTGTCAAGACATGGGAAACTGGCAATGCTCTGTGGCAATGACTGTTGCTCTTCTTTCAATTCAGAAAAGGTTCCTTTAATTATTCTTTGAACTTTTTAACTATACGACCCTGTTATATGCAGGGCATGCTTTGATTTGTGGAAAGACAGGATAAAAGTGAAAAACAGGACTACCCTGCACAACTCTGGCATCTGGTGACCCTTTCTGCAATGCTACTTGTCTTCATGATGCTATTTGTTGGATTACATTCTCTAAAAAACCTCAGATCAGATTAGACCGATCGACTGCTGACTTCTCAACACAACACTTGCACTGGATTTTAACCATGCTAATAAAATAAAGGAAATAAATACTTAAAAAAAACTCCTCTGACATCTTGTTCCAAAACTAAAAAAAAATCTTTGCTTTCCCTTCCATCTTGCAAATGTGTGCATAATCTAGTTCCTGGTTGTAATGTGAATGAATGCTCTCAGGTTATTTACACATATCTGAGGATTTGGCATGATATCCAGGAAGTTGAACTCTTTCCATTCATTAAAATACACTTTTATTTTTATTTGCCTATCAAATCTGATGGATGTTCAATGCATCCTTTTTTTTTTGTTGTTGTTGTAAGATTGATTAATGATGTCTCAGCAGGACATCTTATTTCTTTTGATTTTGCATGTAGATTCCCTTTAGATAAAATAGTATCAGTTTTATTTAGAGATCCCTGAGGCACATAGATGTATCAGCATGATAGGATTTCTATGGTCATAACAGGGAAAGATTATTTCATGCAGAGACTTTACATTTTAACCAAAATTAGTGGTGAGTATACCCAAGTTTGGCAAAACTACACTGCAAAAAATTGAAATCTAAATAAGTCATTTTTTCATGCAATAAGTGCATTTTTTTTTTAATTGAGGAGGTAATTGAGACACTTTGCCAATGGAACAAGACAATTTACATCTAAAATAAGAAAACACAATTGCATTGTCTTATTTCAAGTGAATATTATCTAATTATCTTATTTTAAGACTAAAAATACTCCTTCCATTGGCAAATTATCTTATTTACCTACTCAAATTAATGGTAAATACACTTAATTTAAGACATTTTTTCTAATTTTTAGATGGTTTTTGCAGTGTTCAGTTAAGATTCCCTAATCTTCAATGTTAAAAGTTTATGACTAACTAGCATACTTTTTTATGGTGTTAGATGTAGCAGGGAAAAAAACTATAGATACTCTGACCCAGATGATTCTTTGGCTATATCACAATTTCAAAGAGACTAACAAGTTGGTTTATATGCATTACATTTGGTCATTTCCAGCTTTAGTCCAAATGTGGGCGTCGAGAAGAAAAGCCTGTTGCATTGTTGGGACAATTAGATTCTTTTACTGTATCTTTAAGAGTAAATTGAAATACATATTAGTTAATAAAAATCCAAACATAGCTGACATGAAAAGTCATAATAACATGGTTAAAATCATCCTAAGATTATTACAGGTAAGAATTTATATTGTGTTCGATAGAACCTGAATTAAAAGCAGACATTAAAAATTGAGTTTTTCCACAGGTTTTATATTTTGTCGGGCCTTTAGTGGAAATATGAAGAGCCAGGTTGTAGCCAGGATTGTCGTTAAGGCCCCCAAGGCCATCCGTGCTGCAGTTTAGACCTTAGCTGTACTAGCTAGATGACCTAAGTGCTAGATCTTTATATGAGTTATATGCGTCAAGCAGCTTGACTATATAGCTTGATGCCAAAACCTTTAACATTTTAAGAACAAGTCCAAGAATATGACAATCAAGACATAAATAGAAAGGCACCCGATATAAACCTTCTAAAACTAAAGAAGAGCTACAGTATTCCTGACCAACTGCAAACATTGATGCGATGAAGGCATTTTTTTTCAAGGTCTTTTGGTGGAAGGTAAAATTTAGCTTTTATAACTTCATAAAAGTCATAAAAGCATTCCCACGCTTGAGTGCTTCTCTAAATTAGAAGAACTATCTAAAAGCATTCAAAGACTTCTAAAAATGGAGGAACATTGTAAAGAAGTGAGATTGATTCCTCCTTAAAAACCTAGTCATGTGCAGAACATTCAGTAAAAGGAAATGCATACTTGTCATACTTTGCTTATCTAGGACCAAATCATAGGGGCAATAGTTGCAGCAGAGATTCCCAGATTTACTCTCCCCAAACACCTCCTCCAGGTTCACTAGGGAAATCTGAGGTGTTCCAGGGCCAAATTGCCTCCACCATGTCCTGCGCCGTCCCCTGGGCCTCCTCCTGGTGGGAAATATTTGGAACACCTCCTAAGGTAGGTGTTCAGGATGTTCAATCATCTTCAACTAATGCCACTTAATGTGGAGAAGAAGCTCCAAGCAATCTCCAAGGCAGAGCTGTTTGCGTCCAGAATCTCGTTCTTTTACTCATGACCAACATATCATGGTTATAGTTGAGGGTAGGAAAGCAGAGGGACTGGTAAATCGAGAGTTTTGTGGTTTTGCTAAGCTTCCTGTCAACCACAACAGCTGATACAGCCTTCGTATTATGGCCACAGCTGCTCCAATCCGTCTGTAGATCTCCTCATCCATCCTCCTCTCACTCCTGAATGGGGCCCCGAGATGCTTGGACTCCTCTTCTTGTGGCAGTAACTTCCCTATTAGCTGAAGAGGTGAGCCACCCTTTTTATGGTCGAGAACTTTGACTTGAAGGAGTCAAGTCCAAGTCCGAGGTACATATGTGCACTTTCTAATAGTGGCTAGCTCAGGTAGATATTTAAAATGGTCCTATAGCCCAAATTAGGCCCATAATTTGGCCCACATTCCTGAGTTTGACTTATTGCATAGAAAGAGGGTATGATATCCAAATGCAGTTGTTTTAGTTTGGTTTTTAGTTTGGGTAAAATCATGTTTTTTCAAACAGTTTTTAACACATTTTATGATTGTTTTTCAGTGTTTATCTGCACATGAATCTGTTTTTTCCTAAATGAAGCCTTAGATTGCAATCTTTTAAAAGTAAGACATGTTTTAGACATATAGTCATCTTGAACCACCTTTTCTGTAAAACTTTGAACTGTGCTTTCTTTGTTGGTGTGTTTTTCTTCTGGACTTGCTCCCTCGGTCCCTCTCACGTGGCCCCTGCCTCCCTCTCACGGCTGCATGTGTGGCATGTGTTTTGGATTCCAGCCCGGAGACTATTCAGAGTGAAAGAACAAGGCCCCCCAGTGTGCTCTGTTTTCAACATTCCTCGGCCCTGACATCAGCCTGGCTACAGGAAAAACCTTGCCTCAGTGGTAAAATGACTGTGTGCGGGAAGGGGCCCCTCTTGACCCGAGCAGTCTGGTTGGCGGACCCTGGAAGGGCGTGAGCTTATCCCACCCTTGAAAGCTGAAGCCCTGATAACAATGCAATCAAAGGGATAGTTTACATACCACGTGGTGTTTGGCGATATAAATTAGATGGCAGTGCCCAGTGTTTGTTAAGATGGATCACCCCCCTTCATCCCCATCAACTCCAGTAGATAGGGCTTTATGGAAATGAAGGTCACATCCAGAATGTAAATACTATGGTTTGCAAAACTGCAGCCTGAAGCCAAATGAAAACTGAAGACTTGTAGATGGTTGTAGTTTCAAGCTTTGAATCTCCAATAGAGACAACTCATCTGATGTCATCTTAGTAAAAGCCTGGTTTTGTAACATGTCGATGACATTTGGTTGTAGATAGAAAACTATGTTTCTTTTCTCTGTCTCTGTTAGCTGTTAGGGTCTACTTGTGGATCTCAAATAGTCTTATTTGATTCGCTTATATTGGCAAAAATAGTACATTTTTCCTTTTGAATGTGTATTAAATGTCTTCAGGTTAAAGGGATTGATAGGCTTAGCACATTATAATGTATCAAAGTAATAGTAAGAAGCTGGAAAGGTTTTTTTCTCCCTTTCATCCAGTGGCCTTTTAAGTTTGACAGTTGGACACAAACATTCAGATAAGTGATTACACTAACTATATGTAGTAATGCTATATTAGACACCAAGTCCATGGTGTGTTCAGTTTGAACTGTGGCCCATCTTAAATGTTTTCCACATGCGCTCATTCAGTGAGCTTATTCAAGCTCATGGCCCCTTTCCACAAAGCGATTGGGTTTCCCGTTAGCAGAAGGCACATGTGTGTTTGTGTTTGTCTGGGTGGGAGGGCGCAGGGGTGGCTGAAAAAAGAGGAGGCGGAGAAGCGTGGGAGGAGGAGACATCAAAGATACGGGAAATCGGATCCCCCCTTTTCACCCAGCCTGTGAGGCTCAGAGACAAAGGAAATGCAATCCGCCATGTGACCATGAACGCCATGGATGCTGCAGCCATCTGGCTCCATTCAGCTTTTCACTCATTCAGCTTTATCAGGTCCCATTTCCATGCCATGCGTTTGGCACAAACTAAGATCATTTTTTATTTTATCTTAGTTTGAAATTCAGTCCTTTGTTTCAGAAAAAAACAACACAGTTCAAGAAAATAAAGATAAATAACTGCTATGTGATTTTAAAATAAGTTTCAGAGAAAATTATATCATACATTTTACATGGCCAGAAAGGCCAATAAGAGAAGGAACTCGGTAAGGCTCATGTTCTTCCTACGACACTTACACACATGCACAATGCCATTTATTTTCTTTTACTTTCACTGCACTGTGCCACTAACAGGTGTGGCATAAGTTTTACATCACCAATTATGGCTCCTTTTACTTTGTTTACATTTCTATGATCAAAGTTATTTGTGAAAATAGCAGCCTTGGCTCCTCGTGGATGTGTCTTTTTATTAGAACAGAAGATTCAAATTAAAGTCTTTAACAAAATGATATCAGAACATACACATAAACCCATGTAGTGATCACTAATCAAGGCTATACATTTCTCTGACTCCCCCTGGGTGCAGGGGTATAAGAATCTGAGGCAGGATTCCAACTACAAGGTCATGGGAGTAGTTGAGATACCATCATTTAATAAATGCTCTGAATGGGAATAAAAACTTGGGAAAAATTGGAACATCATCAGGTGTAGAACTTTTCAACACCTAATTACCATGAGGGGATTTTGATGGAGATTTGAAAAAAATACCAGTTTCCTTTTAGCTTTCACTAAAATCCACATAGTTCTGATAAGTCAGTCTAATTTTAATGCTCTCTTTTTCTGCATTCGAACCCTCCAACAACTTAATGTAAAATGGACCTTTGAAATTTTGCCATAACTGCTTGAGTTTGTAAGCCACCAAGTTGTCATTGCATTTATATTTCTGTGATTATTATTATTATTTTTTTAGTCCTCCTAAAGCGTCATGAAGCAACTGCACTTTTGGAAGTTTCATCAGCTGCGATTCATGCAGCACAACCTGAAGATAAAATTATCCTCCCTGGAGCCCCTCAGCGAGACTGAGCTATACTAAAACCATCACAACACATGAAAGGATCAAGAGAGGCTGTCTATTTCTATTTCAGGTTGAAGAGACCCTCTTGTATTACAATGGTTAAAACTGATGCAGCAGTTGTTTAGCTCCATTGACATTAGCAGGGTAAGTGGTATCGATGTCAGACTCTTTGCTCTAAACCTGTTATTATGGCGTACAGAGTTGCCATTGAGTTGAACTTGGAACCTTAACTTTCACTTTATCTTTTTCTAAGAGATTAATCTATTTTTGACATTAGGACATAAATTAAGAGATAATTTTGTATTTTTTCGTCTTGGAGGTTTTGTTATATCCACAAGTATGACAGAAATAAGTACATAATGTTGTCACCATTATCGATCTGACCTTCTCTCTTTGACCTAATACCGTTAGAGTAGATCATGTTGGACCAGAAGGTTTGAGATTAAAGGTAGCAAAGCTACTTTTGTGTCGGTACCCTATGATTCCACTCTTATTGTTGCAGTTATACGTCAATTATAGGTTAAAAAAAATGTTAATATGAGAATTAATATCTTAAAAGGCCACTGAACGCTGTAGAGGTAGAATGTAGTTGAAATATGTAAAAATGTGCTTCTCTTAAAGGGAAAAAAAAAAAACCATAAGCCATGTTTCCATCCAAATGTGATGCAGAAGTCGGAAAAAAGGTGCGCAGATGTGTTCCCCTTCATTGGAGCAAATTAACCAGACAATGCAAAGCATAATTCTTCATTTATTGATGTTATACTTGGCTGTATGAAACAGGAAGAAGAGTTTGCAAGCTAGCCAGGATCACAGATCAGTGATGGACAGAGTTTGTGTTGTAATCTGGTAAGTTTTACTTACTTTACCGTGTCAGATAATATTAAAGATATTAGAGACATCGAGAGAGGAAAGCATGATTTAAGTGATGCATTCAGGACATCTTTAATGAATTTATGCTTTTATAAATAAGTCAAAAAGTACATGAACCTCACGAAAAAACCCTTTTGTGAAATGTAGTAGTCCTATTCGAATAGGTCTGTTTTACTCGTACTCGTCGTCTCCCGCTTTATCCGGAACCGGGTCGCGGGGGCAGCAGACTAAGCAGAGACTCCCAGACTTCCCTCTCCGCAGACACCTCCTCCAGCTCTGCTGGGGGAAGCCCTAGGCGCTCCCAGGCCGGGAGACGTAGTCTCTCCAGTGTGTCCTGGGTCGTCCCCTGGGCCTCCTCCCAGTGGGACGTGCCTGGAACACCTCCCGAAGGAGGCGTCCAGGGGGCATCCGAAGAAGATGTCCGAGCCACCTCAACTGACTCCTCTCGATGTGAAGGAGAACTGGCACTACACTGAGCCTCTCCCGAATGACCGAGCTCCTCACCCTATCTCTAAGGGAGAGCCCAGCCACCCTGCAGAGGAAGCTCATTTCAGCCGCTTGTATCCGGGATCTCGTTCTTTCGGTCATGATCCAGATTTCATGACCATAGGTGAGGGTAGGAACGTAGAACGAACGGTAAATTGAGAGCTATCGATCTCCCGCTCCATTCTTCCCTCACTCGTGAACAGGACCCCAAGATACTTGAACTCCTCCACTTGAGGCAGGGACTCTCCTCCAACCTGAAAGGGACAAGCCACCTTTTTCCGGTCGAGAACCATGGCCTCGGACTTGGAGGAGCTGATTCTCATCCCGGCCGCTTCACACTCGGCTGCGAACCGCCCCAGCGCACGCTGTAGATCTTGGCAGGAGGGAGCCAGCAGAACTACATCATCCGCAAAAAGCAGGGACCCCCTCCGGTCCTTGGCTGCGCCTAGAAATCCTGTCCATAAAAGTTATGAACAGGACCGGTGACAGAGGGCAGCCCTGTCGGAGTCCAACATGCACCGGGAACAGGTCCGACTTAATGCCGGCAATGCGAACCAGGCTCCTGCTCCGCTTGTACAGAGAACGGATGGCCCCTAATAAAGGGCCCCCGACTCCATACTCCTGGAGCACCCCCCACAGGGCAGCATGAGGGACACGGTTGAATGCCTTCTCCAAGTCCACAAAACACATGTGGACTGGTTGGGCAAACTCCCAAAACCCTCAAGGGTGTAGAGCTGGTCCACTGTTCCACGGCCAGGACGAAAAACCACACTGCTCCTCCTGCAGCCGAGGTTCGACAATCAGCCGGACTCTCCTCTCCAGCACCCTGGCATAGGCCTTTCCGGGGAGGCTGAGAAGTGTGATCCCCCGATAGTTGGAACACACCCTCCGGTCCCCCTTCTTATGGAGGGGAACCACCACTCCAGTCTGCCAATCTGTTTTCATGAAGCTATTCCAATGCGATACTTGAAAATAAGAATGAAAAAAGTTTCATGGTATCATCAGTCTGGGCTACAGAGGACATAGCAAAAAGTGTTTTCAAATGTTCTTCAGCTCTTTTATCAGTTCATTGATAAAAGTTCAGGACAGATTAAAATCTACACGAACCTCCACCAACATACCTGGTCTGTGTAAGACTACATTTTTTAAGCCTTACAGATCAGCATTGCCCTGCAACAACTTGCTACAGGGCAATGCTAAACAGATGCTATCTGCCTGTGAGGACGAAATCTACATTTTGATTATATCAGTGTTTTCTGGTGACCAATCTGATCAACAGCAAAGCAACAACAGCAAATCTTAAATCCAGCAAACAGTAGAGGGCACTGCCTTTAAAACTGCGGATGGAAAAAATATAATAAAGTCAAGCAGTATGGAGAACTCTTCCAAACCTATTAGGGATGTACAGAAATTAACATGTGTAAATAATAATCAAATTATCTAAATGAACAAAATGAACAGATTTAGATTAACTAGAATTTAAAAAAAGCTTTGTTTGCCATTCATAATAGAATGTTATAGCTAAATATCCTTATGCTTTTACATTGAGGGATAAACACAGCACAGAACAAGAAAACAATTCTTTAGCGATGTTGTTTGCCCTAAATAATAATTGTTTAGCATAATGAGAAAATACGACAGGGTTGCCATTCTGAGAAAGTCAGTTTTTTTTTCTGTCTTACTCACTTATTATTAAAAACCTTTTAAATATTACGTTTTTGGCTCTATCATCCGAACCCAGAGCAGGAGATCCAAATTAGTCTGCATGACAAAATCTGTTTTATTTGTGAGATGAATATAACCTTTATGCTGTACTCTCAAAACGGATGGACTGTTTAAGCTCTTCTGCTTTTTATGGAGTCTTCAGTTCTTACAGGTCATAGATGGGCAAATCCAGCCCTGGGCAGTTATTACATTACAAAGAGACTTAAGGTAACCTAAGTCTATCTTTAATCTAAAAAAAAAAAAAGCTTAGGGAAAAAATAACATAGATGCAAAGTTATTAAACAGGTAAAAAATCAATTAATACCATGCACTCATTGATTTGTTTATAAACATATTTAGTACCTACAGGGTTTTTGAAGAAACAGTTCAGTGGAGGGAAACCAATAAAGCTCTGGTCCTAAATATAAAAACATAAAGATACAGGGAAGTAAAAGAGCTCGCACACACACACGCAACCACACACACATTAAATGGTAATCTAAAGTTGTTAATTCATTAAACATGGGTGTTTTTGGATACTGGGTGACAGGAAGCTCATGCATTTCATGGATGAGCATGATAACTTTACATATAAACTGATTTCAACCTGGAGAGACTCACATGGATAAAAAGTCTCAATCAGAAAAGTTTATTGACACAAATGAAGAGAGTTCTTTGGTACTCGGACCAAAGCAGAAGACTTTGGTTCTGTGAACTGCAATGAGATTAGATGAATGGATTACGATAAGTTTAGCTTAGTCTTCCCCCTGGGGTCCAGAAACTGGTGGTGGATATAACTGAAGAGGAAGGCTGGGAATGTTTCAGGGTTTCATACTTGAGGGAGGAGTGGGGCTGAAGTGGGTAGGGCAACGACTGACATATAGGAGGCTGGGCTCGGCGCTTTATGATGGGAATCTTGGATGGCGGTTGGTTAAAGATGCTAAAAACTAGCACTATTTTTACTATATTTTAAAAGGTAAGTAGAAGAAGATCAGTATTAGGCTCTATCTAGTCTCTTTTATGACCTAAAACATTAGGCGTAGCTGTGGCTAGAACAACCCAAATAAAGAAATAACTCAGCATTGTGTGAGTCATTGTTGTTCCTTTATCAAATAAAATAGACGAGATAAAATTTAAAGAATGAATCCTGTCATTATCAGTCGCTGAGTTAGCCTTTTGATCTCATGTCTGGTTCAATTACATGCAAAGTTCCAAAATGCAAAATTATGCTAATGTTTTCCAATGCAATCAAATTAAGTGTTGCCAGACTAAAAACCAAGAAGCAACCCTGCAAACTGCAGATCAGAAAGAAAACTTTGCACTAAAATCTGTGGTCTTTCTTCACCACATATCCATAGAAAAGAGATCTGCAGATTAGCATCTGTTTGGGTTTTGAAAACATAGACTGGATGGAAATGTTTTCTTCTTTTATCCTTCTATCACAAATGAGTAGACCTTAAGTGTAAGAACAGACTTGTTCTTGATGATGGCAAACGATATGTTAAATGATGCATTCTCAGACAGACAGGTTAAAGATGAAAAGAATGCTTACATCTTTGTTTGAAATAAAACATCAGAATCAGCTGTATTGTTGCAGAAGCTTCATGTTGTTGCACCAAATTAGCTTCTTGACATTATTTGCAGGATTTGAATCCTAAATTTTGATTAAATTACTTTAATATATTTGAAAAGTGTCTGATGCGTAATAGCAGTGGAAAAAGGGGCAGAGCTATGCTCTGTAAAAGCTCACAATAAGTAATGTATGGAAATGTGAAAGTGATAAAATGCAAATCCAGGGAAATAACATTTTGAATGAAAGGAGGAAGTTTGCAGCCCTCTGAGAACCTCTTTGTATCAGGCTCTTATTTTCAGATAGTATTTTTTTTTTTTTGTAAACTTAATATTTAATATGTTTTGCTTTTTGTTTTTGCTTTTTGTAACATTTAAATGTTTCAGGGTTTGCAGCATATTCCACTTTGCAAATTGTATATTAGTTATTAGGAGGGGAAAACATTCCAAAGCAGCCTAGTCTTATGTCAAAATCTAGGGGGCCCCTAGTTTAGATCAGAAATTAGCTGTAGTTGACCAATTTATTTATTGGGGAAATTCACGGGCAACACAGTTTAATTTCCTAATCCGTAGAGAGGCGGATTTCTCAATATATTTCCTAATCTGTAGAATGAAAAAATAATTCAAATATAGCCAGTGTGACAGCAGAAAATAGGCTGAAATAATAAATAAATAAAAAACTCATCATGCCTTTGTTAAAAGAAATTCCTGAAGACATAAGAGGAAAGGTCTGGAAGGGGTGCAAAGCCATTTCTAGAGGCTGACTTGCATTAAAAACACCAAAAACAAAAATTCTTAAAAATCCCCAAGATGTCTGCAAACATATCGCATTATGTGGAAAGACAGGACAAAAGTGGAACATTGAAAATGTGAATATTCTTTCACATCTGGCATAAAACTAGCTCAAAATTGCAAAAATCTGACAGATCGTAACATGGTGGTAGTAGTGTTATGGTCTGGGGATGCATTGAATGAATCATCATTTGAAAAATACATTTTATTTTGACTTTTTATTTCTCTAAGGACTGTGGATCATTTTGAAAAAGACATCCTTTTTTTCCAGAAACAGTTTGTCAGACTGTTGATTTATGTTTTGAATGCTGTATGTCATTGGGTTACTACCTGGGAAGTACTTTAGGTCACTTTATTAATTTAAACAACAAAACCAAAAGTTATATATGATACATTTCAGTTACTCTGCATTATCCTCTTTGTTGGTTTGTCTTTCTCCTTATATTATGATGCAAGTATTTAAAGATAAAAACTAAATTTTATTGAAAAATTGTTCGATAAATTTATAAAAGTCAAATTTATGTTTTCAACAACTATAAAATAACCAAATAATGATGGTATAAGCAGCTGGAAGGGGTGGATCCAAATGAATCACAGGTTCTGGGAAATGTGATGATGTGATGTAAAAGAAGCTTCCGTTGCCTCAACTTGTTCTAACAGCTGTTTCTTTCTCGCAGTTACCATATTATCACTCAAGCTAACACCCAGGCCTTAGGAAACCTTGTTTTCTTTGCCTGAGTAATGCAAACTATTTTCCAGATTCCTGGCTGTTCTAAGACTTTAGTGGTCTATGGCCTTGGGGCTAACTTCATGTGTTTGCTTAATAGGGGACACATATACACATATACACAAATTATACTCAAAACAGGTCATTCATTTCTATTATGTCTTAATTTTAGGATGAACCAAATGCTACCATGCATATGGAAAACACAAAACATAAAGGACATGAAAACAGTAGAGGTCCTCAAGCTTTAAAGCAATAGGAAAACTATTACAGGTAATACAGACATTTCAAACGGTTTCTCTACTCCACATTAAGAAAAGGTTCATAAACGACAGGAGCCAAAATAATCTGTGGGTGTTAGTGACCCATCACTTTAAACCAGGTTTGAGGTAGGAGAACCAAAATTGGAAAACAGTTCAAGTGCAATCACATTTTTTTTTATGTCAAAGAAATCTATATTTTTGTATCTAAGCTTCTGCAGCTCATACGTTTAGGCTCTTATAATGCTAACATAGAATATTCCCACAATCAGTACTTCATGTTCAACTAGCTTTTATGACAGGGCTGCCACACCTTCGTCTTTGAGTGAGAAAAATGTGGGAGTGGTTTATACCTGGGTGTGAACATAAAAGGTTTTCAGTTTAAAGCTCTCTGAAAACCGAATCCGAAAAAACGTAATTTTCAACAGCTGATGAAAGATCAAAAAAATCACACAAAATGAATTTTCCCAACATGATGGTGTGGATTATTAACTAGAAACAGATTTACTCTTGTGACCTGTAAGAAGCAGAGACTTTCAGGTTGCAGAGAGTTGAGATCTAATCAGGTTACGCAAACAATACTCAGGTATTTCCGGCAGGCAGGCTTAAGGAGGATCTCCAAAACCAATGCAAATTCTGAGAGACAATTTGCTTATATTCGCTTTCATTTTGTGTTCCATACGTCCATACAGCCGGACAACAGGACTTTTCTAAACTGCTGTGACATAACAGTGGATTCACTTCCCTTTCTTTCATGGGATTTTTTTTTTTTCATACTGATATTTCTTCAGAACATATTTCCCTTTAAGACTATTTTCAACTCTACCTGTTCTACCTGTTTCAACAGACACAGTTAATGCCAGGGTTTTATATGGAACTCTAAAGCATTGATGTTCTTTTGAAAGTAAGCAAGAATGAAACAACTCAATGTGAAGAGGGAGCATTAACAACCAACTAGGTTATATACAATTAAAGAACCTTTCTGGAGCAGCATAGAACATAAAATGCTCAACTTTTACAACACAACAGTAAAACTCAAGTTATAAGGAAAAGGCTTTTGCCCAGGAAATACTTATATGGATATTCCACCTCCTTTGCTTTATCTAGCATCATAACCATAAATTTTAAGACAAGGACCAACAAAGTCCTTAGTAGATTGGATCATGCAACTCTTGTCAATCTAGGTGTGACCAGATGGGTTAGGTTTAATCTCTAAAGACTAGTCATAGCAATAGATAAATAATTGGTTAAACATGATCACTGAGTCAGAATGACTCTAAAAGAGACCCAACCCATTTACCAACCCATTTTCCCCTTTGGCCGTCTATGCACACTAAACCAAACCAGTCTTACCATATGATTATTAGCAAGTCTAATTTGCAGTTGAGCTGGCTGAATGACAACATCCTTGTTGTTGCAATAACAAAATCCAGCCTAATTTATACATGGCAACAAGACTCAATAACTTGAAAGTCACATCTGCTTTAGCTCCTTATTATGTCTCAAAGGGTAGGAAAGGAAACAACGGTCCATAGCAACCTCCCCCTCCTCTTAAGGGACTCCAAATCCCAGAATCCTCTATTGGATTAGCTTCCTTGTTGGCCTAGGACTGCACTTATTCCCTAGAAGATCCCTGTCTATACCAACATTGGTTAGAAAACCATTTTCCATTTTGTAGAATGGACCAAATCTTTAGCTTTATCATCCAGAGATTTTTCTAAAATGCAAATGCTGGTTTATTTTTAGCCATTCAATTTATATTTTATTCAAAATGGCATATTTTTTATAAGCAACCTGATTTGATTATTTACTAAAAGGTAAGATGGAAATATATGTAAAAAGAGCCCAACAGATTTTGCTTTTCACAAGTGGAGCAGTACGGCTATCGCCATAGGGTTGATTTATGCATATAAATAGCTTTATTATAAATCATGCACAGAGTATTACAGATTATATGGACACTGCAATGTAAGTAGAACAGGAAATGAAAAACAGAAAAAAAGGAGAAAAGACTAAAGAGAGAAGATAAAAGGGAGATAATGATAAAACATGTTCAGTCTGCTTCATCACCTGCAAAGAGATGTAGAAAGGACAGCACAACCAATGGATATAGTATAAGAGATATAATGAGCACCTTGGTATTATCGCTGAAGTATAAGCAGTAAATATATGTATTCAGAGATTTACATTTTACTTGAGATTAAATTCTTCTAGCTAATTGGATAGTGCTAATACTTGTCGCTCTAATCACACAGTAAGAAAAGTAATAAAATCATTCCATACTGCCTTTGCCCTGTCAGATGTGGCCACACATGAACATGATGAAAAAAAGCTTATCAACAAAACTATATCAATTTTAACCTTTCCCACATTTCAGCCTTCATCAAATTTTTTCACAAGATCATCATTTGCATACTTTGAACTTTACATTTGTCATTGACTATGCAAACCCTCTTCCTCATTAGGTATGGATGTTGCTATGCATTCTTCTAATTGCTGTTTCAAGATTTCAGAACATAAAGAGCATACAAGAAGTTCCAAATAACCAGCCTGCATTCAGTCTTGCACGTCTTCCTCATGCCATTCATCACCTTTTTTTATGTATTTATTTTTTTAATTCCGCTCTATTCATGTATATTTAAACAGTTATGCAGGTAAAATGTGCAACATATCCTGCTTGCATTGAAGAATCAAAACATTGTCTGAAACAAGAAAACAACAACAACAAGAAATCCTAGAGCGGATGATACAAACAGAGGTACGTGCAGAGTATGTGAAATGTGTTCTCCGTGCAAAGAAGCCTATCTTCACGGAAGCACGCCGCGCACGTATCACAACTCCACAGAGACAAAGCAAACACTGTTTACTCATGTGTTTAACACTCCCCCTAGTGGTCATATTTAAAAACAGCAGCCTTGACTCTCAAAACTAAAGAATTTGATTTCTGCATCATATTTCCCTATAAACAATAACATATGGTGTTTGGCTCACACAGACACATAAAAAAATGTTAAAGTTATAATAAGCAATTCATTACATCATGGAATTATTTTGGTGGGAAACTTTAAATTTAGGGAAGAAAAAGCTGCGGTTTTGTGTTGAAACTAAAGGGGACATCCCCTGATGCACTTCCTGTGGCAGCCCCTTCTCTTCTATGAGGTGCAAAATCTGGATTATCTGGATTGGTCATATTTAAAGAGTTAATTTGGGGAAATCCGCATTAAAAGATGTAGTAACTGTTGTTCTAAACATATTTTATTATGCTAAAATTTTAAAAATTCCATACGATTGTTGCATTTTTGTTTTGGGCCTTTCTCTAAGCCATCCCAATTAAATCTTGTCCAGTTATGTATTTGATGATGCAAAAGAAAGACAATAAAGAAAATCTAACTCTCTAAGTCTCATTTCCATTTTTTTAAATGTTTCTTTTTTAGCAGAAGGCAAATTAGCTGTTGTTAACTGTGCAGTTAAAAACCCAAATAACCAAATGATATGGTTTTGGTTTGGTCTGAGGAGATCAAGCTCATGTTATCAGTAATATCAAAAAATTTTACTTCAATAACGTAACTAGCCGGCTTTTAGTAACACATGCTGGAAACATTTCTTCATGTATAAAAACCTTTAAGGAACATGCTGTAGTTAATATAAAATTGATTTATTGATGTGGAAAAAAACGGACAAATCCCCAGCAAAGGTTTATTTCTGCAGCTTTCACTACAACTTAGAATTTTGAGGGTTTTTTTGTAACTCAGGAGCCTCAAAATTGAAGGCATCATATTGCTTTAACAAACAGTTGAAAACCGGCTGGTTGTCTTAAAATTTTGGATCAGGTCAGCCTACATTATCTACCAAAAGCATGCACAGTTTGAAAGAGTTCTTTAACTCAAGTTTCAGGAAAAGGAAAATGGATGCAAATACCAATGTTGAACTGAAGCAGAGAGGGGAAAATGAGTCATGATGAAAACTGATCCAAAAGCTGATCATTTTTCATTGACCGTGTTCCTGAAATTAATGCTCAATATTGTTGACACTGTTTTAAGGTATCATTATCATCGTCTTTACTTATTCATTCATGGATAAATTATTTTTATACGCTGTTATGGACATTTTTTCCAACATGGTTGCTCTGGCAGAACTGTGAATTATGAAAAATCAAAAGTTGGATCCAGACATTTCAAGATATGTTATTTATTCAATGCTGTGGGGAAAAAAATGAAAAATCTGAGTGATAAATACTCTTTGTTTGACCATAATCTCTATGTCTTCTAGTGTCTTTTGTCAATATGATTAATCAATGACACCAAGCCTTAGTACGGTCACATGGAGGTTATAAAATGAGTGACTTCCTGCCTAGAAATGTCTCTAAAATGAGTCTTTATCCTGTAGATGGACTCATACTGGTTTGATCTTGAATGTTTTAGTGATAAGTACACTGAGTCAGAAAATAGTCACTCAATACATTCTGAGTTCTTGTTAAATTCCTGTGTATCCATAGAGAACACATTTCCTAAGAGTGACACACCGGGCAGCATTCAATTGTTACGTCATGACTGTATGGTTGCAATACTTCATTATGAGAAAGAACAAAATGTTTGAGTGTTTTGCCTTCCAAAATGCTGCAATGAAAATCCTGCTGAATCAAAGATAGGATCTATATATAAGCTTCTCTGTATTTGGTCCCAGCTCAAACTAGAGCAGATATAAACACATAAAGCCTTTAATCGTATTTTATCTCATATATAAGAGAGATGATTGTTTTGTAAGTTTCCAACAAAGAAGGTTTCTGTCATATAAAAGGTCTGCTGGCCGTTGTTACTTCGTTACTCCTCTTGACAAAGCAGTTGCAGGAGCTTTTGCTGCCACTAACTGCATCTTCTTTGTTTAAACCCCAGATACTGAACTTACGTTGTCTGTTTCTTTCCTTTAAGCCACCAAACAATCTATTGCTGCTTATCTTTCTGCATGCTTTCTAGAATATAGAAAGTACTACTGGACTAGTGCTTCTGTTTTTGTTGTGCATCAGTTTTGTCTTCTCAAACCCCCAGTCAGTCATAGTGGATGGATTCTAGCATCGGATCTGGTTTTAATGAGGGTGTCTTCCTGTTTACATGTTTATGTTCCTTTTTACTGTCATCAAACACTTGCTCATTCTTTAAAGTCAATGATGCTTTGCTGTGCATTTCCCTCACACAGTAAGATTTAATTAACTGATTTGGTCCTATACTTCTGTGTAGAAATTCCTTGTAGTGCTTCAGGGTGAATTTAGTGTGAATTGGTGTTATATAGATAAACTGGCCTGACCAGAAACTGTAACTGTGACAAAAGGTATTTAGAATATGTCATAATTGACTCATTTTATATCCTTTGTTTAGTTGTGAGTATTTTGATATATGGGTTTTTTGGTCTTCCAATCCCAGTTCCTCCCCCGTCTTCCTTCATTACATCATTGATACCCAGAAAAGTTTCAGTTTTATTTGATTTGATAGAGAAGAACTGAAAATGCCAGTAGGGAAGTTGGACAGTTCCCCCAACCCATTTATAGAAACTCGTTTATAGAAAAACCATGAATATTTATTCTTTTTTTTTATACCCACTTAATTGTTCAAGTTTCTGCCAGAAAATGCCAGTTTCTGTAAAGTCTGGTTTATGCTGATTCCCCAGACACAAATTTTGAAGAATGGTTTTCAGCTTTCTGTTTTCTGTTGGTATCAAAAATTGTCTAAAACAGTCTCCAATGTTTTTTGGTGAGGCAATGGTTTTTAGAAACAATGACTATATTTAGACTTTCTAATAAACGTTAACACTATGTCACTGATACTTCATGGACTACTGATCAAAGATAAGACATGGTGTCTCCACAGGATAGTGAGTATATAAGGTAGTAACTTTAATTTAACTTAAAAGCGTCTATTGTAAGTATATCTATAGAGTTTGACTAGTTTAATAAAAAAAAATAAAAAAGCACTGTAGGTTCAAAGGCAGTGCAGCCGGAGTTAGCGTCTCGAAACTGATCACACAATGTTTTAAACAATTTATGGCATTTAATATATGGTCCGCAGACGTCTTAACAATGTGCAGAATGTAGTCAGTCCACATGTCTAAAAAAGAACATGAACAATGAAGAAAGTATCAATGGGATGTTGGACGTGGGTATTTTTGTATCAAGGCTAAAGTTCAGTGATGTGTGGGAAAAGAAAACCTCAGACACTTTGATGATAGGTTAAGTTGATATATAATTAAGTCGATGAAAATGCCTCCAAAAACTTTTTAGCGGGGATCATTTAGTTGTTCTTTTAAAGGATTTAACGTCACTGCTAAAATTCTTTAAGAACTTTAAACCAGTTTTTGTGATACACCAGGCAGGGGATGCTGCTGATGTGAATCTTTGAAGCTTTTCTCAAATATCAATTAAATTTTTTTCCCCTTAAAGCACCAGATGTTCCCAATTTAAAAAGACTGACTTTTACTTCACTTGATTGTCCTGTAGAGCAACCCACCTGCCCAGAGTAGATGCTTCTGTGACCTGGAGCACACATCTGACTATTATCTGTAGTAAAATCGACGTTTTCTTCCACCTAGTAGGGAAGTGAGGTTGGGAAGGGCTTTCTTTAAACAGAATACAACTTAAGCACCCATAGTGTGCATTAAAAAGAATAAAATCAGAAAAAAAGAAGCTTTACAGAATGTTTTATGCTGCATGTGATGAAAACAAAGAATGGATAAAGTAATATAATGAAGGCGGCGAAAAGGGGAACTGCATACCAGTGTGTGCGTATGTAGTACGCACATAGGGCCGGATTTATCAAGATCCAATTTTGCGTGCAGTAATTTGCGCTCGCAAAGTGGAATTTTGCGCGAGGGGCTGAACCATGGTTTGCGGGTGATTTAACAAGAGCGATTGCGTAACTGGTGGCAGGCGCAAAACTGTTGGAGACGCCCTATTTAAATGATGGTTTTGCGCGTTTTGTGGTTTGCGGCAAAGTAGTTTGTAGTTTGTGCAAACTAGTGCATTAAGAAATTTTAATCTTACAGTGACACCACCCCCTCCAAAAAAAAAAAAATATATATATATATATATATATATATATATATATATATATATATATATATATATATATATATATATATATATATATATATATATATATATATATATATATATATATATATATATATATATATATATATATATATAAACTTTGGCAACCTTTATTCCCTAAGGTGGTATGTGGCTGAATTTCTACTTCACCGCAGTAAGAAAAAAACACACAAACAAAAATAAAACAGGTGTTTTTTATCGGCCTGTAGAAAAATGCACATACCAAATGGCTCACAAGAAGTGACTGTGGATAAGATGACTGCATTGGCATGTTGCTCCACAGGCGCAGGGTGTCGGGGTTCTCCGGTAGGGCGTCAGGGCGACATGGCATTTAAAACGTCGGACAGCACTTCTGAAAAACGAGATTGGGAGATCCCAGATGCAAAAAAAGTGCAATGTTGCAAGGAGTTTTGTGATATCTGGTATTGCGTGGGTCCTCCTTGTGCCTGGCTCCAAATCCATTCGGAGTTCCCCCAACAGCTCCAAAATGGCAATGCTGGATAAACGATATGTTTTGATGATCGTTTCCTCGTTCATTCCAAAAATATTCACACGGAGTGAAAAAATTCGTTCTCTGCGTCTCCTTGCTTCATTTCGATTTCTCCTTCTTGCGACAATAACCGCTGCCATGTGTGCGCAATTACGCATACAGACCATTTGCACCTTCTTTTGAAACGTGTTAAATATAGAGTCAGATACCGTTAGCAAAATTGCTTTCAGGTTTGATAAATCACTTTGCGAGTGCTAAATTAATATATTTACATGTTATCCTCCCACAAGACGCACTTTTGCGTGTAAACGACCTATATTGAATATTCATTGCAGAAAAAGTACTAAATGGATAAGAGACGCTATTTAGCACGTTTTAAAGACCAAATCCTTTTAGCACGCTGTTGATAGATCAGTTTGTAAATTTTTTTGCGTGCGCAGTGAAATAGCTCACGTTTTAATACACGCAAACCTTTGATAAATCCGGCCCATACTGCTTAAAATATCAAAACAAACATTTATTGTATTTCATGTTGGCACAATCATTTGACCAGATTTTTTTTCACATCCCCTGCTTTCAGTATAGTTAAATAAAATCATATAACCAAACATGCTGGGTAATCAAAAGCTGGATAAATGCCAAAATGAATGATGAAGAACCAAAATAAAAACCAAAAGTAGAAAAGAAAGGCAGCAATTTACCGCAAGGTGGTGGAAAACACCTTCTACAATTTGGCCATGATATGATAGGTAAAGCATCTTGGTCGGTAATGAGCAAACATTAAAAATAAAAGAAATACTAAGTTAAAATGCTGAGGAAGATTAGAAGATAAATAATTATTCATTCTCTAAACATATTTTTATATAAATTAGTTTATTGTTCAGCTAAAAAGTTCTGCTTACAACTGAAACATAACAATAATAATAGAAATATATAAAAGAAGTGTCACTTTTTCAAGTTTATCTGTTTTCAATGACATTTTATTAGTAAAATGGCCCATCCCAGATTATTTGTAATTGTGACCTCTGGGTGTTTTCATTTAAAGGTTTTCCTTATTTTAGATTTGTTTTTTGTTGCTGTGAAGGTTTTGCCACATTCAGTTCATTTTGTTGAGTTTCTTACTTCTCTCCTGTGTTCTGTTTCTCATGTATTTTACCTTAGACTGGTATGTTGGTCTTACTCTGTTTTCTTCAGCTTTGTTGATCATTTAGTTTTTAGTTCACTGTGTTAATTAGTCTTCCTCTCTTATTTTCTCTGCTTTCCCCCTCCTGCTGTTTTTTTCCAATCTTTATAGACTTAAACTATATGATGTCATGGTGTTCCAAGCTTTTAACAGATCATTTATAAAGTCTGAGATGAGAATCACACACATGGATGTATTTTGGGCTAACACCAGCAACGCAATTCCCCTGTGTGACATCATGCTAAATCAGAAGTTATTAGTCAAGGTATTAGGAGGAAAACCGTGGACCTCTAAGAGTCTGGTTCATCAAGTTCCAGATAGCTAAAGCTCTCATGCACACCTTCAAATATAAATATCAAGGGGTTATCCAGTCTTATAGTTAAGAGATGGTTTCTATGTCTCACAGTTGAATATATGAGACCATAGAAACAACAATTCCAGAAAAAAAAGTCTAGATAAGTTATATAGATCCAGGTTGACTTTGGTTTTTCGAGTGTCCTTATCCATATCTTTATTTAGTTGAAAGGCCACTCAGATTAGAAGAGGCTATTACTCATAAAGACATATTTCAGTTTGTAAATGCACTCAAATTTGAAAAATGTATAATTTTGGGGGAAAGAAAATCTATTATTCTAAGTGTTTGGTTGTTGTATCATTAGCAAACTGCAAGTGCTTGCTAGCTGAGAAGACATCTCATCATTAAAGTAGGAGGTTGGCAGCATGATGATGAGGGGTTATACTGCAGTAGAGATTGATGATTTTTACAGAATAAATAGCTGAAGCAACACCTCAGGGTTTAATCTAAAGTGCATGAAATGAAAATAAAGGGTGTGAGAAAGTTTGTACAAACCTGACTAATGTACTTAAACCAGGAGGAATGGGAAGAATTTCAGAACGTGCTGTGCTTGAGACAATAGTGGAAGAATACCCAAAACACTTGAGCTAAACCGTTCAGAAAGGTGGTTCTACTTAGAAATTGGATGCAAAATTCTAGATTTGATGCTATAAAAAACTCCATTAAGTCTGGCATTCAACAAATGGAAATCATTTTAGGAATAATTACTGGCCTTAAATCAGAAAAGTATAGAGTGGTTAATTATTATCAGACATAAAGAAGAAAAGAACAGTTATTCATCTTTTTGTTCCATGTATGTAATTATCTGGTTTTATGTGAGCATATTGATTAACGGTAGATTAGCTTAAACTGAGTTTGTTTCGGTTTCTTTCCATTGTGTTGTCCTGTGACGGTTGCCAAGATACTGGATCCTTCCTGTCATTTCAACCACACCTCAGCCGAAAGAATGGTAATTTTCTGCCCCCTAGTGGTTATAATAAGAATAATGTTGACATGAGGTGGTTTTCTAAAACAGAATACAAATATATAAACATTCATAAGATGATTACCAGCAAAAAGTGCAAATTTTTCAAGCAGAATTGGAAAGTGTCCTATGACGATAACAGGGGAAAGGAGAAGTGAAGTGAAAAGTGTCTGTTTTATATGTAATTCAGGTAAAACAGGGGAACTACATAGCAGTGATTCCTCTGTTGTGGGCAATTCCTCATCTAAAAATCAACATTTACAGTAAGTAATGTTAGTTCCCTAAGTTGGTCAGACGTATTATCTCAATCTATGATTTGGTTACGCTTTAAAAAAGTGTAATTAAAAGATAAAGTTGAACAAAATATGAAATATAAGACATGCTAAAGACTCAAACTAAGTCAAACTGAATAAAAAAGCAAAGGCTGAAATTAATTCTGTCTGAAACCATTTTAACTAAAGATTTTACAGTTCAATAATGGCTATTTGTAAAAGACATAGACTAAGCTTTGCTTCATGATTGTTAAGTTTTAAATGTATGTATGTATTTAAGGTTATCACATTTACCTCTTAGTCAAAAGGTGTGAGGTGCAGGCACTGGCCTTTAGAGTTTGCTCCATCACTTTACAAATAGAAAACAGATAAATGAATTTACTTCAATCAAAATATTTAAAACAATGTGTTGGTCTCATTAGTTTTTTTTTAATTCACCTTTTTAAAAAAAAAATTGTGTTGATGTGTTTTTACACAAAATCATAAACAAAGAGTGACCGGCAACCTATTGGAACCTTTTAGGTAGTCTACTGTATCATCTTTACACTACTGACACCTACATGTTAAGCACATTCTTGCAATATAAATATCTATTTCAACTGAAAAAAATCATAGCTGCTTTCAATACTTAAAAAAAAAATTGAAATTGCAATAAAAATTATATTTTATGTCTTGCAAATTATTTATTTATTTCCAGTCAAAGTAGGATTATGCTTGACAGTAAAAAGGAACAGATATCTAACAATCTATGTTTATGCTGAGCAAATTTCCTTTTTCTTTATCTCAAACTTGTGAGCCTTTTGCTAATTAATGATCAAATACCTGCAATTCAGTTGATTTCAATTCAGTTCATTTATTTGCCATCAATTCACAACACCTGTCATTGAAATTCAATGGATATGCTGGTGAAGGTTCTCAGTCATCCAGGTCTTAGTTATTCCAAAAAATAAAAAACAATCCACTGGACTTTGTTTCCAAGTTTGAAGATATTTCGCTTCCCATCCAGGAAGCTTTTTCAATTCAAAATGTCAGGAATAGCATTGAGTTCGAGGTTTTCAGAATCAGAATCAAGTTTATTGCCAAGTAGGTTTGCACTTACAAGGAATTTGACTTGGTGTTGTTGGTGCAGACAAAAAACAAAATAAGATAGAATACATATATATATATATATATACACAGAAGCTATATACACACACAGTAGACTGTGCGTTAATGTAACACAGAAATCCTGAATAATTTATACAGTAGCCCAACAGTAGCCCAACTGTCAAAGCAGACAGCATTCAGTAATTTACTTTTTAGGATTTGCTGAGCATCTGGCAGCAATAGGTATGAGCTTGGGTTGTGTTGTTGACTCTACAGAAATCCTTTACACCAAGCAAGCATGTAGTGGAGACAGACAGTGGAGAGGATAAACCCTTTTAATAGGAAGATACTTCCAGCAGAACAAGACTCAGTCTGAGCGACCATCTGCTGAGGCCGACTGGGCTTCAAGGAGGTAAGGCAGACATATAAGAAGAACAAAGAACCACTGCTTTATAAATACTACATAGAAATTATAAAAAATGGATATTATGACTTTTATATATATATATATATATATATATATATATATATATATATATATATATATATTCATAATCAATATCTAATTTCACTAAATTATAATTTAGTAATGTCTTATCTATTATCCCTTTTTCAGGTTTGTGTTATCTAAATTACTCTTGTGTTTTTATAATTTTCTCAATGGGAGGGTGTATAAACTTTCCAGCACAACTGCCAAGTTAGTCACAATAAAAGCTGAGACTATTGCTATGTCTAGGAGAGAAATAAAACTCTATCATCTAAAAGCCATAAATTGTCAGAAACAACCAGACACAGAGTTATATCGGCCACTCAGTCATATAAACTGGATTTATCAAAGATGATTAAACATCTTTTAATGTTTCATTATTGTTTATGACAAGTTAGTCTTATTTCATTACAGATGGGTGAAAAAGGCTTTATTGTTAGGAATCATTTAAATAAAATTGGTAGCTGCTTTATGTTAATGTAAAAAAAGTAATGTAATAAATTTGTCAAGGACTTCATTTTCACATAAAAAAAGGGTTACTTTTTGTACATCAACTAGTGATTCAACCTGGACAAATAATCAGTGATGTTACCTGGTATCATAGAGTGTTTCGGGTCTTTCAAACATCATACACTCTCCTCCAGGCGACCCAGCCGGATTTCAAGTCTAAAATGTCAAAAATTGGAGCTTGAATTTATAAAGTAGGATGGATTTGCAAACATTTGTAGTTGTTTTGTCTCACAAAATGAGCTGTATTCAACGCTGTCCTACCAACCGAGGCCTCAGGGTTATTCTAGCAGTGAGGAGGCAGGTACATGAGGCACATTGATAAGATCTCCAACACTAACTATCAGACACTGGTAGCTGGTGTCAACAAGTTCAAGCTTTTTGTGCACATTTGCACCAGAGAGCTGAGTTACAGTATTGTGGAGGCTGTTGTGGTTGCATTTTTTTTTTCTAGTGTGCATCCTTACTCAATCCAGCAGATGTCAGGCTTTTTCTTCTGGTGGACTCGAATATTTGAAAGCCTGATGATCATGCTCCACTTCTCTACTGAAGTGAACAAGGGTCATTAAAAAAAAAACAAAAAAACATCCAAAACAAAAAAGGCCAAATATTCTGAATTAATTCTCAGAATTCTGACTTTATTCTCAGAATTTAAAGTTAAAAGTCATAATTCGGACTAAAATCATAATTCTTAGTTTAAAGTCAGATTTCTGAGAATAAAATCAGAATTGTAAGAATGTTGTCTGTTCTGTACATTGCCACATATGTGACTACAGTTTAAGGCAAATTGAACCACAATAGGTTGATATCACACTCTTTAAACAAACAGCACTCAGAGAGACGTACACAGCTTGGAATATTACTTTAGTATCTATTCCTGCTTTAAAACTGAACTAGTTTATACCTGACCTGTTTGGTGTGCACTTTAAGTTGGTGGTCATTACCATTTTTTTTTAAATTAAACAAATTTCCTATAAGTTTTCCCTAAAATCCACAGGGAGAAGTCATTCAAATTTTCCTGCAGTTTACATGAAAAATTCCTTTTTAAAACTGTTTACTGTAACATAGTATATGCTGGGATCTTTAAGTAACTAAGTTATCATTACTTAATTACCAACATTAAATATTAAGTCTTGCACAGATATGTATTTTATGATGTAAATATGAATTAAAATAAAGATAAGTCTAACTCTATAAGTCTGAATTCCAAATAAACAAGTTTGCCATTTTAATAAAACATAAATTAGTTTTGTATACCCGTGGAGTTAAAACAAAAATAACATGTACGGTCCATGGTTCTGGTTTACTTCATCGATATAAATGGAAGTTTCCGTTTACACTAGTCAAAATTAAGATTCTGACTCCCCCTAGTGGTTGATGGAGCTTCGGATTTGATTCTGTAGCTTGAGATTCTTTTATTTCTGAAGGTGCATTTGGTATAATAATCATTCATCTGATGTTTGGTTGTAATGAAAAAACAAAAAAGATTTCTTATTATGTAAAGGTTTATTTGAAACACAGAAAAAAATCCTCTTATGGTCTTCCACTGAACAAAAATTCCACATAGCCGCATATTTCTTAAGTATTAAAAGAGTATCGAGTACACTTTACCTCAGAGGCAGAACAAGTCTGAAAATGAAATACTGAGGTGGAAAAAAGGGTCAAACAAAACAGGACAGCCATGCGAAGCATGGTAGTGAACAGGTGACAATTTGGGCTTGTTTTGCAACAGCTGCTCTGGGCATCTAATAGCAATTATACTGACCTGGAGATTATCTGTTAAATGTCAAATAAAAAGTGTTGACATTGCACTTTGTATTTGCAATGTCAACACGTTGAGTGATGACAATGAGGCTCATGGATGACTGGAAGACATGGCCTCGGTGATAGGAGCTATTTGCTATGGCCAGGGGAGGGGCAGAAAAATCTGAAATTTGAAATTTGTATCTTCTTTGCAAGTTGCTGGAGAAAAGGCAATCAAAGAAGATAAAACATTTGTATTCACCAACAATAAGAAAACAAATATAGCATCACTAAAGCAAAAAATCCAGGAATATTGTGAAACCAGAAAAAAAAATCATCCCTATATCGGACAAATTCTTCAAATATGAACAGGGTCCATTAGAAAAAAAAAAAAAATAGATGTCAATGTGACTGACTAAAAAAACAAGCAAAAGGGTGTGAGTTTTCAAATTTTCAATGATACAATGATCTGTGAAATACAGACTGATCAAGAGCCAGATTGCTCAGAGAAGTTTGTCTTAAACTGATCAAAACAATTTATATCTGTCATGCCAGTGAATTCAACTCCACACAATAAAGGCCATGCATGAAGAAATTGAGGTGCAGAAAATTTGCAAATTTAGTGCAATCAAAAAAAAAATACAAAAGAAGTGTCCATTGAGAAGAAAATTGACTGTGACAGGTGTGGGTATAAGCATGACCTAAAAAGTGCCCATGCTATCGTCAATCATGCAGGAGATGTGAAAAGAAAAATAATTTTGTAAAGCTGTTCAGGACAGGTAGCCAAATTAAAACAGAAAAAGAAAGTGATGAAAACATGCTTATTCGAACTATCAATGTAACTTGATGCATTCAGATAAGTACAGAGGGAAAATGAGAGATGGACTAAAGAACTGATAATGAAAAAGAAAGCCAATTTTTGAGTATACACAGGAGCCAGCTGTAACATGACAACTCCCTAAACAGTGAGGACCTTTCAGGTTGACAAAAAGCATAAAGTCTCACACTGCAAGTTAGTGGCATATGCAGGCCACAAGATAAAGTCATTGGGCAATAAATCAATCACATACACTATATTGCCAAAAGTATTTGCTCACCTGCCTTGACTCACATATGAGCTTAAGTGACATCCCGTTCCTAATCCATAGGGTTCAATATGACATCGGTCCACCCTTTGCAGCTAGAACAGCTTCAACTCTTCTGGGAAGGCTGTCCACAAGGTTTAGGAGTGTGTTTATGGGAATTTTTGACCATTCTTCCAGAAGCGCATTTGTGAGGTTGCACACTGATGTTGGACGAGAAGGCCTGGCTCTCAGTCTCCGCTCTAATTCATCCCAAAGGTGTTCTATCGGGTTGAGGTCAGGACTCTGTGCAGGCCAGTCAAGTTCATCCACACCAGACTCTGTCATCCATGTCTTTATGGACCTTGCTTTGTGCACTGGTGCACAGTCATGTTGGAAGAGGAAGGGGCCAGCTCCAAACTGTTCCCACAAAGTTGGGAGCATGGAATTGTCCAAAATGTCTTGGTATGCTGAAGCATTCAGAGTTCCTTTCACTGGAACTAAGGGGCCAAGCCCAGCTCCTGAAAAACAACCCCACACCATAATCCCCCCTCCACCAAACTTTACACTTGGCACAATGCAGTCAGACAAGTACCGTTCTCCTGGCAACCGCCAAACCCAGACCCGTCCATCAGATTGCCAGATGGAGAAGCGCGATTCGTCACTCCAGAGAACGCGTCTCCACTGCTCTAGAGTCCAGTGGCGGCGTGCTTTACACCACCGCATCCGACGCTTTGCATTGCACTTGGTGATGTATGGCTTGGATGCAGCTGCTCGACCATGGAAACCCATTCCATGAAGCTCTCTGCGCACTGTTCTTGAGCTAATCTGAAGGCCACATTAAGTTTGGAGGTCTGTAGTGATTGACTCTGCAGAAAGTTGGCGACCTCTTCGCACTATGCGCGTCAGCATCCGCTGACCCCGCTCCGTCAGTTTACGTGGCCTACCACTTCGTGGCTGAGTTGCTGTCGTTCCCAAACACTTCCATTTTCTTATAATACAGCTGACAGTTGACTGTGGAATATTTAGGAGCGAGGAAATTTCACGACTGGATTTGTTGCACAGGTGGCATCCTATCACAGTTCCACGCTGGAATTCACTGAGCTCCTGAGAGCGACCCATTCTTTCACAAATGTTTGTAAAAACAGTCTGCATGCCTAGGTGCTTGAATTTATACACCTGTGGCCATGGAAGTGATTGGAACACCTGATTCCAATAATTTGGATGGGTGAGCAAATACTTTTGGCAATATAGTGTATCAATAGACGGGTCAAAAAAAAAAAAGCCTGGGCCTAATGCAACAACATTTTCATATTCTTGTCATACTTTTTCTCCTATCCTATTAAACCTTATGCAGTCCACCCTTGCGTAAGCGAGCCAACATCCCTGAAAAAAGTCAATTTGTATAATGACCACCCCGATAACTCCATATAAGGGTACAACTTCTAACAACTCTATGAATGAACAGCTGCGTTCACCTGCAGAAATGGCACTGAAGACAAAGAAGAGAAAATGTAAAGATTTGTAGATCAAAATTTTGCTAACTGAGAGCAGAGCAGCAAAATTAAAGGACCCGTAAAATGCCAAGGAGTGGGAAATAAATTACAGAAGTATGAAAAAGAAAATCTGCTTGACCTGAAAATGGTCAATGGAGGATGGCAGAAAGAGGTGCAACATATGATATAAATGCTTAATATGATTCAACATGGCAAACGCCGTAGAGAAAACTAAAGGGAATAACAGAGAGTTTTAACTTTACTGATGTAACAGTAAAAAGCAACAGGAATTACTAGGACACCCCAAATTCTCATAGACATAGATTATCCAATTCAAAGTCCAACGATTATTGGGTACCTTAACAGTACACTCATTAAGAAACATATGGAAATTTTAACATTAGCTATTACACAATTATCAAAAAATCAGTTATTAAATGAGTGTTCCCCAATGTCTTTATAACTGCTGCCAAAACCCATTCTACAAATCTGAAAGCAAAAAACGATATACCGGTAAGTAACTAAAGACCCATTAGTATGTATTATCTAAAATCCTTGAGAAAGCTACTGTAGAGCATGTTCTCGAACATCTAGATAGCGATAATTTATCACATCCGATGCAATTTGGTTTCAACACAATTATTCTCTGTTAGATAGCAGCCTGCTGCTATCTAACAGAGAATAGTAAAGCCAGTCTGACAAAGAAGGCAGTGTGGGGTCTGTGTTTCTGGACATTAGTAAGGCCTTTGAAAGGGTATGCCTCCATGTCCCCCTGTCTAAGCTTTGTCAATACCTATTGTCTACTATGGCACTACAATGAATATAGCCTTATCTTTCTAATCAATTGCAATGTGTGAGGTTAAATAATGCACTGTCATTTTTTAAGACATGTATGACCGGGGTCTCTCAAGGGTCCACGCTGGGACCCTTGCTATTTATCAACTTTATAAATTATCTTTCTGCTTTGTGCAAAGATGTAGACATCACCATTAATGCAGATGATGCTGTCAAGTTGGTACATGGAAGGGAGGTAAAGGAAGTTTCACTTAAGTTGTCATTAGCATTGGATAAGCAAATGGCTTAATTTTTCATGCTTAGCATTAAGCATAAAAATCAGTGGGGATGGATGATTCTTAGACAAATAAAAACGAATATATGCTAAAAATTTATGTAAACAGGAAAACATTAACATTGTAACTTAGATAAAAAAATATTTAGGGATTAATTTAGATCATACCATAAGCTTAAAAAAGTATATAAAGTGTCTGTCACTTAATTTAATAGAATTTATCATCATTTAGACATGTCAGAAATAGCTTAACAATTGAAGCATCTTTTAAAAACTTAAATGCCATAGCATCCTCAAATTACCTACTGTTTGTCTTGCTGGTCTCAGGCCAATGAGACAACACTTTAATCTTTTAGATAATTTCATAAATCAGGCTATAAAGATACTCACCCTCCATTACCATCACTGTAATATCATCAGGGAATGCAAAATCCTCAGTATTTATTATTTAATCTGTTACACACGTTTAGACGTTTAATACTGCGCCACCCCTACTAAAACAATTCATTAAACCTTATTCAAATAAAACAACACACCTATTTCACTCCATGACTCACAGAAATTTTCCAAACCCACAAAAATCATTTGCCTTTGCAGAAACAGCTTTTCTTGTAAGACCATCAGACAGTGAAGTCTGGTCTAAAAGAGACCCGAACTGACTATAAATAAACCTGTTCTCTACTTATCTGAAGTATATTCATGCTCACCAACGGTGTCAGCATCAGTCCAGCTAAACTATTTTATTGCTGCATGTGTGTGTATTTATATTATTAGTATTTTGGACCAAATATTTGTCCTGTACTGTGCTTTTAAATGTGTGTACATGCCCAGGGACAACAGATAGAAACTAGAAACAATAGATAACTCTGCTACAACAGATCACATCTTCTAAGATTAATGTATTGAGTACACTGTCCTTATTAAATACATTAAAACTAAATGTACTATACCTAAGCAACTGAGGTCACCACTGCTGAGGAAAATACGCTACCACATAAGTTTGAGGTGGTACTCAGACAAAAATGTTTAAGAACCCCTGCTTTATATCATTCAAATTTCACTTCTTTGGCTGGAGGGTGATTACTAAGCTTTGGCGCGAAAGTGGGAGTCTTGTAATAAACACTCTTTGTAGACATCTAACTGGTCCTCTGCCAGGATTTCCCAGTAGGATTTGTGTATTTCAACATAAATCAGTGCTAGGAGTCCTCTGGCCCTGCATACTCAGTAAGGCTGTGTGGAGCTTTTATACCCCCAGTTGTGTCTACTTAGAAAAACAGGGCAGAAATAGCTGCTCATTTTTTGCATTCACTTTCAGATAGAAAGAAGTAAAAATCCAGAGTCCTCCTCTTAATCTACTCTTGTTCTGGCAGCATAAAACTCACTAGTTATGGTTTTCCGCTTACTTTACATAGTTATTTTTCTTAGCTTTATTTGCGACATATTTGATAAAAATCGGATAGGAAATGAGCAGAGGTGTAACTAAGTAAACATTGTACAAGTGGCTTATTGGGATCTGTACTTAGACATTTATTTTTCTAAGGACTTATTTCTTTTGCTCTTTACTTTTAAAACAAAAACTTAATTTTAGAATATTTTGCGTTTAAGTAAATGGGTTTAATAGGTGCTTTAACTGGAGTTGTTTTTAAGCATCTATAATGTTACTAAAATAACACAAGTGTTTTTTATGACATCTCTATTCCTCAGGTAAGGAGGCTGCGAGCCTATCAAATGTATATATATATATATATATATATATATACATACATATATATATATATATATATATATATATATATATATATATATATATATATATATATATATATATATATATATATATATATATATATATATATATATATATATATTAGGGGTGGGTATTGGCAAAGAAGTCACGATTCGATTCGAATCACGATTCACATGCCACGATGCGATTCTATCACGATGCATCACGATACTTGAAATATTGCGATGCATTGTGATATTTTCACTGAACACTGTAAGAAAAAGATACAGCCCTTACCAGTGGCTGACTGGCTGGGTGTGATCTGGATAGTGTCTTCAATTGATACATAACTGAAAGCAACTGAATTCATACATAGCTGTATTTATTGAAATTACTTTTGGAGGTGTTGCAATGAAAACAAATACTGGACAGAAATATTACTATTACTGGCATGGACACACCAACAAAAAGATCTTAGGATTCATCAAACTTAAAATAACAAAATGAGGATAATCAGTCCGGACATGCTTATGACACAAAGCAGCAGGCGTCAACACATCCGCAGCGACATCTGCTGGACTGGAAGTTGTATTCCACTTGGTTTGATTGATGTGCGCCAACCATTAATGTATTTTATTTGTTCATTTTTTTTTTTTTAATAATCGATTCTTGCCTTCAAGAATCGATTCAGTAGATCACAAAAATTAGAATCACGATTCATCGATTTGACGATTATTTTGCACACCCTTAATATATATATATATATATATATATATATATATATATATATATATATATACAGTATATATAGTAAGTAGAAGCGGATAGAGCAGAGCCTATAAGCAAAAATTATATTTTAAGTTCTCTGGATTCAAATTTGTACTAATTTGTACTTTTGTACTAATAAGAACTACATTACATATATTTACAAATCTTTTCTTATTTTAAGTGGCCGTTTTAACATATATTTGCTTGAACAGATATGTATTTCAGATATCGTAATAGTATTCCTCCTATCTAAAATGAACATTTCAGATACCTGAAATGTAATTCTTACTAGTACAAATATATATAAACAACTCCTGAAGGGAGTGCGGTTGCAGGGAGGAAGAACAGCCTGTAGGTTGTACGTAGAAATCAAATGATTTTCTAGCTTTGACGAGATGCTGCAGATGACCAAGGATCTAAATCTGTATGGTGGTAACAGAGTCTTTCCAGAGGGCACACTTTGTGTTGGAAAATATTTATTGGAAATATCCTTGTCTGAATATCCCCACTTTGCTTTTTCTGTGATTTCAAACAGTGCAGGTTGCAATCAGCAGGCCAAAAATTAAACCTAAAAGATCTTTTCCATCTCGTTTCCCATTTGGCTTTCTGATTTTGTGACTCGCCATTATTGCTTTTTGTCTTCTTTCTTTTTTGGGAATAATGCCCTGTCTTTGTAAAGTTGTGGACTGCAGACAAGGTCATGCTGAAGTAATCTTACTTCCACACATTCTAACTCTCTCGTGGTTAAAGTGTGAGGTTTGTTTCTTTGGTGTGTCACTGCAGCTGTCTCTGCAGCAGAGCAAAACCTTCAAGAGAGGATTAGGGCTTTGAAAGGCTAGATTACAACAAATTATCTAAATAAAAGGCTAACATAATGAGTTAACAGGATTGTACCACAATTTAAAGACCACTTGTGAGAATGATTAACTGTCATTTCATATCCTTGGACCTGTAATTCATGTTTAATCAGGTTGCCTAAGAATAACATTGAAAGTGATATCTCTTATTGGATGTTGTTATTTCTCACAGCATACAAAAGTATGATAACATTCTATTCATTACTATATACTGAACTTAAACTTGATCTGAACCATTCCATCATTGATTTGACTTTATATTTAGTGTTGTTGCCTTGTGGCTGAGTCCTTTTACAGCCTATATTAAATTTAATCAATGGAATTGTATTATTCATAAGACATAACTGAGTGTTTCTCCTGCAGATGGACTCATATTGGTTTGATCTTGAATGTTTTAGTGATAAGTACACTGAGTCAGATAATAGTCACTCTGAGTACAGTCTGAGTTCTTGTTAAATTCCTCTGCATCCATTGAGTACACATTTCCTAAGAGTGACACAGGGCAACATTCAATTGTTACATCTTGACTGTATGGTTGTAATAATTCATTATGAGAAAGACCAAAATGTTTGAGTATATAGTCTCCATGCCTTCCAAAATGCTGCTGCAATGAAAATTCTGCTGAATCAAAGAAAGGATCTATATATAAGCTTCTCTGCATTTGGTCCCAGCTCAAACTAGAGGAGATAAATTTACACATAAAGCCTTTAATCGTGTTTTGTCTCATATATTGGAGAGGTGATCGTTTCATGTTTCCAACAGAAAAGGTTTCTGTCATATAAAAGGTCTGCTGGTTGTTGTTACTTCGTTACTCCTCTTGACAAAGCAGTTGCAGGAGCTTTTGCTGCCACTAACTGCATCTTCTTTGTTTTAAATCCCCCATACTTTATTGCTGGCTCTGAACGTACATTGTCTGTTTCTTTCCTTGAAGCCACTAAACAATCTCCTGATGCTTATCTTTCTGCATTCTTTCTAGAATATAGAAAGGGCTTCTGTATTTGTTTTGCATCAGTTTTGTCTTCTCAAACCCCCAGTCAGTCATAGTGGATGGATTCTAGCATCGGATCTGATTTTAATGAGGGTGGCTTCCTGTTTTTTAATAAACTGATTTGATCCTATACTTCTGTGTTGAAATTCCCTGTAAAGTGCTTCAGGGTCAAGTTTGCTGTGATTTGGTGTTATATAGATAAACTGGCCTGACCAGAAACTGAATTTGTGACAAAAGATAATTAGAATATGTCATAATTGACTCATTTTATATCCTTTGTTTAGTTATATTTTGGTATATGGGTTTTTTGGTCTTCAAATCCCAGTTCTTCCCCCGTCTTCCTTCATTACATCATTGATATCCAGAAAAGTTTCAGTTGTGTTTGATTTGATAGAGAAGAACTGAAAATGCTAGTAGGGAAGTTGGACAGTTCCCCCAACACATTTATAGAAACCCGTTTATAGAAAAGCCATGAATATTTATTCATTTTTTATACCCACTTAATTGTTCAAGTTTCTGGCAGAAAATGCCAGTTTATGTACACTCTTGTTGATGCTGATTCCCCAGACACAAATTTTGAAGAATGGGATTCTGTTTTCTGTTTTTTTTTTTTTTTTTTGTATCACAGATTGGCTTAAAAAGTCTCCAATGATTTGGGTGAAGCAATGTTTTTTTTTTTTTTTTTTTTTTTTTTTTTTAGAAACAATCATAGCCACTGAATATATTTAGAGCTTTCTACTTCAAGTTAATACTATGTCACTGATACTTCAGCATTCGTGGACTACTGATCAAAGAGAAGGCAGAGTGTCTCCACAGGATAGTGAGAATACAGGGCTGTCAACTCTCACCCATTGGGAGTTAGACTCACCCATCTCAGTGTCTTAACACTCTTCACACTCTCACTCTATATTCCCAATTTCTCACAGTAAAAAAATTACGGACATTAAAACTTTACTCCGTTCCACTTGTTTATCTATAAAAATACCATGGTGATCAAAATCCAGTCTGCATTTTTAATACAACCTTAGTGCTAACACACACGGACCATGTTTTGCTCACAAGTTAAATGATTATTGCTCAGTATAGTTTAATAATTTCCCATTGGCATTTATGACCAATTTCCCGTTGGCATTTAGGACCAATTAAATCAACACAAATATTTTAATTCTTAAAGCTTTCAGGTTTTCCTCTCAAACCCATAGGAGCTCCACAAAAAAAAAGAATCATTGCATTTTATTTTTCAAGATTGATTGTAACTAATAACATAATGAATAAAGCTTTTTAATCCTTAGCCTATTACCAAATATTCATACACAGTGTAGTTTGCATAGGTTTCAATTGCGCTGGTTCCTGTATTAGTGCCAGTAATCTAGTAATAGCTTATTTGTTCCCCATTGTTTAATTTACTTAAACTGCATAAAATAATTAATGAGCTAAGTTGTGAAATTCTTAGTTTAAAGTATATTTAAGATGCAATTATTTTAGTGTGGCCCATTCTGCTTAACTTCAATTCTCTAAAAATCACCAGAATGTAGAAAATAATGTATATTCTGAGAAAAATGTTCCACATAACTAAAGACCACTCATTGTTATCCAGTAACATTTACTGTGCTATAAAAATTCCAAATTTTGCCACTTTATTTCAGTTAAAGACTATTTCAAAATCTCACCCCAAGGTTGGGTGAAAAGTTGGCAGCCCTGAGAATATAAGGAAGTAACTTTAATTTAACTAAAAGCATCTGTTGTAAGTGTATCTATAGAGTTTTAAATAGTTTAATTAAACCAAATAAAAAAGCACCATAGGTTCAAAGGCAGTGCAGCCAGAATAAGCGTCTCGAAACTGATCACACAATGTTTGAAACAATTTATGGAATTTAAAATATTTGTCTCTAGACATCTTAACAATGTGAAGAACGCAGTCGGGCCAAATGTCTAAAAAGAGAACATGAGCAATGAAGAAAGTATGCATAGGATGTTGGACGTGGGTATTTTTGTATCAATGCTAAAGTTCAGTGATGTGTGGGAAAAGAAAATCTCAGACAGCCTAGTAAACTAGCCCCTACGCCAACACCGAATTACTTTTGATAGCAAGAGTTGCTAGTCTTAAAATTGTCCAGCAGGGATCATTTAGTTGTTCTTTTAAAGGATTTAACGTCACTGCTAAAATTCCTTACGGACTTTAAATCAGTTTTTGTGATACACCAGGCAGGGGATGCTGCTGATGTGAATCTTCTCAAATCTTCTCAAATATCTAGTTTTTTTTTTTTTTTTGTACCAAATGTTCCCAATTTAAAAGACTGACTGGAATTTTACTTCACTTGATTGTCCTGTAGAGCAACCCACCTGCCCACAGTGGATGCTTCTCTGACCTGGAGCACACCTCAGACTATTATCTGTAGTAAAATCAACATTTTCTTCCACCTAGTAGGGAAGTGAGGATGTGGAGGGCTTTATTTGAACAGAATACAACTTAAGCACCCATAGTGTGCATTAGGGGTGTGCAAAATAATCGTCATGATGATGCATCGTGATTCTAATTTTCATGATCTACTGCATCGATTCTTGACGGCAAGTATCGATTATCAATAAAAAAAAATATATAAATAAAATTGCATGAATGGTTGGCGAACATTAGCCAAAAACAAGTGTAATACAACTTCCAGTCCAGTAGATGTCCCTGCGGATGTGTTGATGCATGCTGCCGTGTGTCACAAGAATTTCCAGTCGCGGGATACCGCGCCGAGCCATTCAAAAACAAAACACGGAGGAGAAAATATTGCAATGCATCGCAATAATTCAAGTATCGTGATGCATCGTGATAAAATCGCATTGTGGCCTGTGAATCGTGATTCGAATCGAATCGTGACTTCTTTGGCAATACCCACCCCTAGTGTGCATTATAAAGAATAAAATCAGGAAAAAATCTTTCCAGAATGTTTGATAATGCTATGTGATGTAATCAAAGAATAGATAAAGCAATGTAATGAAGATGGCGAAAAGGGGAACTAGTAGGATTTAGTCTTGCTTAAAATATCAAAACAAACGTTTATTGTATTTGATGTTGGCACCATAATTTGACTGCATGGTTATTGTAACATTAGAAAAATTAGAAACATTAGAAAAATGGAAATGCTTGCTAACTGAGAATACATCTCATCATTAAAGTAAGAGGTTGGAAGCATGGTGATGAAGGGTTTTACTGCTGTAGAGATTGATGTAGGCTATTTCACAGAATAAATGGCTGAAGAAAAACATTGTGGTTTAATCTAAAGAGCTAAATATTGAGCATCAATGTGCCTTAGTTATGATTCCAAATTAATTAAAATGTCACCTAAAGACAACAGTCACAATGTTTTGGAGTAGTCACTATAAACACTGAACTTGATCTTCCCTTAAATCTATGGGTTGAACATAAAGGGTATGGGAAAGTCTGTATAAACCTGACTCATTTAGTTAAACCAGGAGGAATGGGAAGAATTTCAGAACGTGCTGTGCTTGAGACAATAGTGGAAGAATACCCAAAACACTAAAGCTAAACCGTTCAGAAAGGTGGTTCTACTTAGAAATTGGATGCAAAATTCTAGATTTGATGCTATAAAAAAAAAACTCCATTAAGTCTGGCATTCAGCAAATGGAAATAATTTTAACAATAATTACTGACCTTAAAACAGGAAGGTAAAGTGTGTTCAACTATTGTCAGACATAAAGCAGAAAAGAACAGTTATTCATCTTTTTGTTCCATGTATGTAATTATCTGGTTTTATGTGAGCATATTGATTAACGGTAGATTAGCTTAAACTGAGTTTGTTTCGGTTTTTTTCTGCCAAGATACTGGATCCTTCCTGTCATTTCAACCAGACCTCAGCCGAAAGAATGGTAATTTTCTGCCCCCTAAAGGTTATAATAAGAATAATGTTGACATGAGGTGGTTTTCTAAAAGAGAATACAAATATATAAACACTCATAAGATGATTACCAGAAAAAAGTGCAAATTTTCCAAGCAGAATTGGAAAGTGTCCCATGATGAAAACAACGGAAAGAGGAAGTGAAGTGACCATTTAAAATAAAGTTTTTACAGTTTAAAGATGACTATTTGTGAAACACAAAGATTATGCTTTGCTTCATGATTGTTAAGTTTTAAATGTATTTATGTATTTAAGGTCTTATTGGTGTGTTAGCACTGTTACCTCTTAGTCAAAAGGTGTGAGGTGCAGGCACTGGCCTATAGAGTTTGCCCCATCACTTTACAAATAGAAAACAGATAAATGAAGTTACTTTAATCTAAACATTTAAAACAATATGTTGGTCTCGTTAGTTTAAACACAGAGTGACCAGTAACGTATTGGGTAGTCTACTGTATCTTCTTTACACTACTGACACCTACATGTTAAACACATTCTTCCAATATAAATATAATCTGAAAAAAATCATAGCTGCTTTCAACACTTACAAAAACCTGAAATTGCAATAAAAATTATATTTTATGTCTTGCAAATTATTTATTTCCAGTCAAAGTAGGATTTTGCTTGACAGTAAAAATGAACAGATATCTAACAATGTATGTTTATGCAACAGTCACAACAACAGTCACAATGTTTTGGAGTAGTCACTATAAACACTGAACTTGATCTTCCCTTAAATCTATGGGTTGAACATAAAGGGTATGGGAAAGTCTGTATAAACCTGACTCATGTACTTAAACCAGGAGGAATGGGAAGAATTTCAGAACGTGCTGTGCTTGAGACAATAGTGGAAGTATACCCAAAACACTTGAGCTAAACCGTTCAGAAAGGTGGTTCTACTTAGAAATTGGATGCAAAATTCTAGATTTGATGCTATAAAAAAAAACTCCATTAAGTCTGGCATTCAGCAAATGGAAATCATTTTAACAATAATTACTGACCTTAAAACAGGAAGGTAAAGTGTGTTCAACTATTGTCAGACATAAAGCAGAAAAGAACAGTTATTCAAGTTTGTTGTCAGGAGGAAAACCAAAGGTATTTATACTTAATGACCACCTCTACAATGTGTTCCTGTTTCTTCTGAAATCTACAATCATCTCCTTTTTTTTGTTGACATTCAGTGTCGGATAATTGTTTCCAGACAAATTTAAAAGCAATTCATCAGGTCCCTGTACTCAGCTTCTTGTCCATCTTTGATGCACCCAACAACTGCAGAGTTATCGGAGTATAGAAGCAGAATGGGAGTTTAAAATTATAAAACACTATGTTAAAAACAGTAGTGAATTGGGATAAATCAAGTTGGGAACATGGGTGAGGTAGAGTCCTGGGTGGGGTGGTGTTGAAGATCCCTCCGGGAAGATGAAGGCTAGTCAACTAGCTTACTGGTCACCAAGGAGGACTTTATTCTCCTTGGTAGATTCTGTAGCGTAGTGATGCGTTGTCCAAACAAGTTGTTCTTGAGTCCAGCCACAGGAATATAATTGTTCCTTATCCTACATTTCACCATGTTGTAGTCTCCTGAGTTGAAATAGTTTTTCTGTGTGAAAAGACAGACCAAAAGGTACAATCAGATTGGGAGCATGAGCCAAATGTTGTCACATTTATTATCATTATAGTCAAAGTCATAGGTATTAAATACGTAGAGGTCTCATTAGCGGCTGAAGCACAGTCTGTGTTGTTACCATATTGAATAGGTCTCTCATCACTTTACACAGCAATAAGAACCAACAGGAAGAAATGCAGAATAAACAACTTTGCATGTATTTTATGCAGTCTAAGCCTAAAATAACCAGAGCACCACTGATGGTAGGTCACATGGTTTTCAAAGGTACAGTTAAATACTCATTATGGTTATTAGATTAGAATATGGACTTGTAATTAATTTATTTGGCACTCACTGAAATGCCAACAGCTAGAACTAGAACACTTTCATTAATTTTTCACATTTTTTTCTTCACATTGTGAAGGTTTGTCATGAACACAGACAACAGAATAAGAGGGTAAAGTTTTTAGTTATAGGTAAAGTTTTTTTTATAAAGTCATCTAAACTCTGTAGAGAACATTTCAAGTCAGCGTATTCTGCTTATGGATAATGTGTCCCCATCTGTCTCACTTTCCATCTCATCTGTAAAGATGAGATTAGATTGTTTGTTTTTGGTTTAACTCAACACGCTAACAATAAGCAAGAAGAGCTGCTTTGTGAGCTAAAGAGATCAAATAAATAATGTCTTTAGCATATGTTCATGAAGTTAATATATGTATTCATCATCACGAGATAAGAAATCAATTAATTTATGTAACAGTTAAATTAATTGATGGATGCATCGTAGGTCAAAGAGAAAATATTCTCACTTTAATGTATTGACTTTGTTCCGATTTTGGCTTTCCATACCTGCTGTAGTTACAACTGTGACACTTTAGCCCTAATCCTAACCATTATCAAAATACCTTGTAAAGATCATCACTTTACAACAACTGATCCTCTATGTGATGTTGAAATCAGAAAAATGGTCCTCACTGTGATCCCTACATGAACACCACTGCTCCTTCCTTCTTCCTCTCGCAGCCTCTCTCCAGGTGATCCTAGGGATTGGTTTTGTAACCCCCACCCCCCCAATCAAACCCCAATCAGCAGGCATGGGCTTGTATATTCATCCATTTGTAAAGATTTGTTGAAGAAAGACGTTTGGTCTTTTGTACACCTTATGGAAGGAGGTGGAAGATATAATTTAATGCTTACAAAAACAAAGTAAAACATGCAAACATTGACATCTTCTGTTCAGATATCATGCATTAATACTGCATTTTATTTTGCTGTGAAATGTACCATGTTAAAATGTATTTTAATCTTTAATACAAAAATACTTCAATAATAACTGGTTGCAAAATACAATCTGTAATCTAATCCAAAAATTCTGATTAAGAAAAAAAATATTGCTTTAATATTGCATATTGCAGTTGGTTTAAATAGTCCCAATGAGGTATCTTTACTTGTAATTGATAATCTATTTCAGTCTGCACAGCTATTGTACGGTAGTTGAACCTTTTACGGATAAATGTTTTCCCCTCCTCCGTTGGACACTAGGTGGCGAGCGAGCATGGGTGTAAATTGCTTATATACGTTTACTTAAAACTCAAGATGTTTTTTTTAGACATCCAGTTCCTTTGGGATAGCATAGAAAATCGCTAAATTGTAGCTTTTAAATTATATAAAACTGCTTTTTTTTATCTGCGGTTTCAGACCTTGAAAATAATCAAAGATCGAAATAGATATCCAAATACTATCTAACAAATATCCAAAAGAAACAAGTAAAAACTGTTAATCAATGTGAATATCAGAGGATACTGTGATATTTTAGTGAGATACTCACGCTGCTAACTCTTTATCATATAGATTATATTGCATCACACTTAATGGTAAATCTCTCTGGTCTTTCATAACGAAATCATGAAGGCGGTCCATTGAAGATCTCATGGCATCCTCCGGCATTTGAAGACGCGATTTGTAGCGATTTTGTCCATGATAGACTCTCTCTTTGAAAATAGTCAGATGGCTCTTGTCGTCTGCGCTGTTCTCTGAAAGGTTTTTTCCAACGCATCCATTCGTTGCTACTTGCAGATCCTTCGGGCGTTTCATTAAGTTTCGGTGAAGGGATCCCATTGGGGAGTCCATTGGTATTTTGGGTGCCTGAATCCCCGTCGTAACCGTTTACTACTTTAAAAATTGTTTTCAAACGATTATAAACAAACAAATAACCCGCAAATGCGAGATGGTTATTTAAATATTTAAGTCTTCTATATTAATCTTATCCGTCTGGGCCAATGTTTCCGGAGCGAAAGTACAACGGCTCCTCAGTCTTTATATCCTCTCGAAAAAAATGATGTCACAATGCCCCTCCCACATATTTCCTTTGCTATTTTTTTTTTCCACTTAAAGGAATAGTACACCCAAAACATGATTAGCCTTCATTTTCTACTCACCCCCATGCTGAACAACACTCTGGAGTACTTTTTTGATATCTCAAATGCATCTGGAGATCTGGGAGGCTTCTTGCTGTCTGCTGACATTCAAATAATGGAGGTCTATGGGGCCCGAGGCAGAAAGGTCCATAAAAGTCCACAAAAAACATGTCAATATTTCTCCATACTGCTCGTCCAATGTATTCCAAGTGTCCTGAGTGGGTAGCGTCCATAATTTACTCGAAACAAAGTCATTTAGAATGTTTTTAGAGCATAAACAGTAGTGTATATTATTTCCTAAAAGCGCGTTCACGAGTCTACGGAAACTGCGGCAGACCAAACCAGATGAAAGTGCGCATTCAGCTCGGCAAAGAACTCATGCTCTTCCTCAACACTGAAGTCCTCAGACATTTTTCTTTCGTTGTTTCTTTCTTTGCACAGGTAAACAGCACATTTCTTCTGCTACACTTGCATTATCGGCAGAGCAGACGCTGAATGCGCACTTTCATCTGGTTTGGTCTGCCGCGGTTTCCTTAGCCTCGTGAACACGCTTTTAGGAAATCCTACACACTACTGTTTAGGCTCTAAAACATTCTAAATGACTTCGTTTCGAGTAAATTATGGACGCTACCCACTCAGGACACTTGGAATACATTGGACGAACAGTATGGAGGAATATTGACACGTTTTTTGTGGACTTTTATGGACCTTTCTGCCTCAGGCGCTATGGACAGGGGCGCAGATAGGTTTTTGAAACTGTGGGGGACAGTTACTATAGGGCTTGGTCGTCGTGACGTAAGCACTTTGCGTCGCCGCCATGTTGAATGCGTCTTTTACCGCGGCTCAGACTACTGCCTATGACTACCGCATACTGTACTCCCTCTCAGCCGTGTTTTAATTTGATTAATTTCACCGTAACTTGATTTCAACCATGGTAAACCGTTGCTGTATTGTGGGCTGTAACAGCTCAACACATCATCGCCATGGGAACAACATAGAAAATGGGTTAACTTTCCACCGCTTTCCTGACTGGAGGCGTAACCATGGAGACCAAGCATCAGAGATAAAGAGTCGTGGGCTAGCTTGGATCGCGGCTGTAAGACGACCTAACATAACTTTCCACAGTATTCCAATGTCAATGAGAGTGTGTTCCCTGCATTTTCATTCTGGTAAGTTAAAGATGCACGGTTTTATTTTATAGCCTACTTTGTTTCTTTCCTTCAAAGTTGGGATCTTTTACGGGAAAATAATAAAAACGGCAGCGGGAAAATGCTCAAATACGCGAGAAACCCGGAGGGTTGGCAGTTAACGTTACTAACTACATCTTTGAAACACATAGCAGCTAGTTAAAAGTGCATTACATGCGTGAGTGGTTGTTAGCACTAGCGGTTAGCAGTTGCTAAACTAGCAGGTTCCAGAGCCCGTCTGATCACAGTTTACCTTCGAACGGATTACTGTGTTCCCACTGTTTGCTGGCTTTATGATCTGCAGCTCCTGAACCCATCCATTCATGAACTGCACATGAGACTCCAAGGACTTGTAGCTTGGGAACTGTTTTGAAGTATAGGCGCTCACTCATCGGTGCTCCACTCATTGTTTGGAACTTTATATGGATCCAAATGATTAATAATGCTGATTTTGTCACCATACCGGTCCCTGGCTTCTCTATTTAATGTGTCCCGGTAAATTCCAGATCCTTTTCGGGATTTTAACATCTTTTTTCTCTCTACTTCTGTCTCTTCTTTCAACAACAACGTTGTGTCAGAGCTATGCTTACGTTTGCGTAGCAGTCAGTATGGCTGCGACGTCCCACAATGCAACGTGGATCCCGAGCCCTATTACTGGCTATTACTCAGCTATGACAACCCATCAATCTTAATTGCCCATCATTGCAAGAAAATAACATGTATTGGTACCAAGTACACACCAAACATGCCACATGACGTGTGAAAAAAAAAAGGTTTTATTTAAACATGGACTGACTTTAAGTGCAGGCTGTAAACACACAGAAACACGAACAGCAAAGCCTACATATATACAAAAACAAATTTGTAAATAAGTACTTTACATGGCTTTTCAATAAATGGCCTCAAATGAAGAAAGTTGTGTGTCTGCTTTGTCAAGGACTCTGTAGAACTCCACTTTGTGGTACTCCACAGCAGATTCTGGCCTGTGTGCAGGTGCTGGCCCAGAATATCTCTTTGGGGGCCTATGTGTTCGAGATAGAGCAATGGGCTCTAGAGACAGCTTCTCAGCCATATCCACTGCTTCCTTAAAGACTGCCTCAAAGTGGGCTGGCTTTTTTTGTCCCGTAATCTCTCTTGGACAACTGAGACTGCAGAGACCATGCCCTCCAATGTCTGGGTGCTTTTTTGGAGCGATGTATTCAGCACTTCCAGTTCGCTCATTACATCTAAGGCCAGTGAGCCCCAGTAGCTCCAATTTCAGTAAAATCTCAGGCTTTTAAATGTTGTAAAATCACCCATAAGTTTTAGGTGTTTTAGTCCTTTATAATTAAATTTATACATTCAAAAAACATAAGGAAGTTATTATCAACGTCTCACTCTACTTTACAGCTTTGTATTAACATTGCTTTAATGTGTGTTATTGTGTACAGCTGGGGATGCTAAGGGCCACGTTAATTATAGATAAAATAATTTACTGTTCTGTAGTTTAAGCAATTGTCATATTTGTAACATCACTAGTCTTTCCTGTGACATGCACCTTTTATTTATTTATATATACACACACACACACAAACACACATATATATATATATATATATATATACAGGTGCTGGTCATAAAATTAGAATATCATGAAAAAGTAGATTAATTTCAGTAATTCCATTTAAAAAGTGAAACTTGTATATTATATTCATACATTACATACAAACTCATATATTTCAGATGTTTATTTTGTTTAATTTTGATGATTACAAATGACAACAAATGAAAATCTCAAATTCATCATATCAGAAAATTAGAATATTGTGAAAAGGTTCAAAATTGATGGCCCCTGGTGCCACACTCTAATCAGCTAATTAACTCAAACCACCTGCAAAAGCCTTTAAATGGTCTTTCAGTCTAGTTCTATAGGCTACACAATCATGGGGAAGACACAAAAGGTCATCGCTAAAGAGGCTGGCTGTTCACAGAGCTCAGTGTCCAAGCACATTAATAGAGAGGCGAAGGGAAGGAAAAGATGTGGTCGAAAAAAGTGTACAAGCAAGAGAGATAACCGCACCCTGGAGAGGATTGTGAAACAAAACCCCTTCAAAAATGTGGGGGAGATTCACAAAGAGTGGACTGCAGCTGGAGTGAGTTCTTCAAGAACCACCACACACAGACGTATGAAAGACATGGGTTTCTGCTGTCGCATTCCTTGTGTCAAGCCACTCTTGAACCACAGACAGCGTCAGAAGCGTCTAAAGAGAAACAGGACTGGACTGCTGGTGAGTGGTCCAAAGTCATGTTCTCTGATGAAAGTAAATTTTGCATTTCCTTTGGAAATCAAGGTCCCAGAGTCTGGAGGAAAAGAAGAGAGGCACTTCATCCACGTTGCTTGAAGTCCAGTGTAAAGTTTCCACAGTCAGTGATGGTTTGGGGTGCCATGTCATCTGCTGGTGTTGGTTCATTGTGTTTTCTGAGGTCCAGGTTCAACGCAGCCACATACCAGGAAGTTTTAGAGCACTTCATGCTTCCTGCAGCTGACCAACTTTTTGGAGATGCAGATTTCATTTTCCAACAGGACTTGGCACCTGCACACAGTGCCAAAGCTACCAGTACCTGGTTGAAGGACCATGGTATCCCTGTTCTTAATTGGCCAGCAAACTCTCCTGACCTTAACCCCATAGAAAATCTATGGGGTATTGTGAAGAAGAAGATGCAATACACCAGACCCAACAATTCAGAAGAGCTAAAAGCCACTATTAGAGCAACCTGGGCTATCATAACACCTGAGCAGTGCCACAGACTGATCGACTCCATGCCACGCCGCATTGCTGCAGTAATACAGGCCAAAGGAGGCCCAACTAAATACTGAGTGCTGTACATGCTCATACTTTTCATGTTCATACTTTTCAGTTGGCCAACATTTCTATAAATCCTTTGTTTTTATTGGTCTTCAGTAATATTCTAATTTTCTGATATGATGAATTTGAGATTTTCATTTGTTGTCATTTGTAATCATCAAAATTAAACAAAATAAACATCTGAAATATATGAGTTTGTATGTAATGTATGAATATAATATACAAGTTTCACTTTTTAAATGGAATTACTGAAATCAATCTACTTTTTCATGATATTCTAATTTTATGACCAGCACCTGTATATATATATATACACACACACACACATATATATATATATATATATATATATATATATATATATATATATATATATATATATATATATATATATATGAGAGAGAGATTCTTTCCTCCGAGTTACAGTGACATAGACAAACTTGAAGATACATGACATCCTCAAATTTCTATTCTATTAAAATTTCTGTATCTGTATAATGGGTCTGTTCTATATGTTGTCTTCTCAATTCAGAAGGCCCCATGCCTGTCTTTGCCTAGGGCCCCAAATTTCCTAAATCCGCCCCTGTGTAGTGGAATTTGTCTAGCTTTGAAGTTTGTTTTTCTCATGATTCAACCTGTAACAACCTAAACCATTTGGCTTGGCATAAATACGGATTCAAGTAGCCTACTGTAGCCTACACATTTCTGAAAGACCCCCAACAACTCCAGAAAAAGTCGGAACAGTCGATTTAATTATAAATAAATAAATGCCAGTCGATTCCCCCTGCCTCCCGCCTTATGACATTGGCACCTCTCTTCACGCTATTCTCACTGACCGTCTCTACTCTTTTTTCCACGGCGACATCGAACAGACAACCAAAAAAATGCAAAGTGATATGATGAACAGTTTACTTACAGTTGGTGCTTTTCGAAAAAAGGATGCAATTGTTTTCTGTTTTTTCGGTTTGGCTGGCCTCATGTTGATGTCCGGACTCCGGAATTGGGAACTGTCCCGCCACTACTGTCTGTCTGAGTAACCATGGAAACCAGGCTCGAGACGTAAACGCCAGAGACAGGATAACTTAGAATCTCTACGACGCAGGCAGCCTGCAGTTAAACAAAACGATTGCCCGTCTATGATCTGACTGTTTTATGTTGTTGTTGCAAAGCAGTAAATTAGAAAAAGCTTTTTGCTTTTCTGTGAGTTTCGCCGTATGTTTTTTTTTTTTTTTTTTTTTTAATAAAAGTGGGGGGGGACGGATTGAGGGTCATTCGAATCTGTGTACGTCAGAACACCCCTGACGTACACGCTATCTGCGCCCTTGGCTATGGACCTCCATTATTTGAATGTCAGCAGACAGCAAGAAGCCTCCCAGATCTCCAGATGCATTTGAGATATCAAAAAAGTACTCCAGAGTGTTGTTCAGCATGGGGGTGAGTAGAAAATGAAGGCTCATCATGTTTTGGGTGTACTATTCCTTTAATGTCAACAATCACATAGAAAATATACAAATAAAAAAACAAATATAGCAGGGGGTTTAATAATATAATCACAATAAAAAAGTACAGTCAGGAGGAAAGACAAACTTACAAACAGATGTGTTTAGGAGCGTCATATCTATGTATGTGTATATATATATATATATATATATATATATATATATATATATATATATATATATATATATATATATATATATATATATATATATATATATATAACTGCAACAATAAGAGTGGAATCAGAGTACAGACACAAAAATGGCTTTGCTACATTTACTCTCAAACTTTATGGACCAGCATGATCTACTCTAACGGTCAGTGTTGTGCCTGAACGCGTTCATTGAATGAAAGTTCATGAACTTGTTCATATTTTGGGCGAAAGTGAACTGAACGTATTGTATTACTGCCTGATGAACGTTATTGTGAACTCGTTCATTCTGGTGTCTGTGAACGGCACGCTCTCTCAGTTTTACTGTCGTGTTGTAAAAGTTGAGCGTTTTATTTTCTATGCTGCTCCAGAGAGATTCTTTAATTGTATATAACCTAGTTGGTTGTTAATGCTCCCTCTTCACATTGAGTTGTTTCATTTTTGCTTACTTTCAAAAGAACATCAATGCTTTAGAGTTCCATATAAAACCCTGGCATTAACTGTGTCTGTTGAAACAGGTAGAACAGGTAGAGTTGAAAATAGTCTTAAAGGGAAATATGTTCTGAAGAAATATCAGTATGAAAAAAAAAAAATCCCATGAAAGAAAGGGAAGTGAATCCACTGTTATGTCACAGCAGTTTAGAAAAGTCCTGTTGTCTGGCTGTATGGACGTATGGAACACAAAATGAAAGCGAATATAAGCAAATTGGCTCTCTGAATTTGCATTGGTTTTGGAGATCCTCCTTAAGCCTGCCTGCCGGAAATACCTGAGTATTTTTTGCATAATCCGATTAGATCTCAACTCTCTGCAACCTGAAAGTCTCTGCTTCTTACAGGTCACAAGAGTAAATCTCTTTCTAGTTAATAATCCACACCATCATGTTGGGAAAATTCATTTTGTGTGATTTTTTTGATCTTTCATCAGCTGTTGAAAATGATGTTTTTTCGGATTCAGTTTTCAAAGGGCTTTAGGCCCCGTCCACACGAAATCAAAACGAACACAAAACGCTAATATTTTCCAGAACGTTTGTCGTAAAGACGGAGACGTAAAATAAATGTGATCGTCCACACGAATGCATGAAAACGCTGTAAAATGTATGCCAGGCCTGTAAGTGGCGCTGTGGGTTAGAGCTTAAAGATGGAAACGCGAAAACGGCGTTTCAAAATCTTCCCACTCTGAAGGCTGAATAAAAAAAAGATCGTTTACAGACCCCCAAAACGCCGTTTTCGTATGGATGAGAGGCTGGTTTGGTGAAAAATTTGTGCGTTTAGGCCAGGGTTTGGCTTCGTGTGGACGGGGCCTTAAACTGAAAACCTTTTATGTTCACACACAGGTATTAACCACTCCCACATTTTTCTCACTCTAAGACGAAGGTGTTGCAGCCCTGTCATAAAAGCTAGTCGAACATGAAGTACTGATTGTGGGAATATTCTACGGCCCCGTCCACACGAAGACGAACCCTGGCCTAAACGCACAAATTTTTCAGCAAACCAGCCTCTCATCCACACGAAGCCGCCGTTTCGGGGGTCTGTAAACAATCTTTTTTTTATTCAGCCTTCAGAGTGGGAAGATTTCGAAACGCCGTTTTCGCGTTTCCATCTTTACGCTCTAACCGCATATTTTTTTTTACACGCATGCGTCATAGCGTCGCCTCTAAACACGCATGCGCGACCAGTATCACAACAACAATGGCGCCGTTGCTGCTAATGCTACTCACCCTGCTGTCGGGCTTACAACAGAATCTTCTTCTTCTGGAATATCTCCAGGAAGAACAGAGCAATATCGATGACATAGTTCAGCACCTGAATTTGACTTAACCACGAAAATGGACCCGCAGGGCAACCATGTATAAATATTAGTGCGCATGCCCAACATTTCGTCGCTTATTTTTGCTTTGGCACCACAGCGCCACTTACAGGCCTGGCATACATTTTGCAGCGTTTTCATGCATTCCTGTGGACGCTCACATTTATTTTACGTCTCCGTCTTTATGGCAAACGTTTTGGAAAATATCAGCGTTTCGTGTTCGTTTTGACTTCGTGTGGACGGGGCCTACGTTAGCATTATAAGAGCCTAAACGTATGAGCTGCAGAATTAATGATTAGCTTAGATACAAAAATATAGATTTCTTTGACATAAAAAAAAAAAGTGATTGCACTTGAATTGTTTTCAAATTTTGGTTCTCCTACGTCAAACCTGGTTTAAAGTGACGGGTCACTAACACCCACAGATTATTTTGGCTCCTGTCATTTATGAACCTTTTCTTAATGTGGAGTAGAGAAACCATTTGAAATGTCTGTATTACCTGTAATAGTTTTCCTATTGCTTTAAAGCTTGAGGACCTCTACTGTTTTCATGTCCTTTTTGTTTTGTGTTTTCCATATGCATGGTAGCATTTGGTTCATCCTAAAATTAAGACATAATAGAAATGAATGACCTGTTTTGAGTATAATTTGTGTATCATATGTGTCCCCTATTAAGCAAACACATGAAGTTAGCCCCAAGGCCATAGACCACTAAAGTCTTAGAACAGCCAGGAATCTGGAAAATAGTTTTCATTACTCAGGCAAAGAAAACAAGGTTTCCTAAGGCCTGGGTGTTAGCTGGAGTGATAATATGGGAATTGCGAGAAAGAAACAGCTGTTAGAACAAGTTGAGGCAACAGAGGTTTCTTTTACATCACATCATCACATTTCCCAGAACCTGTGATTCATTTGGATCCACCCCTTCCAGCTGCTTTTAACATTATTCTTTGGTTATTTTATAGTTGTTGAAAACATAAATTTGACTTTTATGAATTTATCGAACAATTTTTCAATAAAATTGAGTTTTTATCATTAAATACTTGCATCATAATATAAGGAGAAAGACAAACCAACAAAAAAGATAATGCAGAGTAACTGAAATGTATCATATAACTTTTGGTTTTGTTGTTTAAATTAATAAAGTGACCTAAAGTACTTCCCAGGTAGTAACCCAATGAAATACAGCATTCAAAACATAAATCAACAGTCTGAAAAAAAAGGATGTCAAAATAAAATGTATTTTTCAAATGATGATTCATTCAATGCATCCGCAGGCCATAACACTACTACCACCATGTTACGATGTGTCAGATTTTTGCAATTTTGAGCTAGTTTTACGCCAGATGTGAAAGAATATTCACATTTTCAATGTTCCACTTTTGTCCTCTCTTTCCACATAATGCGATATGTTTGCAGACATCTTTGGGATTTTTTAGAATTTTTGTTTTTGCTGTTTTTAATGCAAGTCAGCCTCTAGAAATGGCTTCGCACCCCTTCCAGACCTTTCCTCTTATGTCTTCAGGAATTTCTTTTAACAAAGGCATGATTAGTTTTTTATTTATTTATTATTTCAGCCTATTTTCTGCTGTCACACTGGCTATATTTGAATTCTTTTTTCATTCTACAGATTAGGAAATATATTGAGAAATCCGCCTCTCTACGGATTAGGAAATTAAACTGTGTTGCCCGTGAATTTCCCCAATAAATAAATTGGTCAACTACAGCTAATTTCTGATCTAAACTAGGGGCCCCCTAGATTTTGACATAAGACTAGGCTGCTTTGGAATGTTTTCCCCTCCTAATAACTAATATACAATTTGCAAAGTGGAATATGCTGCAAACCCTGAAACATTTAAATGTTACAAAAAGCAAAAACAAAAAGCAAAACATATTAAATATTAAGTTTACAAATAAAAAAAAAATACTATCTGAAAATAAGAGCCTGATACAAAGAGGTTCTCAGAGGGCTGCAAACTTCCTCCTTTCATTCAAAATGTTATTTCCCTGGATTTGCATTTTATCACTTTCACATTTCCATACATTACTTATTGTGAGCTTTTACAGAGCATAGCTCCACCCCTTTTTCCACTGCAATTACACATCAGACACTTTTCAAATTTATAATTAATTTAATCAAAATGTAGGATTCAAATCCCGCGAATAATGTCAAGAAGCTAATTTGGTGCAACAACATGAAGCTTCTGCACAATACAGCTGATTCTGATGTTTTATTTCAAACAAAGATGTAAGCATTCTTTTCATCTTTAACCTGTCTGAGAATGCATCATTTAACATATCGTTTGCCATCATCAAGAACAAGTCTGTTCTTAAACTAAAGATCTACTCATTTGTGATAGAAGGATAAAAGAAGAAAACATTTTCATCCAGTTTATGTTTTTAAAACCCAAACAGATGCTAATCTGCAGATCTCTTTTCTATGGATATGTGGTGAAGAAAGACCACAGATTTTAGTGCAAAGATTTCTTTCTGATCTGCAGTTTGCAGGGTTGCTTCTTGGTTTTTAGTCTGGCAACACTTAATTTGATTGCATTGGAAAACATTAGCATAATTTTGCATTTTGGAACTTTGCATGTAATTGAACCAGACATGAGATCAAAAGGCTAACTCAGCGACTGATAATGACAGGATTCATTCTTTAAATTTTATCTCATCTATTTTATTTGATAAAGGAACAACAATGACTCACACAATGCTGAGTTATTTCTTTATTTGGGTTGTTTTAGCCACAGCTACGCCTAATGTTTTAGGTCATAAAAGAGACTAGATAGAGCCTGATATTGATCGTCTTCTACTTACCTTTTAAAATATAGTAAAAATAGTGCTAGTTTTTAGCATCTTTAACCAACCGCCATCCAAGATTCCCATCATAAAGCGCCGAGCCCAGCCTCCTATGTGTCAGTCGTTGCCCTACCCACTTCCGCCCCACTCCTCCCTCAAGTATGAAACCCTGAAACATTCCCAGCCTTACTCTTCAGGTATATCCACCACCAGTTTCTGGACCCCAGGGGGAAGACTAAGCTAAACTTATCTTAATCCATTCATCTAATCTCATTGCAGTTCACAGAACCAAAGTCTTCTGCTGTGGTCTGAGTACCAAAGAACTCTCTTCATTTGAGTCAATAAACTTTTCTGATTGAGACTTTTTATCCATGTGAATCTCTCCAGGTTGAAATCAGTTTATAGGTAAATATATCACGCTCATCCATGAAATGCATGAGCTTCCTGTCACCCAGTATCCAAAAACACCCATGTTTAAAGGATGAACAACTTTAGATTACCATTTAATGTGTGTGTGTGTGTGCGAGCTCTTTTACTTCCCTGTATCTTTATGTTTTTATATTTAGGACCAGAGCAGAAGAGCTTAAACAGTCCATCCGTTTTGAGAGTACAGCATGAAGGTTATATTCATCTCACAAATAAAACAGATTTTGTCATGCAGACTAATTTGGATCTCCTGCTCTGGGTGGGATGATAGAGTTAAAAAATTTAATATTTAAAAAGTTTTTAATAATAAGTGAGTAAGACAGAGGCAGACTGGGACAAAAATAAAAAAAACAAACAAAATAAAAAACAGACTTTCTCAGAATGGCAACCCTGTCGTATTTTCTCATTATGCTAAACAACCTATTATTCAGGGCAAACAACATCACTAAAGAATTGTTTTCTTGTTCTGTGCTGTGTTTATCTCCCAATGTAAAAGCATATGGATATTTAGCTATAACATTCTATTATAAATGGTAAACAAAGCTTTTTTAAATTCTAGTTAATCTAAATCTGTTCATTTTATTCATTTAGATAATTTGATTATTATTTACACATGTTAATTTCTGTACATCCCTAATAGGTTTGGAAGAGTTCTCCATACTGCTCGACTTTATTATTTTTTTCCATCCACATCCATATCTACCGTTTTGCCGTTTTCATTGGTTTAACAACCAGCAGTTTTAAAGGCAGTGCCCTCTACTGTTTGCTGGATTTAAGGCTTGCTGTTGTTGCTTTGCTGTTGATCAGATTGGTCACCAGAAAACACTGATATAATCAAAATGTAGATTTCGTCCTCACAGGCAGATAGCATCTGTTTAGCATTGCCCTGTAGCAAGTTGTTGCAGATCAATGCTAATCTGTAAGGCTTAAACAATGTAGTTTTACACAGACCAAGTATGTTGGTGGAGGTTCGTGTAGATTTTAATCTGTCTTGAACTTTTATCAATGAACAGATAAAAGACCGGAAGAACTTTTGAAAACACTTTTTGCTATGTCCTCTGTAGCCCATCGTCTGTACAAAATTAGATATACGGTATAGAATAAAAGAGACTGATGATACCATGGAACTTTTTTCATTCTCATTTTGAAGTATCGCATTGGAATAGCTTCATGAAAACAGCAATATTCGAATAGGACTACTACATTTCACAAAAGAGTTTTTTCGTGGGGTTCATGTACTTTTTGACTTATTTATAAAAGCGTAAATTCATTAAAGGTGTCCTGAATGCATCACTTAAATCATGCTTTCCTCTCTCGATGTCTCTAATATCTCTAATATTATCTGACATGGTAAAGTAAGTAAAACTTACCAGATTACAACACAAACTCTGTCCATCACTGATCTGTGATCCTGGCTAGCTTGCAAACTCTTGTTCCTGTTTCATACAGCCAAGTATAACATCAATAAATGAAGAATTATGCTTTGCATTGTCTGGTTAATTTGCTCCAATGAAGGGGAACACATCTGCACACCTTTTTTCCGACTTCTGCATGACATTTGGATGGAACCATGGCTTATAGCACATTTTAACATATTTCAACTACATTCTACCTCTACAGCATTCAGTGGTCTTTTTAGATATTAATTCCCATATTAAAAATGTTTAGCCTATAATTGACGTATAACTGAAACAGTAAGAGTGGAATCAGAGTACAGACACAAAAATGGCTTTGCTACATTTACTCTCAAACTTTATGGACCAGCATGATCTACTCTAACGGTCAGTGTTGTGCCTGAACGCGTTCATTGAACGAAAGTTCATGAACTCGTTCATATTTTGGGCGAAAGTGAACTGAACGTATTGTATTACTCCCTGATGAACGTTATTGTGAACTCGTTCATTCTGGTGTCTGTGAACGGCACGCTCTCTCAGTTCAACTTCGTTCAATAGGTTGCCAAATTTCTATAGAGCCCTCCAGACGAAACCCCGGCTAAATCACACCGTAAACAGGGCTTGATATGTAGCAGGAAAAACATCCAATCTGGCAACACCAGCTACCAGTGTCGTAGCCTACAGCCGCGTGCGTCATCAAAACAAAATGCAGCGTGGAAGCCACAGCAGCATGGAGGTGACCGTGGAGGTGACAAAGCAGCAGTATGATCACTTAAAACAGGGTTATGACCAGGTGGTCGGTGAGGATGATGGCAACAGTCTTACATTTCTCTGCAAACTTTGCCCGCCGGCTTTCAGTAAAAAAAATCTGCACTTCAGTAACCTTAAATTCCTACCTCAGCCTGGTCCCTCAGTTTGTGTTAGTAAAATGTTCTTGAGGGTTTTACTATTCATGTAAACCTGCCTGGTATAATTTTCCAGGATTCCAGTATTCCTTTTTTAAGTATGTACTGAAATGGAATTTCAAGTTGAAAAAATTATTAAAATCAAAAAAACATTTGCACCTTAAAGACTACTTTCCTGTTTTTCTTTTAACAATTCCTCATAAAAAAGACCATTCAAGCAGCACATTTTTCCTGATGTTTTTGAGAATATACTGTAGGGGTGAAAGCTGCAGCTGCTACTACTGTAGTGTGAAGTGAATGGACAGCAACAAAGCGTTAAAGCAACAATGGGGAAATGCTTTCCCCTCAATGCTAATGTAAACCCTGGTTGGATAAGGATTCAAAACTGGATATGATGATGAAATCTGACGCACAGTTTCAGTGTTACAACTGATAAAATAATTGCTGTCTGTGGTTCTACAGTAGGCTATGGTGTAATTGAGCAATATATGAAAAAAAAAAAAAGAACTATGAACTAGTTCATTTTTTGGAACTGTGAACTTAGTTCAAAGTTTTGAATTATTAACTATGAACTGAACTAGTTCATTTTAAAATGTGTGAACTGAACTTTGAACTAGCTCACGTAGAAAGAGAACTTCCCCAACACTGCTAACGGTATTAGGTCAAGGAGAGAAGGTCAGATCGATAATGGTGACCTATAGGCCTAATTTGGCCTATTGGACCATTTAAATATCTACCTGAGCTAGCCACTATTAGAAAGTGCACATATGTACCTTGTACTTGAACTTGACTCCTTCAAGTCAAAGCTCTCGATCATAAAAAGGGTGGCTCACCTCTTCAGCTAATAGGGAAGTTACTGCCACAAGAAGAGGAGTTCAAGTATCTCAAGGCCCAATTCAGGAGTGACAGGAGGACGGAGGAGGAGATCTACAGACGGATCGGTGCAGCTGTGGCCATAATACGAAGGCAGCATCGTCTGTTGTGGTTGAGAGGAAGCTTATCCAAACCGCAAAACTCTCGATTTACCAGTCCCTCTGCTTTCCTACACTCAACTATGTCCATGAAATGTTGGTCATGAGTAAAAGAACGAGATTCTCGACACAAACAGCTCTGGACGGTGGCCAGGCATTGCCTTGGAGATTGCTTGGAGCTTCTTCTCCACATTAAGTGGCATTAGTTGAAGATGATTGAATATCCTGAACACCTACCTTAGGAGGTGTTCCAAGCATTTCCCACCAGGAGGTGGCCCAGGGGACGGCGCAGGACATGGTGGAGGGAATTTGGCCCTGGAACACCTCAGATATCCTCAGAGAACCTGGAGGAGGTGTTTGGGGAGAGTAAATCTGGGAATCTCTGCTGCAACTATTGCCCCTATGATTTGGTCCTTGATAAGCAAAGTATGACGAGTATGCATTTCCTTTTACTGAATGTTCTGCACATGACTAGGTTTTTAAGGACTCAGATCCTCTTCTTGATATTTAATGTGCTTGGACCAATCTGTATCAGGGAAGATATATAACAAAAGAAAAGGAAAAAACTCTATCAGGCTTTTTAATGAGTATCAAAGCTGGTAAATGACTATATCCAAGTTTTAACTGTTTACTTGAATTTGACACCCCTGACTTGCCTGATACCTTTCACTCGCTTCTTTACAATGTTCCTGCATTTTTAGAAGTCTTTGAATGCTTTTAAATAGTTCTTCTAGAGGCACTTAAGCTTGGTAATGCTTTTATGAAGTAATAAAAGGTAAGTTTTAGAAGGTTTATATTGGGTGCCTTTCTATTTATGTCTTGATTGTCATATTGTTGGACTTGTTCTTAAAATTTTAAATGTTTTGGCATCAAGCTATATAGGCAAGCTGCTTGACTCATATAAGTCATATAAAGATCTAGCACTTAGGTCATCTAGGTAGTACAGCTAAGGTCTAAAATGAAGCACCGATGGCCTTGGGGCCCTTAACGACAATCCTGGCTACAACCTGGCTCTTCATATTTGCACTAAAAACCCAACAAAATATAAAACCTGTGTGAAAACTCCCTTTTTAATGCCTGCTTTTAATTGAGGTTCTATCAAACACAATATCAATTCTTCCCTGTTCTAATTTTAGGATGTAATGCATATAAACCAACTTGTTAGTCTCTTTGGAATTGTAATATAGTCAAACAATCAACTGGGTCAGAGTATCTATTGTTTTTTTTCCCTGCTACATCTAACAGCATAAAAATGAGTTTGCAAGTTAGTCATAAGCTTTAACATTGAAGATTAGGGAATCTTAACTGTAGTTTTGCCAAACTTGGAGGAGTGTACTAACCGCCATTTTTGTGTAAAGTCTCTGCATGAAATAATCTTTCCCTTGTATGACCATAGAAATCCTTTCATGTACATATGACACCTCAAATCTCTGTGTTACTCCCTTGTATTTTTTTATTTTTTTATTTCTTATTTTCATTGTGTGGGATACATGTACACTTGCACCTTAATCCTTATTTATCTTGATATACTGTATATACCTTGATATATATATATATATATAGATATATATATATATATATATATATATATATATATATATATATATATATATATATATATATATATATATATATATATATATATATATATATATATATATATATATTGTTTATTCTTAATGCACCTTTTTCCTCCTTGTTTGCACCTTCTTTAATTACTATGCCAATATGTGACCAGTGAATTTTTCCGCAGTGAGATCAATAAAGCTCATCTAACCTAATCTAATCTGATACACCTATTTGGCTCAGGGAACTCCAAATAAAACTGAAACAATTTTATCTAAAGGGAATCTACATGTAAACCCAAAAGAAATAAGATATCCTGCTGAGACATCATTAATCAATCTAACAAAAAAAGGATGCATAGAACATCCATCAAATTTGATAGGCAAATAAATATAAAAGTGTATTTTAATGAATGGAAAGAGTTCATTTTCCTGGATATCATGCCAAATCCTCAGATATGTGTAAAGACTGCTTTGATCCAGTTGAACTTTCAGAGTTAGCAACATTATTGTCTTTATCTAAGCCTGTAACTTGTATGTTAGATCCAGTTCCAACCAGGTTATTTAAGGAGGTATTCCCTTTGATCTCCTCCTCCATTTTAGATGTGAATAATCTATCTCTGTTACAGGGATATGTACCAAAGGCTTTTAAGGTTGTTGTAATTAAACCTCATTGACCAAGTCATCTGGGTCTCTTGACCCAGATGACTTGGTCAATTATAGACCTATATCCAATCTTCCTTTCTTATCCAAAATTCTTGACAAAGTAGTTACCAAACAAGTTTGCGATCACTTACACCAAAATTAACCTTATGAAGAGTTTCAGTCTGGCTTTAGAGCTCATCATAGCACTGAAACAGCTCTGGTGAAAGTCACTAATGATATTCTCATGGCCTCAGATAATGGACTTGTATCTGTGCTCGTCCTGTTGGATCTTAGTGCTGCATTTGATACAGTTGACCATAATATTCTTTTAGAAAGACTTGAATATTTTGTTGGAATTAAAGGAACAGCACTAGACTGGTTTAAATCTTATCTATCTGATCGAATTCAGTTTGTTCATGTTAATGATAGATCTTCAACACGCTCAAAGGTTACCTGTGGAGTACCACAGGGATCAGTGCTAGGACCAATTCTCTTTACTTTATACATGCTCCCAATTGGTAGAATTATTAGACAGCATGGGATTAATTTCCACTGTTATGCTGATGATACCCAGCTATATCTGTCTATAAATCCAGATGAAGCTAACCCATTACATAGATTACAGGCATGTCTTGAAGACATAAAAACCTGGATGACTCTTAATTTTCTGCTTCTGAATGCAGACAAAACAGAAGTTATAGTCTTTGGACCAGAGTCTCTGAAAAAGAAACTGATTAGCCAGTCACTTCATTTGGATGGGATTAAACTGATTTCAGATAATAAAGTAAAAAATCTTGGTGTTATTTTTGATCAGGACCTGTCATTTAAATCCCATATCAAAGAGGTTTCTAGAATTTCCTTCTTTCATCTGAGGAACATTGCAAAAATTAGAAATATCCTGTCCAGGGGTGATGCTGAGAAACTAGTCCATGCATTTGTTACTTCAAGGCTGGACTATTGTAATTCTTTACTATCAGGAAGTCCACAAACTGTAGTTAAAAGCCTTCAGCTGATCCAAAATGCTGCAGCCAGAGTTCTAATGAAAATGAAAAAGAGAGATCATATCTCTCCTATCCTGGCTTCTCTTCATTGGCTTCCTGTTAAATCAAGAATAGAATTTAAAATCCTCCTTCTCACATATAAAGCCTTAAATGGCCAAGCTCCATCTTATATCAGAGATCTGATTGTTCCTTATGTTCCTAACAGAGCACTTCGCTCTCAATCTGCAGGTTTACTAGTGGTTCCTAGAATTTCTAAAAGTAGAATGGGAGGCAGATCTTTTAGTTATCAGGCTCCTCTCCTGTGGAACCAACTACCAGTTTTAGTCCGTGAGGCAGACACCCTGTCTACTTTTAAGGCTAGGCTTAAAACTTTCATTTTTGATAAAGCTTATAGTTAGGGTGGCTCAGGTTATCCTGAGCTATCTCTATAGTTATGCTGCTATAGGCTTAGACTTTTGGAGGACATAGGGACCCCCATTTCATCATTCTGCTTCATTCTCTCTCTGTTCTCCTATTCTGCAGAATCTGTTAGTTCAATCTCTAACCTTCTGCTCTCTCTGCTTTTCCTCAGAGTAGCTTTGCCTCGTCTGTTCCTGTTTGGCTGTGACGTCATCCTGGAAAAAAACATCAGCTGTGCTGCTTCTATCAACACCCTTGTTAATAGATGTTGGAGATCGGCCTGTTTTCCAGTGTGGTCCTGTTTCTCTGACCGTGACTGAGTGGATGTGCTCTCTTCGTCCTCTGGCATGGGAGCTGCCTTGGAGCTCGTCTGCCTGGCTGTGTGTTTCCTGGACGGGGCCGCCTTTTACAGCTGCTTTTTGTATCTCTGCTTCTGTCTCCTTGAACCCCAGTCGGCCTCGGCAGATGGCCGCTCACACTGAGCCTGGTTCTGCTGGAGGTTTCTTCCTGTTAAAAGGGAGTTTTTCCTCTCCACTGTCGCTACAAGCATGCTTAGTGTGAGGGATTGTATTTGAGTCAATGAGTCAATGCAATCAACTGGTTTTCCTTAGATAGAAAACTTTGTATCAATTTGACTGTATGATCTGGTTGAACTGTAAAGTGCCTTGAGATGACATGTGTTGTGAATTTGGCGCTATATAAATAAACTGAATTGAATTGAATTGAATTTAGTTGTATTTGAATTATTTGTAAAAACTTCCAAGTAAAAACTGTTCTTCAAGAGGTTAGAATTTTCTTATATTTATTAATTTAAGAAATTTGTTCAGAAATAAAAAACAAAGAATCTTTATAGTGATTTTGTCACAATCCTTCCAGTTTTTTCTTAGATACACTGGCTTAAATGCATATGTAATGCCCAGATATGATTTTAAAATAAGTATGCGGGTAGACAAAGAACGAGCATCCCTAGAGGAGATTTAAAAGTGTAAGAGCAAAAGCACAAACCTGGAATGTATATAAATCTACTTAACTACCAGCTTCTACTGATAAAGTCTATGTAAAGGTGTCGAGGTTTCTTGGGATGTTTAGTGTCTGCCTGCAGGGGGATGATTGGCTTCACAGCTTTGGGATAGAAACGGTCCCTGCCAGTTTTTGACACAACATTCCTGAATGGTTTTCCTGCAGGACAAATAGTGGATTCTCTGGGTGGGATCTGTATTTAAATATCTAAACCAAATATTATCTTTTTAAAAGAAAAAACTCAGCAGCAACTGTCTTTTCCTATGTTGGCTTCAGGACTTGAAAACAAAACGTTTATTATCAGGCCTGTGTTGTGCACGGGCCTCTTTTTCCTCATTTCCTGCTGTCACCATGTTCCATAATGTTATGGACGGACCTGGAGATGAAAACTTAGGCCAATCCAGAGAGAGAAAAGGGTCCAAACATGGTCTGACACAGTAGTAGTAAAATGTGCACAGGTTTTAGTCACAAACCAAATTCTCTATTTCCACAACAGCCACTCGCAGAGATTAGCTTCATCTCTTCATGATTTTGTGGTATGTTACTTTGTCCCTGTGCCATGCATGTCTGAGGTTCTGACTAAGACAGAGAAAAGGTGATGGTCGCTCTGACTTATGAAAATGTAAACAAAAAAGCACCCAATAGAGGGAAAAGAATGAATAATATAATATAATAAAATAAAGTCTAGAGTTATGTGTCACTTTAATCTGAATTAGATTTCACTAAATGAAAAACTAAGAGAATTTGGTTTTCCTTTCCGCCAAAAATATTAATACACATGTATATCCTTAAAACATATGATCAATGAAATCAGCGATTTTCATCCCTTAAGTATTTAAAATAAATAAACCTTACTGTTTACTAAATATATGGGATGTAGTTTGGAAAATGCAATTAAAATACATAAGGCTATGAGTTTGTTAACTAAAATTATAGACTTGCAAAAATTTATAATTAATTCCTCAGGATTTGAATCAAAGTGGCATATTTTCCTGAGAGGGTAATAATAATAATTTTTGGCACATTTAAAACAAGTATGTAAAGTAAAACCTGCTTGATGGATTTAAATCTAGGTTGATAAAAACCAAAAAAAAATCCTAACTTTCAGAATTAGGACTGAAATAGCACCTGACATAAAGTTATAAATGGTTGATAAATCTTTCTACTGGGACAGGGACATAAAAGGCGATTAGGAGTTTTCACCTGAGAACCCCAAAAGACCCCCCCACAGGTAGAGAGGGCGCTTCAAAGTTTAACTTTGAGGGACGGCAGCAGAATGTGCCATAAGATGTTCTGATTATTAGGTCAGAGGTGACAAGGTCTTCAGAGAGATCTCCCCATTATCCCAGGTTGGCTTACAGCAGAATAGTAACTGGTTCGCTGTTTGTTGACTAGAGTTAAAGTACCTGTGTATAAAAAGACTGAAAAGCGGCCATTTTACCGCTGACCCAGTTACAGGAGGTTCGGTTAAAATGAGCAGGCCAAGGGTGTCTTTCCCCTAACCTGTTTTCAAAACAAAGCAGGAGTTAAAGATGTTAAACTTAATGCACAGCTGTTTAAATTTGTAATAAAGGGAATTGATATAAGGTTCAAATATCACCAAAAAATAAAGTTTAATGAGACAGATTTAATGAAAAAAATGTAAACAAATGAACAGATTTTGCTTGTTTAACAATAATTGGGCATTTCTTCAAATAAGCAAGGACCTGTGTCATTATTTAAATGCTAAAGTTTAATTTGTTAACTTTAATTCTTTAAGATTTAGATTAAACTTTAAGGGTAAATAAAGCTATGTATAGAGCAAATAACTTGTATAAAAATAAACTAGGTTGGTTGAATTTGCTTTTAAATTATTTACAATTCTTTAAGAAGTAATTTTATCTTAAGCTGATTTGGAATAAATATGCTAATTTATTTAACATAAGTATTGGTTAATTATTATACGGTGTTCAAATTACTCAATTGGAAACAATGACAATAATAATATTTAATAGTGATAATAATAATGATAACATTAATAATAATGATGAAAGTGACAGAGGATATAGATAACAGGATTTAATTCCTGCATTAACATGAATGGTGGAGGCTTTAAAATGACCTATTCTCAATGAATCCATAGCTCAGATATAAATGGAGGTTAAATTGACTGAAACTTTATGGTTTTTCTTTAACAGAACATATGTTATTTGTTGTGATGAAGAAAAGGGTGGAAAGAAGATAAAACAAGAGAAAAACAGCAAAGCTAAACTACGGTAATAAGGATCCATATAGATGCTGTTCATTTTTCCATCTGGAACAGTCCATGTGGAACTTGGGTTGGTAACTGAGAGCAGAATAAATAAACAACCTAAATAAAATACTAAATTATGACTAAACCAGTAAAGTGAATAATATGGGAATAAAATGGCTTTATGGGAAATGATATAGCAGGTAATTCTTAGCAGCAGAGGACAGAAACGACTGCTAGACTGCTGAATGAAGTTTGAACCCCTCAGCCTAACTGTCTGATGTGCGTTTGGGAAAACCAGCTTTGTTAAGGTTTGTTGATGTTTCAGCTTCTTGGACCCCTGGTTCGCTGTTTCTTCACCTCATTAAACTCTTGTTTCTGGTTCTTTGATTTTGCTTTACCTTGGAAATATTATTCTTGAAATCGGATGGAAAGCCCATTTTCTTCTTCCACTCACATCATGTCTGGTGGAAACAACAGAGAAGGCTGTGCTGCAGAGTCTCCCCTTGTTTACAGCGCTCAAGTCCACTGACACACACACACTGTCCTCCCTCCCTCCTCTGCTGAGGAGAAGTTTGTTTGGGCTTCTGCAGGTGCAGACATGATAAAGGGTACTGAATATTAAGGAAGTACATTTACTGGGTAAGTTTGAAATTATGGAATAATTCAATGATTTGTGACAAAGTTTAAAGTTCAAATTTTAATCTAAAGTTCTTTAAGCTACATGAACTTATTTTTATCCACTATTGTTTGTGAAAGGGTAAGATAACATCTAATCTGTCCTTCTCCCAGCTCCTTTAATTCAGCATGTTGGTAACTTTGACTCCCAGTTTTCCTCCCCATGAGCTCATGACGGGTCGACCCGTTCCTGGACCACAGAACGGGCCAGACCACTGACCTCTGGCCAGACTAGGACTGACAGGTGACACATTAAAATGACCTACAAGACCTTTTTTCCCTCAGTCAGAGACGGCTTTACAGACGGACCATGGTGCCTGGAGACCCTCATGGAGGACCATCTCAGCCATTCTTCCATCTTTCAGCAGGAGGAGGTGTGGCTCAAAGTCATCAAAAGAAAATGATCTGAGCTCATCGGGGCTCATCTGACCTCATCCGCATGGAACCAGGAAGAGCTTCAACAAAACAACTCAGAATAAAGGGGCAGAATAATCCCCTCTGATTTGTTAATTAACACATCAGTGGTCAATCTGATGTGTTGAGGACCAGCTGTTCTGCATACTACGTTCAAAATGTCGCCTGTATAAGGGACCAACATCAACAGAAAGATGAAGACGCCCACCTGAAGATGTCTGACATCAGCTTAGGCTTTTTGATTATTTAATCATACAACATGAATGAGAAGGGAAATGTGTTGTAATGTGTTGTATTTTAATAAAAGGTGAACATTTTTAGTATCTGAGTGTTTGATATTAGTTTCTTAATACAAATAAAGTCCAAGTGTTAGATGACCACCTGATGGCTGATGTTCAGTATTGACAGATTTCTGGATTAGAGAATTAACTTTGATGATCGGGTCATCTCAGCTACCATTGGGGAAGAGGAGCGCTGAGACTAAATCCTCCATGTGTTTTTAACATTTTGCATAGAGATTGATCCTTTTTTTTTCTTTTAATGAAGGTCAGATTAATAATTTGACTTACCCTTTGTAGAGATGAAGGAGTCTATTGTTTTGACTGATTTGAACTTTCCTCTTTCCAGGGAAACAAAAAGGGTAACTGATAATAAGAACTAAAAATTAACATTTTCAGCAAATAGATATTTTACCATAAAAGTATCATCAAGGGGAAAAACAGTAAATATTTTTGCCAGCGAAGATGTGATTCCAGGGCTCTATTTATTGGCAACATATTTTAGCTATCTTTTTCATGATTTTTCCATCTATTATAATCATTTAACACTGTCCACTGACTTAATGCAGTTGTGCATTTTTCATATATTTATATATATATATATATATATATATATATATATATATATATATATATATATATATATATATATATATATATATATATATATATATATATATATATATATAATTTTTAATTTTAGTTTCTTACTTTTTTTTAGCTTTTTTACATTTATTTACAATTTTAGTTTTTTAGTTTTTAGCTTTCTCTACATATATTCACAATTTTAGTTTCTTAGTTTAAAATTTTTTTATATTAATAAATTTTCCTTTTTTTAATATCAATTACACATGGATAATATCCTTTTAATAATCGAAAGGGTGGACTGTTGTCGGAAAATTTTTATCTTTCTTCTATTATATATTAATTTATCCTATTTACTCACTATAAAAGTTTTCACTCAGTCTGTTTCTCTCTCAAGGCCACACCATTCCCTGCAGGATGGTGTTTGTAGACCAGACATAGCTTCCTCCCATAACAAACCAGATTCTTTCTCAAGGTTTATTCATAACATTTTACTGTTTAACCAAAGTGTTTGTAATTTGCTTTGACTCTGACTACTTTCCATTGTTGTAAGTAAGGAGGAACGAACCCTGTCCAGATCAGAACAGGGCAGAATGCTGTGCCATTAGGGCTGTATGATGAATTGTTCTCTCTTTGCAAAGATATGAATAAATTTGCCGGATTATTGAAATCCATCAATCTCCGTTTATTAAACTAGGGTGAATAGTTGAATACTTTTTTCCCACGACAGTTTCTAAACATATTTAGTACCTACAGGTTTTTTGAAGAAACAGCTCAGTGGAGGGAAACCGAGAAGCAACCCTGCAAACTGCAGATCAGAAAGAAAACTTTGCACTAAAATCTGTGGTTTTGCTTAACCACACATCCATAGAAAAGGGCTATGAAAAATTGGAAAACATTCCAAAGAAGCCTAGTCTTAAGTCCAAATCTAGTTAGCTGTAGTTGACCAATTTATTTATTGGGGAAAGGACTAAAATGAGGCACGTGACGTCGCTCGGTACGGCGGAGCTGGGACCCTACCCTGGAGCCAGGCCTGGGGTTGGGGTTCGTTGGCGAGCGCCTGGTGGTCGGGTTCTTCCTCGCAGGACCGGCCGGGCAACAGCCCGAAGGAGAGACGCGAGGCCATCCCCCAGTGGGCCCACCACCTACAGGGGGAACCATGAGGGACCGGTGCAAAGGGGATTGGGCGGCAGCAAGAGGCGGAGACCTCGGCGACCTGATCCGCGGGCGCTTAAACTGTCTCTGGGGACGTGGAATGTCACCTCACTGGCGGGGGAGGAGCCCGAGCTTGTGCGGGAGGTGGAGCGATACCAGCTAGAAATAGTTGGGCTCGCCTCTACACACAGCCAGGGCTCTGGAACCCAGCTCCTTGAGAGAGGCTGGACTCTCTTCTACTCTGGAGTGACCCGCGGGGAGAGGCGGAGGGCGGGGGTGGGGCTGCTTGTGTTGAGGACTGGTCATGCAAGCTAACGCTAACTCAACTACAGAAAAAATGAAAGTAATAAACTCACCATTGAGTTAGCGTTAGCTTGCATGACCGGCTCCGTCATGCTGGTTTTCCTTCAGTATGAGCGCCGCAAGCGTCACGTCACGTGACTAAGAAAACGTAACGGGATTGGCTGGGTGTTGGACACCACAATCCATTGCTAATGTCTGTGACCTGAAGTAACCCCTTCCCTTTTTACACTGAATTGCCGAATTTAAGACAGTGAAAGAGAGCCAGTTGAATCTCAGGAGGCTGAAAATATTGAATTTGAATTTTGAAAGGTTACATTTTTTAATATACAGATTTTTTTTAACACCGAAAAATTTAACTGAAAAATAAGTATTGAAAATGTAATCACTTTGAAATAGTTATGTGAATTTTTAGCTTGAAGGGAAAATAAATGAAATTTCAACTGTGTAGAAATAATGACAATGAAGTCAAAAATGTGTTCTGAATATATTTCAACACTGAAACAGTAAGTACAAACATACAACATTTAAATTCTAGTGCCATTTTTAATTCAAATAGCATTCACACAGATTTACTTCCATAGATGATGTAATGTAAAATAAACTTCCGTTGCCTCAACTTGTTCTAACAGCTGTTTCTTTCTCGCAGTTCCCATATTATCACTCCAGCTAACACCCAGGCCTTAGGAAACCTTGTTTTCTTTGCCTGAGTAATGCAAACTATTTTCGAGATTTCTGGCTGTTCTAAGACTTTAGTGGTCTATGGCCTTGGGGTTAACTTAATGTGTTTGCTTAATAGGAGACACCTATGATACACAAATTATACTCAAAACAGGTCATTCATTTCTATTATTTCTTTATTTTATATTGTTGTCTTAGAAGATGAACCAAATGCTACCATGCATCTAGAAAACACAAGGAGATGGGAACGGTTTAGAAAAAAAGGGACAAAACAAAACAAAAAGGACATGAAAACAGTAGAGGTCCTCAACATTTAAAGCAATAGGAAAACTATTACAGGTAATAGAGACATTTCAAACGGTTTCTCCACTCCACATTAAGAAAAGGTTCATAAACGACAGGAGCCTAAATAGTCTGTCGGATCCCCAATCTTGCTTCTTGGAACCCCGTTTCCCTCCTAGTTTTAGATGCAGCCCTGCTATAGCAAACCTCATAGAAAAGTTTATCTCATCAGTTTTTCATCTATTTCTACAACAGGCTGTTAGTGACCCGTCACTTTAATACAGGTTTGAGGTAGGAGAACCGAAATTGGAAAACAGTTAAAGTGCAATCACTTTTTTTTTTATGTCAAAGAAATCGATATTTTTGTATCTAAGCTAATCATTTATTCTGCAGCCTATACGTTTAGGCTCTTATAATGCTAACGTAGAATTTTTTAGAACATATTTCCCTTTAAGACTATTTTCAACTCTACCTGTTCTACCTGTTTCAACAGACACAGTTAATGCCAGGGTTTCATATTGAACTCTAAAGCATTGATGTTCTTTTCAAAGTAAGCAAGAATGAAACAACTCAATGTGAAGAGGGAGCATTAACAACCAACTAGAACATATTTTTTTTAGAACATATTTCCCTTTAAGACTATTTTCAACTCTACCTGTTCTACCTGTTTCAACAGACACAGTTAATGCCAGGGTTTCATATTGAACTCTAAAGCATTGATGTTCTTTTCAAAGTAAGCAAGAATGAAACAACTCAATGTGAAGAGGGAGCATTAACAACCAACTAGAACATATTTTTTTAGAACATATTTCCCTTTAAGACTATTTTCAACTCTACCTGTTCTACCTGTTTCAACAGACACAGTTAATGCCAGGGTTTCATATTGAACTCTAAAGCATTGATGTTCTTTTCAAAGTAAGCAAGAATGAAACAACTCAATGTGAAGAGGGAGCATTAACAACCAACTAGGTTATATACAATTAAAGAACCTTTCTGGAGCAGCATAGAACATAAAACGCTCAACTTTTACAACACAACAGTAAAACTCAAGTTATAAGGAAAAGGCTTTTGCCCAGGAAATACTTATATGGACATTCCACCTCCTTAAGATAATTACTTGCTTTATCTAGCATCATAACCATAAATTTTAAGACAAGGACCAACAAAGTCCTTAGTAGATTGGATCATGCAACTCTTGTCAATCTAGGTGTGACCAGATGGCTTAGGTTTAATCTCTAAAGACTAGTCATAGCAATAGATAAATAATTGGTTAAACATGATCACCAAGTCAGAATGACTCTAAAAGAGACCCAACCCATTTACCAACCCATTTTCCCCTTTGGCCGTCTATGCACACTAAACCAAACCAGTCTTACCATATGATTATTAGCAAGTCTAATTTGCAGTTGAGCTGGCTGAATGACAACAGCCTTGTTGTTGCAATAACAAAATCCAGCCTAATTTATACATGGCAACAAGACTCAATAGCTTGAAAGTCACATCTGCTTTATCTCCTTATTATGTCTCTAGAGGTAGGAAATAAAACAACGGTCTATAGCAACCTCCCCCTCCTCTTAAGGGACTACAAATCCCAGAACCCTCTATTGGATGAGCTAGGACTGCACATATTCCCCAGCAGATCCCCATCTATACCAACACTGTTTAGAAAACCATTTTTCATTTTGTACAATGGACCAACTCTTAAATCTGTATCATTCAGAGCGTTTTCTAAAATGCAAATGCTGGTTAATTTTTAAGCATTTAATTGATATTTTGTTCAAAATGGCATATTTTTATAAGCAACCTGATTTGATAATTTACTAAAATGTAAGATGGAAATATATGTATTCAGTATTTTATTATACAAAAATTTTTTAAAAATCTATATGATTGTTGAATTTTTGTTTTGGGCCTTTCTCTGAGCCATCACAACTAAATCTTGTCCAGTTATGTATTTGATGATGCAAAAGAAAGACAATAAAGAGAAGTCTAACTCTCTAAGTCTCATTTTCATTTTTTTTATGTTTCTTTTTTAGCAAATTAGCTGGGGTTAACTGTGCAGTTAAAAACCCAAATAACCAAATGATATGGTTTTGGTGTGGTCTGCGGAGATTAAGCTCATGTTATAAATAATATCAAAAAAATGAATCTTCAATAACGTACCCAGCCTGCTTTTAGCAACACATGCTGTAAACATTTCTTCATGTATAAAAACCTTTAAGGAGCATGCTGTAGTTAATATACAATTGATTTATTGGTGTGCAAAAAACTGACAAATCACCAGCAATGATTTATATCTGCAGCTTTCACTACAACTTAAAATATTGAGTTTTTTTCAAACTCAGAACCTCAAAATTTCTACTTTAGTTGAAGAATTTTTCACCCTAAAATGCAGATATTCCAATATCCAGACACCAATCTTTACTGCTTCTCATATTATTATGACCTAGCCAAATAGCATATCTTTAATTAATGCAACATTAAGAACCAAAAACAGCTAATATTTTAATGTGTGAATATTATTTTAAATGATCTGCCCTGTGTGGTTAATGTATTTTAATTCAGAAAAATAACAAAAAATTAGTCTAAATATGTAAATGAAAATCCCCATTGTGGGACAACAAAAGGATTTACATATTTAGACTAATTAGCTTGTGTTCTGAAAGGGTTGCAAGTACAGGGTTTGATGCTGACAGCCTCCACTCTGGGTTCCTGAGCAAAGCACTTAACACCACACTGCTCCCTGGGAGCCGCATAATGGCAGCCTATCTCCTTGTGGTGCAGTTGGCTGCCAGGGAGTAGGGAGCTGCAGCAATTGAACCTGGTACCTGCAACCTTCTCAGAGCACAAGCTGCTGCTCTAACCACTAGGCCAACACTCCCCATATAAAGTCTGTAAAATGCAGGGCTTTGCTAGCTGTAGTGGTTATCACATCACTAGTGTTATCTGTATAACCAGATAGCAATGATTTGATGTATATCAGTTCGACAATACTTTATAAAACCCAATGATATATTAGATACAATATAGCTCTTGTTTTATTCTTTCCTTTTCATTCGCTGTTCCTTCAAAGAGTTTTTATGTTTTAGCTTTCTGCAGTTAGTTTCTGGTGTTTCGGATGTTCACAGCTAAAGACTATGTTACTGTTTAACAACTGGTTTAATGAGATAGAAACATCACAGAGGCCATTAAACACTGTATCTCAGCTGCTTTCAATCCATTTTATAATTAATGGAGTCATATTGTATTTTAACTTTGGGTAACCAACATATTCTTGTTGGTTTTTTTCAGCTTAGAAATTAGAAAATTACAAGAACAAATGAAGGCATCATATTGCTTTAACAAACAGTTGAAAACCGACTGGTTGTCTTAAAATTTTGTATCAGGTCAGCCCACGTTATCTACCAAAAGCATGCACAGTTTGAAAGGATTCTTTCACTCAAGTTTCAGGAAAAGGAAAATAGATGCAAATACCAATGTTGAACTGAAGCAGAGAGGGGAAAATGAGTCATGATGAAAACTGATCCAAAAGCTGATCATTTTTCATTGACCGTGTGTTCATACTCAATATTGTTGACGCTGTTTTAAGGTGTTATTATCATCATCTTTACTTATTCATTTATGGATAAATAGTTTTTTAATACGCTGTTATGGACATTCTTTCCAACATGGTTGCTCTGGCAGAACTGTGAATTATGAAAAATCAAAAGTTGGGACGTTTCAAGCTATGTTATTTACTCAACATTGCCAAAATAAAATGAAAAACCTGAGTGATAAATACTCTTTGTTTGACCATAATCTCTATTTCTGTCTTTTGTCTTTTGTCAATATCCCTTAATCAATGACACCAAGCCATAGTACGGTCACATGGAGGTTATAAAATGAGTGACTTCCTGCCTAGAAATGTCTCTAAAATGAGTCTTTATCCTGTAGATGGACTCATACTGGTTTGATCTTGAATGTTTTAGTGATAAGTACACTGAGTCAGAAAATAGCCACTCAATATGCAGTACAGTCTAAGTTCTCTGCATCCATTGAGAACACATTTCCTAAGAGTGACACAGGGCAACAGGGTTATGTCATGACTGTATGGTTGCGATTCTTCATTATGAGAAAGAACAAAATGTTTGAGTATAAAGTCTCCATGCCTTCCAAAATGCTGCAATGAAAATTCTGCTGAATCAAAGATAGGATCTATATATAAGCTTTTCTGTATTTGGTCCCAGCTCAAACTAGAGCAGATATAAACAAATATATGAATCTTTCAAGCTTTTCTCAAATATCTATTTTTTTCCCCTTAAAGCACCAGATGTTCCCAATTTAAAAAGACTGACTTTTATTTCACTTGATTGTCCTGCAGAGCAACCCACCTGCCCAGAATAAAACAGAATAAAACTTTAACAGCCATAGTGTGCATTAAAAAAAACAAAATCAGAAAAAAAGAAGCTTTACAGAATGTTTTATACTGCCATACGATGTAAACAAAGAATGGATAAAGTTAGTGGAAAACACCTTCTACAATTTGGCCATGATATGATAGGTAAAGCATCTTGGTCGGTAATGAGCAAACATTAAAAATAAAAGAAATACTAAGTTAAAATGCTGAGGAAGATTAGAAGATAAACAATTATTAATTCTCTAAACATATTTTTATATAAATTTGTTTATTGTTCAGCTAAAAAGTTCTGCTTACAACGGAAACATAACAATAATAATAGAAATATATAAAAGAAGTGTCACTTTTTCAAGTTTATCTGTTTTCAATGACATTTTATTAGTAAGTAGTAAAATGGCCCATCCCAGATTATTTCTAATTGTGACCTGTGGGTGTTTTCATTTAAGGGTTTTCCTTATTTTAGATTTGTTTGTTGTTGCTGTGAAGGTTTTGCCACATTCAGTTCATTTTGTTGAGTTTCTTACTTCTCTCCTGTGTTCTGTTTCTCGTGTATTTTACCTTAGACTGGTGTGTTGGTCTTACTCTGTTTTCTTCAGCTTTGTTGATCATTTATTTTTTAGTTCACTGTGTTAATTATTCTTCCTCTCTTATTTTCTCTGCTTTCCCCCTCCTGCTGTTTTTTCAATCTTTATAGACTTAAACTATATGATGTCATGGTGTTCCAAGCTTTTAACAGATCATTTATAAAGTCTGAGATGAGAATCACACACATGGATGTATTTTGGGCTAACACCAGCAACGCAATTCCCCTGTGTGACATCATGCTAAATCAGAAGTTATTAGTCAAGGTATTGGGAGGAAAACCGTGGACCTCTAAGAGTCTGGTTCATCAAGTTCCAGATAGCTAAAGCTCTCATGCACACCTTCAAATATAAATATCAAGGGGTTATCCAGTCTTATAGTTAAGAGATGGTTTCTATGTCTCACAGTTGAATATATGAGACCATAGAAACAACAATTCCAGAAAAAAAATCTAGATAAGTTATATAGATCCAGGTTTTTTAAGTGTCTTTATCCATAGTAAAATGTGTTCTTTATTTAGTTGAAAGGCCACTCAGATTAGAAGAGGCTATTACACCAAAAGTGACATAAAAAGACATATTTCAGTTTGTAAATGCAATCAAATTTGAAAAATGTATAATTTTGGGGGAAATAAAATCTATTATTCTAAGTGTTTGGTTGTTGTATCATTAGCAAACTGCAAGTGCTTGCTAGCTGAGAAGACATCTTATCATTAAAGTAGGAGGTTGGCTGCATGATGATGAGGGGTTTTACTGCAGTATAGATTGATGTATTCCACAGAATAAATGGCTGAAGCAACACCTCAGGGTTTAATCTAAAGTGTATGGAATGAAAATAAAGGGTGTGAGAAAGTTTGTACAAACCTGAATCCTACTTAAACCAGGAGGAATGGGAAGAATTTCAGAACGTGCTGTGCTTGAGACAATAGTGGAAGAATACCCAAAACAGTTGAGCTAAACCGTTCAGAAAGGTGGTTCTACTTAGAAATTGGATGCAAAATTCTAGATTTGATGCTATAAAAAACTCCATTAAGTCTGGCATTCAACAAATGGAAATCATTTTAGGAATAATTACTGGCCTTAAATCAGAAAAGTATAGTGTGGTTAATTATTGTCAGACATAAAGAAGAAAAGAACAGTTATTCACCTTTTTGTTCCATGTATGTAATTATCTGGTTTTATGTGAGCATATTGATTAACGGTAGATTAGCTTAAACTGAGTTTGTTTCGGTTTCTTTCCATTGTGTTGTCCTGTGACGGTTGCCAAGATACTGGATCCTTCCTGTCATTTCAACCACACCTCTGCCGAAAGAATGGTGATTTTCTGCCCCCTAGTGGTGATAATAAGAATAATGTTGACATGATGTGGTTTTCGAAAACAGAATACAAATATATAAACATTCATAAGATGATTACCAGCAAAAAGTGCAAATTTTCCAAGCAGAATTGGAAAGTGTCCTCTGACGATAACAGGGGAAAGGAGAAGTGAAGTGAAAAGTGTCGGTTTTATATGTAATTCAGGTAAAACAGGGGAACTACATAGCAGTGATTGCTCTGTTGTGGGCAATTCCTCATCTAAAAATCAACATTTACAGTAAGTAATGTTAGTTCCCTAAGTTGGTCAGACGTATTATCTCAATCTATGATTTGGTTACGCTTTAAAAAAGTGTAATTAAAAGATAAAGTTGAACAAAATATGAAATATAAGACATGCTAAAGACTCAGAGTCAAACTAAATAAAAAAGCAAGGCTGAAATAAATTCTGTCTGAAACTATTTTAAATAAAGTAAAAAAAATGGCTACTTGTACAAAACAAAGATTAAGCTTTGCTTTATAATTGTTAAGTTTTAAATGTATGTATGTATTTAAGGTCTTATTGGTGTGTTAGCACTGTTACCTCTTAGTAAAAGGTGAGAGGTTTGAAATCAGGCATGGGCCTATAGAGTTTGCTCCATCACTTTACAAATAGAAAGCAGATAAATGAAGTAACTTTAATCAAAACATTTAAAACAATGTGTTGGTCTCATTAGTTTTCTATTTTACAAATAAAAATATATATATATTGTGTCGATGTGTTTTTACACAAAATCATAAACACAGAGTGACCGGCTACCTATTGGAACCTATCAGCAGTGGTGTGAAAAGTTCACACATTTGTTACTTAAGCAGAAGTATAGATACTGCAGTTTGAAAACACACTGGTAAAAGTTGAAGTATCAACTTGACCTCTGTACTCACGTAAAAGTTAAAAAGTATGAGCTCCAAAAACTACTTAAAGTATAAAAGTATAAAGTAACCTTTAAAAAAAAAAACAGCCAGATGTCACTATATGAATTGGAAGCTCAATTTCACGACTATGTTGAAAAAATCTTTGAGATAGGGCCAAGGATGAAGGAGGTCTTGTTGGTCTCCGTCTCCATCTCCCAATACGCTCTCGCCTGTGTCCCACCTTTCAGACACTTCAGCATCTTTCAGACGATTCACATTTGCAGTTTGAAGAACACCTGCTTGCTTCTGATGATTTCCTTTAGCTAACAAATGAGTGTTTGCGTTATATGACTCATCCAATTACACTAGTTTTCACTAGATGTGGATGATGATCTGCATTGGATGGCGCACATGACGTGAAATAAATATTTATAAAAATTAAACCAAAGCCAAGAGTAACCAGTAAAGTTTATTTTAAAATTAATAAGGAATAGAAAGTACAAATACTTGTGTGAAAATGTAATGAGTAGAAGTCAGAAGAAGGAAGAAAAATAAGTAACGGAGTAAAGTATAGATACCTAAAAAGTGTACTTATGTACAGTAACAAAGTATTTGTACTTTGTTACTTGACACCTCTGCCTATTAGGTAGTCTACTGTATCATCTTTACACTATTAACACCTACATGTTAAGCACATTCATGCAATATAAATAGCTATTTCATCTGAAAAAAAAAACAGCTGCTTTCAACACTTAGAAAAACTTGAAATTGCAATAAAAAACATATTTTATGTCTTGCAAATTATTTATTTATTATCTATTTAATTTCCAGTCAAAGTGGGATTATGCTTGACAGTAAAAAGGAACAGGTATCTAACAATCTATGTTTATGCTTTGCCAATTTCCTTGTCACACAAACAGCTTTGCTAAAGGTTTTCTGTCAAAGCAGACAGCATTCAGCCATTGACTTTGTAGCATTTGCTCCTCCTGGATGAGCATCTGGCAACAGCAAATATGAGCTTGGGTTGCGGCGTTGACTCTAAGGAAACCCTTCACACCAAGCAAGCATGCAGTGGAGACACAGTGGAGAGGAGAAACTCCCTTTTAACAGGAAGGATCCTCCAGCAGAACCAGGCTCAGTGTGAGCGGCCTTTATCAAACCCAGGCTGGGGTTAAAGGAGGCACAAGCAGAAATATAAGAGGAACATAGAACAACTGATTTATAAATATGTTTTTATAGTAGAAAAGGTAACTTTAACTAGCTCCACAGGTGGCTCTGTCTAGGAGAGAAACCCTTAAGTAGATTAACTCTGACCCATTTTTCTTGTCAATATGGATGAAAGAGAGCACATACAAAAAATCCATTGGCAGTAATATAAATGGAAATTGACAAAAGTAATAATAAATGGAAATAATGATAAATGGAAATTATGACTTTTATTTTGAATTTATATCTATAAATACATTTGTCTGTATTATAGTACCTGTGCAACAGACGGGCGACCTGTACAGGGTGTAGCCCCACTCTCTCCCATAGACGATAGGAGATAGGAACCTGCCCCACAGTGACCCTGACAAGGACTAAGTGGGGGGGATATGGATGAATGGATGTATTAATAAAAATAAAAAAAACAAGTAAACAGTCCGATGGAGATCCTAAACAGAAAATTTTGTTGAGTAACTATTTGAGGCAATCACTGAAATCAGGTGTTTTCTGTGATGTTCAGGAAATGTTCAGTCAGACTTCTGCTCCTGTTGAAAGGTATGTTGGTTCACTATTCATGAGCAAGGTTCTTTTTTTTTTTTTTAAGAATTACTTTTTTTAAAAAACGGATTCAAAATCAATACTTAATTTCACTAAATTATCAGTTTTTTTTAATCTATTATTCCTTTTTCAGTTTTGTTTTTTCTGAATTGCTATTGTGAATTTACTCAATGGGAGGGTGTATAAACTTTCCAACTGCCAAGTTAGTCACAGTAAAAGCTGAGCCCATAGCTAAACTCTAACATCTCAAAGCCATAAATTGTCAGAAACAACCAGACACAGAGTTATATCGGCCACTCAGTCATATAAACTGGATTTATCGAAGATTATTAAACATCTTTTCATGCAGTAATTGAATTTTATTGATCTCACATTGGAAAAATTTACTTTTGCATTTAACCCATCCCCTTGGGGAGCAACGGGCTGCCATTTTGTTTTGCCCAGAAAGCAATTAGGGGTTAAGGGTCTTGCTCAGGAACCTAGAGTGCAGGCTGTGGGGATCGAATCGGGTACTTGCAACCTTCTCAGAGCACAAGTGCACTGCTCTAACCACTAGCCTAACACTCCTCCCTGTGTCATCATTGTTGATGGTTAGTCCTACTGTATTTTATCTCAGATGGATAAACATAATCAGTTACAAAACAAAAAGCCTGTATCTTTAAGAAGCATTGAAATAGAATTGGTAGCTTCTTTATGTTTAATGTAAAAATATAATACGTTTGTCTCACAAAATGAGCTGTATTCATCTCTGTCCTTCCAACCGAGGCTTCAGGGTTATCCTAGCAGTGAGGAGGCAGGTACAGGAGGCATATTAATAAGATCTCCAACACTAACTGTCAGACACTGGTATCTGGGGTCACCAAGTTTAAGCTTTTTGTACACATTTGTACCAGAGAGCTGAGTTATTTTGGAGGCTGTTGTGGTTGCATTTTTTTTCTAGTGTGCATCCTTACTCAATCCAGCAGATGTCAGGCTTTCTTCATCTGCTTGACTCCTTTCAATAATTGAAAGCCTGATGATCATGCTCCACTTCTCCCTGTCTCCCTCTTCTACATGACTCCCAACCACCCCCTCCTCTGTCACACAGCCAAAATAATAAAATGCTGACTTCTCAAAGTGCTGTTGGTGAGCTCGTCTAGGCATAGCAACCCTGAAGCCTGACCCATGAGAGGAGAAACAGGAGAGGGAGGGGGGAGGAAAACTAAAGAGAGGGAACCTGCTTTAACTTCAGCTTCTGTCCTGCTGAGGGGCTTCAGCCCTGTGCTTGTGTGAAGGTAAGTGGGAGGCTTTTTTCTCCTATCTCTGCTGTTTGTTCTTTGCTACACAGGGATCCATTAATTAATTGATTCCTATTTGTGTTTGGACAACTTTGAGAAGATTTGGGTCCTTATAGCCAGAACTGGACAAGTATGTGTGTCGTTTTAATATTTTTATTGTTCAGTTTTATTTAGTGTTCCTGCTGCTAAATGTAGTTTAATTTTAAGCTAAAAAAATAGTTCAGCTTTTGCAAGGTAGACTTTCTGATAGCTTCCCATCCCTATTTGACTGATTTGTCACAGATGTTTTGGAGTCTCTGGAAGCTGTAGGTTGGAGAGAGAACAGCTAAAGTTTGTTAAATCCAGTAAAGCTCCATTATTGGCTGACATCTGTGTTTCTCTCCTTGGATCAGATTGTCTTTTGGGTTATTTTCCTCAAATAAAACCTTTAAAAGCTGCTCTCAAGGGGCTCCAAATGGTATTCTGACACAGTCTCAAGTAGCAACCCAAGCTGGGGAGGATTGACACGACTGAAAGGAGCTGACTTGTGAAGCTAAAATTAATCCGAGGGCTGATTTGGAATGTTACACTCGGGTGGTAAGGCGTGGAGAAGATGACCCCCTAATGGTGAGAGATCTTTACAGAGGTCTGCTGCTCAATGAGCCCCCAGCCTTGCTCTTAAAAACTCTTATTTGGCTACGATTGCATAAAAAAAGAAAGAAAAAGAAATATGATCAAAGCAGAGTTGAGTAAAAAACATTTTATTATTTCAAATGACTGAGATGTTGACTGAGGTATATATATCCTCGCACTGTGTGAAATTTAACCTCAAACATTTGATCTTATTTTTTGCAGAAAACATTTATTTGTCATTTTTTCATTTCTTAAAGGAAGATCCAAACCATTAAGTTCAAAAACAGGCATTTTCAGTACATTTATAGATTAAATTAATTGATAAAAACGAACTACAAACAGGTAAATCAGATGCAGTGGGTAAAGGTGTGCTTTGAAACATCAACCATTTTAGTGAGGGTTGAACCTCAGTAATGACAGCGATCAACAGACAGACGTAATTGGTTCAAATGAAAGAACAAGCTGGATGAAATCAGAGATGTAACTTTACAATATTATAGTTAACTATTGCCAAGGAGGAGCTGCTACTGTGTTTAATACACACATTTTTTTCCATTTCAATTAATTTTTGCTTTCAAAAGTGCATCAAAATTATCTTTGTATTATTTATTTTCTGTAAAAATATTTGAGAAAATCTTAAACATTTAATAGGAACATAAAAGTTGGGAAACAATTTTTACTTACTTTACCTTTCTTGTAGAAATCAGTCAGCTATAAAGTTGATATGTTTGCATTTTAGAGCCTGTCTAATATAGATCTGGAAATCAGATACAGTCTATGAGAACGGTCATTGAAAGTAAATGTTCTAGTTGAACCGTATACATGCAAAGATGTATGTTAATTTTCATGGCAAGTAAGCACATGTTTTAGGATATCTGGAGAAGAATGAATCCAATCAAACCAATAGATGCACAAATTGTTTCCAGTTGGTTTTTAAGTGCAATAGAAAATTAACCTATAGACGTGTCTTAAATTGATTATTCTTCTTTTATTACATCTCAGATTCATCTTATATATCAAGGACTTTTCTCCACTTCTTATAAAGACAAATACGTATGTTATTTCTTATATTTTAAAAGGTCTTAAAGGAGTCTGAGTTTTTTTCCTTTTTCTTATTAAAATCAGAAACTGTCAGAAATGCCTGTTTCTCTTACCTCTTCAGTACCTAACCCTTATATAATGTATTTGTAACTGATAAGACTGTACTACCACTATCAGTCTCAGTCAAATCGACCTCAAAGCAGGAGCTTGTAGATGCAGAAGAGTTTTAACTGGAAAATAGACAGAAGTACACTGCAAAAAATATAAATCTCAATAAGTTATTTTTTCTTAAAATAAGTGTGTTTTTCCTTGATTTGAGGAGATAAGTAAGACACTTTGCCAATGGAACAAGACAATTTCCTTTTAAAATAAGAAAAAACTATTTTATCGTCTTATTTCAAGTAAATATTATCTAACTATCTTATTTTAAGAGTGAAAATACTCATTCCATTGGCAAATCATCTTATTTACCTGCTCAAATTAAGGCTAAATATACTTAATTTAAGCCATTTTTTACTTATTTCTGGATTGTTTTTGCAGTGTAGAAACAACTTGGATCATAGCCTGTTTATTTCATTTGGAAACTCTACTGGAGCTTCTGGGGAAAAGTCAGTATTCAGTATTGCACTGACTGTTTCCAGTGAGGCGGACTGGTGCAGTAACACAAGGAACAGCAATAATTCAATTTTAAGAAAAGTTTCCTCTAATGAAATCGCTTCATGCATCTTTATGCAGTTAGACCCTGCATGAAGAATAGGTGAGCATTCTTCCACTGTAATGCTTTGCTGTGAATGATGAATTTAGTCATTGACACAGTAAAGCATTGTTTCTTATTATCTCCCCCTTATGACATTATATCTATTTCATTATTCTCTGGTTTTACTTTGTTCCATCCCATGCATGTCAGAGGTCAACACACAGAAATTACATAAACTGTTATAGAAAAGGTCTTCCTGTCTTAGTTAATGGTTCAACAGTGAGAGGTTTAAAAGCTCCATTATTTAAAAAAGTGACTGCAGAAAGTCCTTTGAATCACCTCCATCTTCCTCAACACCTAACCTTGGGATCCTGAGTTTGTGTCGATGGCTTTACACATTAGAGCAGCAGTGATGGGAAGCCAGCAGAGCAGTGAGGTCAAAATAACAACCAGTTTTATCAAATAACAACCAGTTTTTATCACCAGTTTGTTCTTGCTCAACCTTTATTTGAATTCATTACTAGATTCTGAGGTTTTTGTGTATCTTTTTTTTTGGCCCTGAATGTTTCTTGTCTAAAACATTAATAATTTGTTTTTGAATGAAAATAAACAGCACAAACATGACACTAAGACAATGTAATATGAGCTCAGAGAGAATTTATTAGCACTAAATACTTTAATGATGCGTACGCAATGGTCTGATTGTTTTTAGACAGGTTAGTTTTGTTGTTTGGTTTATGACTTTTCCCAGTTAGAGATGAAGGTTGTTAAAGCACAGCCTTGTGAGTGTGTCCTCAATTAAAGACTGGCACCGTTTCAGCAGGTATAAGAGCATGTTTTAGGATAAACCAACCCTGTGCTGTTTTTGAAGAGAGCAGCTTCTTTCCCTTCGTTCTCTAAGCTCCCAGACCCGTTGCTATGCTTCTCTGATCCTTTGCTGTCTGCGATCCTTTAATTCAAACTGAGCAAGCACGACATAAATTTACTTTTTTCTAATGGGGCAAAATTTTCTTTTAGAGTTCAACTCTAAATTATTACACTTAGTTCATTTACAGCACATGGACTGTAACGAAAGCCCTCCATTCAAGTTGATTTGGTGTTATCTTTTATCAATTCATTGGGTTTTACACATGTAAGATTTTTGATAAGTGACCTGGGAGGGAAACCCGTGCCTATGGACACCCCCCCATATATTTCTATCAGTTGAGAATGGACATATATTCCCACCTGGGAGCTCTGGGTCTGTGTGTTGCATCTGGAAAATCAGGAGGCATCAAAATAAGGAAGCAATGGCTTTATTTTAAACTCCCCCCAAAATGTTTTTTTTTTATCTTTGGCTGAGGCTCATACAACAGAGAAGCTTAATTTCAGCTCCACATGCATTAGACCTGTAAATAATGATCATTTTGTATACATGCCTCGATCCAACCGGCGGCGGTCCGATGCATCGACACGTCCGAAAGAGCATCGATTCATGGTTTCATCTTTTTATCCATTTGCTCCTGGAACAACTTTGCTACTTCTGTTATTTGCTGTCGTTTCTAAAATAAAATGCATTACGATATTACAGTTTTCATTGATGTATTTGAAAATTTGAAACATTGTTTAGCCTGTAAGGTAAAAAAAAAACAAAAAAACAAACAAAAAAAACAATTGAATCGTATCGTGGTGTATTCTTGAGTATAGAAAATAATCGAATTGTTGGGTCAGGAAATTGATACTGAATCAAATCACCATGATGGGTGTGATATTCAACCCTGACATGCATAATGGATGTCATAGTTTATATCATGAACCACATATCCACTATGTAAAAGTCAGAAGATGAGGGAACCAGTAAATTGAAGGGTTCATTCTTCCGCTCAGCTCTTTCTGAATTTCTCTTTATTTGGTATTTAAACTTTTCTGATGGTATTTTTTGGCCAAAGATGATTTTACTTCTCTTTCACAGTTGAGGAAGATTTGGATCAAAGATGAAAACATTGGCCCTTTAAACCCGAACATGGCATACTTCAATTAAAACTCTTCCTTTGAACGATGAACCATCTGCTCCTTATTTGTGTGACAGAAGTCCTGCATTAGTGTCTGCAGATATGTTTTGGGTGGGCCTGCTCCTGTATGAGCGGGTGTTTGTCAATGATAAATAAGGGATTGCTCTTTTCACTCCTCTCTACATTCTGCTATTCTTAGTTGCTATGTGGTGAGCGAAGGGTTTAATGTTACAAGGACCCTGCTGTCTTTGTGTCATATGTTTCAGTACCAGTGCATCAGTGTTTAGTTCATCTGTTTTATATGTTTTAGTTTAAAGCTGCTCTCGTCTTTGTTGTTTGATTACCTGAAATGCATCTGTTATTACCAGCATCACTTTTTTATGATACTAGTTAAGCAGCTGGTTAGCTCTGTTTTCCTTGCTTCTGATTTACAGTTTTATCAGGTATAAGTTTGGGAGAGCTGCGTGCTTAACAAGAACAGTAACATGTATCCTTGAGTCTGTTTTTGAGTGTTTATCATTTCAAAGAATTTAACATTCTTACGAATATATGAAAGCCATTAGGGAAATATTTTTATTAAGTTTTCCTTTCTTTCCACACAGTGGCCTTAAATCCAGGGGGTTGCAGCGGTGTGTATGAGTGAGTGTATGTGAGCCATGTCGGACCCAAGGAACATCGATGAGGATGCCATCCTCAAAGGCCTCAGCGCTGAAGAGCTGGAGCAGCTGGAGTATGAACTGCAGGAGATGGACCCTGAGGTATGGAGTAAACCTGCCATGTGGTCAGTTATCGATCGCTCACTCTGGAGCCACAGGGGACTGATGGTCTAACTCTAAATTAGGACAGATTTTTCATAATCAATGCAAAATGATTATTACAAAAATGATTATATTATATTATATTGTAATTATTATATTATATTGTCATTTTTATATTATATTATATTCGTTACCCTTGAACTGTTCCACATTTTGACAAATTTCAACATATCTTACCAGCTAAAATAAAGCACCCCCACAGAATAAAGCTGCTATTGCCATGCTCTATGTTGGGAATGGTGTTTTTGGGGTTATCGATAGTTTTCCTCCAATATTTACATTACTGCATCACCTCCTATATGACTTTTGGCAAACTGCATACAAGGCTTTTCATTACTTTTTTCTCTAAAATCCCTTGTTTTTTAAGCTCTTATTAAAAAAAAAGTCAAATTTGCAGAGCGATTGTTGTCAGAGTTTACAGCCTGAGCAGCTCATCCACAGTTACCTTGGACATCTTGGCTGCTCCAATTTTGCTATCTCTGCTTGATTGTCAGGTCAGGTAGATGGACAAACAGTATCTTGGTGGTTTGGATTGATTTTTTAATTTTTTTTTTATGCTAAACCTAACAAAATTAGAATATTGTGTAAGGGTTAAATTTTGAAGACACCTGGTGCCACAAACTAATCAGCTGATTAACTCAAAACACCTGCAAACGGCTTTAAATGGTCTCTCAGTCCAGTTCTGAAGCCTACACAAACATGGGGAAGACTTCAGATTTGACAGCTGTCCAAAAGGCGACCATCGAGACATTGCACAAGGAGGGAAAGACACAAAAGGTTATTGCTGAAGAGGCTGGCTGTTCTCAGAGCTCTGTGTCCAAACCCATTAATAGAGAGGCAAAGGGAAGGAAAAACTGTGGTCAGAAAAAGTGTACAAGGGATAGGGATCAGCGCGCCCTAGTCAAGATTGGGAAAAAAAAAAAACCCATTCAAAAATGTGGGGGAGATTCACAATGAGTGGACAGCTGCTGGAGTCAGTGCTTCAAGATCCACTACCAAGAGACGCTTGAAAGACATGGGTTTCAACTGCCGCATACCTCGTGTCAAGCCGCTGTTGACCAAGAAACGTCTCACCTGGGCTAAGGAAAAAAAGAGCTGGACTGCTGCTGAGTGGTCCAAAGTCCTGTTTTCTGACGAAAGCAAATTTTACGTTTCCTTTGGAAATCGAGGTCCCAGAGTCTGGAGGAAGACAGGAGAGGCACAGGATCCACGTTGCCTGAAGTATAGTGTAAAGTTTCAACCATCAGTGATGGTTTGGGGTGCCATGTCATCTGCTGGTGTCGGTCCACTCTGTTTCCTGAGATCCAGGGTCAACGCAGCCATCTACCAGCAAGTTTTAGAGCACTTCATGCTTCCTGCTGCTGACCTGCTCTATGGAGATGGAGATTTCAGGTTCCAACAGGACTTGGCGCCTGCACACAGAGCAAAATCTCCCCGTGCCTGGTTTACGGACCATGATATTTCTGTTCTAAATTGGCCAGCCAACTCCCCTGACCTTAGCCCCATAGAAAATCTGTGGGGTATTGTGAAAAGGAAGAAGCAGAATGCCAGACCCAAAAATGCAGGAGAGTTGAAGGCCACTATCAGAGCAACCTGGGCTCTCATAACACCTGAGCAGTGCCAGAAACTCGACTCCATGCCATGCCGCATTAATGCCGTAATTGAGGCAAAAGGAGCTCCAACCAAGTATTGAGTATTGTACATGCTCATATTTTTCATTTTCATACTTTTCAGTTGGCCAACATTTCTAAAAATCCCTTTTTTGTCTTAGCCTTAAGTAATATTCTAATTTTGTGACACACGGAATTTTGGATTTTCATTTGTTGCCACTTCAAATCATCAAAATTAAATGAAATAAACATTTGAATGCATCAGTCTGTGTGCAATGAATAAATATAATGTACAAGTTACACCTTTTGAATGCAATTACTGAAATAAATCAAGTTTTTCAAAATATTCTAATTTACTGGCTTTTACCTGTATTGTGTTAAAAATTATTCATACTCTAAAGTATTACACTGCTTTATATAACTTGATTGGTGTGTAAATTGGCCATCATGGACTTATTTGTTCATCAGTATTCTCAAACAAACATTCGATTGCTTCAAAGAACAGATACCCAAACCTTTGATGCCACAGCTTCCTTTAAGTAATTGTGTTAACTTGTAAAACTTGATTTCTAATCAACTGATCTTGGGATCTCCTAGAATGCTATGCTCCCAGCTGGAATGCGACAGCGAGACCAGACGAAGAAGAGTCCGACAGGGCCATTTGACCGTGATGCCCTGCTGCAGCACCTGGAGAAGCAGGCGCTGGAGCATCCTGACAGGGAGGACCTGGTGCCCTTCACTGGCCAAAAGAAAGGTCGATTGCTCTTAGCTCTTTATGCAATGTTGATGATGATAAAAGTTTTATTGGTCCCTTATAGTAGAAATAAATTGACATACATAAACAGTGTTACAAAAAAGATTAATAGAGGCATACAAAGAGCAAAGAGTAAAAGATATAGGGTATACAGAAAATAGAAGCTATTTTTTGATGAGTGCAAAAATCTATTTCTTTTATTTACAGAAACAAAATAAAAAGTTGTAAAATTAAATGCAAAAAAATATTAAATTCTAACTCTTCGAAAAAATATTAGCCTACTTAAAGAGCGCTTCACCTCTAGCATGATTTAATCTAAAAAGCAAAGACTTCTTTCATCTTTTTTAAACATCCACAGCATTGCAGTCTGCAATGCACCAGTGCATCAAAGTTCAGGGCTCTTTGATTCAGGTCTGTGTGGGATTTGCCGCTCACTGACCTGTGAGGCTAAGTTCATTATACAGCTGCTGCCCAGCATGTATTGACCCCCCCCCCCAAAACCTGACATCTCTGAACTGTATGTTAGTTTTAAATAATGTATTTAAACAGAAACTTAAATGTAAGAATTCCATATTTTTTTCTGTCTAAAATGTCCCTCATAGGATCCAGTGTAGGATTCACAACTGCTTCCAAACACTTAGTTTTGCAAATAAAATTATCATCAACATTGTTTTATTTAAACCATATTAAAAACATCTGCAAAATCTCATTTGAAATAACGTCATGTGCATAAATAATAGAGTTAAATTAAACATTCTAGTCTATAGTTTCTCTATACTCTATACTACTATAGTTTTTAACTGCTACATGTCATAAACGTGTGTGTTTTTGTGTGGGCAAATATATACATATACTCATCTATTTTTGCCTCTCTTTTTTGTGTTCAGGGAAGGCATTTGTACCTAAGAAGCCAAAGGAGATTCCCATGCATGAGCAGGTGATGCTGGAGCCAGAGCTGGAAGAAGCTTTGAAAAATGCCACAGATGCAGAGATGTGTGATATTGCAGGTTAGAAGACCATTGTTATATTTAATCTAAAAAGTCTGAATAGCAGTATTATGTGTTAAATACCATAAAAGTGTCATAAAAATACAGTAATTAAAAAAAAATATGTCCAACCAAAGTGCTTTAGATAACAAAGAGTTTAGAATGATATGCTTTTCTAGAGAAAATCACTTCTATAAGATATACAAACAAAAAAAGTTTATATTTTTCTTTGCCTTAATGTGTTTTTTCCCAATTGAGTTTCCCCACCAGCAGCTGCTGACCAACCTGTAATAATGGCATACAATGCATGGCGTGATCTCATTGTTTTCACTGCAGCCACCCTGACCCACATAGTTCAATCATGCAGGCCTGTTGTCTCTACTGTTGGTTTCAAATTGTTTCCCTCAACACTAAGATGGCAAAGTTGTCCCGAGCAAACAGACGCCAGAAATGCAGCAGGTTCCAATTCCCCAGGCTCAGCAACTCTAAAATAAATGAGCCTGGCTTGAGGCCACTGAAGAAAGGGTGGGGAGGATCTCAGGACGGTGTGAGAAATGATACTGTATCTGTCTGAAGCAGACATGTGGGAAGACACTGTGTAAAAAAGACACAGTTTTCAATGTTTCCTGAGGGTAAGAATGGTTAAACTTAAGTTTAGGATTCAGAATGTGTCTCCAGTTGGTTTAACACCAGCTTTTACTAAGTGCACTAGAGGATTTTTCAGAACAGAGCTTTATAGCCAGCTGAAGAGAAAAGGGCTGCTCAAACACTGGCAGTTTATAGAAAAATTTATAGAAAAGGAAAAAATTCACAGAATTAAGCTTGAAACAGTTGAGTTTAACTCTGTCCACACAGTAACTGAATCCTTAAAGAAGTTCATTTTATTGATAGTGGCAGAGCAGGCTGAATACACAGCAACAGTCTTCTGACATCCGGTCAGGCGAGCAGGCATCCATAAAGGCAGAACAGTGAGGTGTGTTTGTCCAGCACCATCGGTCTGTTACAGCCGCCACATGTTTGACCCTGGACAGCATCCAGATCAGGATTAAATCTCAGTTAGCTCCTGTCAGTCTTTGTGTGGGCTACAGTAGAAAATGAAAAATATAGCAGAACTACCTTTCTGAGCTCAGACAGCATCAGACAAGTTATTCTGTAAAGTTGACTTTTAAATTTAGTCCTATTTTAAGAAAAACACTGTTAATAATCTGACTTTATTTTTCAGTTTAGCAGCCCATTTTGTTTTGTAAAGCTACCATGGATTATTTTAAGGGTCAAGCCGGATTTCATGGGGGTGTTAATTGCTAGAAACACCCCTACATCCGTCAAATAAATCTCTACCCCCTTAACAAGCAGCTGCCCTCCCTGGGTTCTCTTTCCCTCAAGGTTCCCATGGTTCCCCACACCAAGTCATGAGGCTGGTGGGTGGGTAGATGGGTGCTGTCACAGCAGTTGGCTTCGAGATCAGATTGGTGTGTTAAAAAAAAAAACAACAACAAAAAAAAACGGGTGTGCCACCTACTGGTGGCATACTCTAATAACAACAGACTTAGAATCCCAGAATCCACTAAACGTGTTCAGAATGTATTTCATTTATTTTAGTATTTGTAATCTATCTATCTATCTATCTATCTATCTATCTATCTATCTATCTATCTGTCTGTCTGTCTGTCTGTCTGTCTGTCTGTCTGTCTGTCTGTCTGTCTGTCTGTCTGTCTGTCTGTCTGTCTGTCTGTATATATTTTGTCAGAAAATTTGTAATAATTGTAAAAATTGTATAGTTGATTGTGATAAATTTATCAGCTGAGCGAAAACAATATCATAAACGAGGGTAACAGATGCCTGCGTAAATTCTCAGTCATCTGGGTCATGGATGTCAGGTAACGACTACCGTCTACAAACATCTACAAAAAGAAAAGACTATCTCCAAAAACTGGAAAAAGAGAAAGCTATCTGTCGCTCTCTCTACTATAAACTGTACCCAGGGGAGGCAATACCATTCATATATGGTCTTCCAAATATACACAAGGAAGGGTTTCCCCTCAGGCCCATTGTCAGCAGGATTAATTCAGTGACAAATACTATTGCAAAACATCTTGCAACAATTTTGTTTCCACAGACTTTATTTCCAAAGTCCTGCATTTGAGACTTTCTCTATGTGAAACCATTGTTTTGTTTGATGTAACCTCTCTTCACCTGCACTCCCGAATCACAAGCAGTAACACAGTTAGGACAGAACTGGAACAGGAAACCTTGAAAGACAGAAACACTTTAACACCTAACCAGAATTGTAACCTCTTGCATCTCTGCTTATCAACAAACAGTTCAAATACAGTGATAACTTTTACAGACAGAAACATGGATGCACCATGGGCTCCCCAGTTTCGCTCATTGTTGCAGGTATCTATATACAGTAGGGGAGGTGGAGAGCAGAGCTCTCACGGAACACAACCACAAGAGAACACAACCAACTCACTCGTTCAGAACGTGGATGACACCAGGTTAAAAATCCAAACATAGGAAGTTGATGCATTCACCAATCACATCATCTCATTGGATACTAACATCAAGTTTACTAGAGACAATGTCAAGAACAACATGTTACCGTTTCTGGACTGTGCTGTGCACATTAAAGACAATGGAAGTCTTAATACTGAGGTGTACCCCTGAAACCTACACAAAAGACCAATACCTTCATTTTGACTCACATCATCCGCTGGAACATAAACTTTCTGTGATCAGAACTCTGAGTTATCAGCCTGACAATATTCCTTCAGTTATAGAGGAGGAACAACAGGAACAAAAACATGTTAGGAAGTCACTTTAAGTATGTTGTTATCCAAACTAGGCGTTTGTTAAGTTGGCCAAAACAACTAGCAGGAAGAAAAACACTGCATGCAACACAGAGGAGAAAACAAAGAGACGCAAAAACATTGTAATTCCATATGTGCATGGAATTTCTGAGAAACTCCAAACAAAACATACCAGTGAATTTCAAACCCCACAACAAACTCAGACAAAAACTGGTTTAGCACAACACACAAACCTAAGGTGAGCAGCGTTGTGTTTGCGATCCAGTGCAGTGAGGACTGCACAGCCTATTACGTTGGAGAAACCAAACAATTACACAAACGCATGGCACAGCATAGGAGAGCCAGAAGCTCTGGTGTTCAAGGACACACCTTGGAACACCAGAGTGTTCAGATTTTGGACAGAGAAGACACATGGTTTGAAAGAGGGGTGAAGGAAGCCATCTTTGTGAGGAGAGAAAAGCCATCAATGATCAGAGGGGTAGGATTGCGTTTTCAGCTTCCAAGCATTTACAACTTAGTCATGGAACTCATCACAAATAAATTACATAAGCACTTGTTTTATGATTCAAAAGACTGATCACATAGCCAATGCACAACAAAAGGCTCCAACAATCCAGAAGAACAAGGGGTGGCTATTTGATTTCCAACAGTATTGACAAAGACTCCTGGATAGGTGTGGAAACGTCTTCTGAGCAAAAGTCTGGTTCCCTTTCAGTTTAAGCCTGTTTGTGGCAGAGTAACAGAACAATTTCAAATTGAAACACTATTGTTTTATTTTATTTTTTTTGGAAATCCTGGTACTTCAGTTTACCAGTTTTTTGTTGAGATTTTCTTGTACTAAAGAAAATACTCAGCGTGATGTGTTCCTATAAATATTTTGCATTTCAGTGTTTAAGTGGGTGAATTTCTGAACCCAAATGTGATTTGTTGTTTTTATGGGAACAACTGTTGCATTTAACACACAGCCACAGTTTTTCAGCATTGCAGCATTTCAGGAGTCTTCATCTGCTCCTTTATCTAGATGCATATCCATCTAGCTGTATCATTGTAATAGGACAATTTATATTATAAATAACAACTTCTCAAATGAAGGTTTTTGCTGAGTGTTTTTAAATCAGTTTTGCATGTAACACACAGCCTCTTAACTAAGAGAAAATTAGTGTAATCAATTAACCTAACACTCATATTTTTTGACCGTGGAAGGATACCCAGAGAGAACCCACACATGGAGAGAGAGAACATGCAGACTCCATGAAGAGAAATACTCCAGGGCCAGAGTTAGAACCCAGGACCTCTTTGAGCTAACATCTGTGCCAACCACATAGTCCTAACTAAGACAAAACAAACGGTACTTTTGTTTGAAGGACAGAGATACAGACATTTCATCATGAAGCACATGGACTTTAGAGTCTTTTAAATGCAAAGAAGAAAACAATAATCTGGTTTGCCAGCAAACCATTGAATAAAAACTTGTTTTCAGGCATATTTGAAGTGTAGGTACACAGTAGAAGCACAGACTTAAAAAATAAAATACCGACAACAAGCAGGATCTGGCATGTGATTTGATTCAAATGTAAAGATATTTATATCTGAATAGTGACACAGCTCCCTGTACTTGCAGCCATCCTTGGAATGTACACTCTGATGAGCAACAAGCAGTACTACGATGCTCTGGGCACCACAGGCACAATCGCCAACACAGAGGGGATCAACAGTGAGTGATATACATTTAAGAAATGCAGCTTCTTTTCAACGTGTATCTAATCACTGAAGATTAATTCAGTAGTGTTAAATAAACTAGATTTATGTATCTTTGCATTTCTTGTGTTTCCTTATCACATTCAGGTGTTGTGAAACCAGATCCGTTCAAGAGCTTCCCCGAAGAACCTCCAAACACCACCAATGTGGAGGAAACCCTGGAGAGAATCATCAGCAATGACAGCTCCCTGACGGAGGTCAACCTTAACAACATCAAGGTACTTTCAATGGTGCATTAAAATATAGATTAACAAAAATGTGTGACTTTAATTTTAGGGAAATTCAATATATGTGTTTAATCCTGCAAAAGAAACCTAACTTAAATTCAGAGTAATTTTAAGTTACTTCTGGAATTTTTTGTTTGTCATTCATGGGCTTTTCACCACTTGCTAGTACACATTATATATTGGTCTATGAAATATATAAATTAAAGAAAAGTTAATGTTTTTTTTGAACCTGACTCATATCACGACTACTAAGGAGACCTTTTTGACCTGCAGGACATTCCTATCCCGACTCTAAAGGAGGTCTTTGAGGCAATGAAGGAGAACTCCCATGTGGAGGTTCTGAGCATCGCTGCGACCCGTAGCAATGATCCTGTGGCTTATGTGAGTACATCAGTGTTTTTAAACTAAAACTATAGCAGAAAAATAGACATATTTGAGATTCTGGCGTTAATACTTAAAATTTATTTTGAATCAGATACATTTCCTACTTAAATACATATATTTACCTCTGAACTGGATTATATTTTCATCTGCATTGGTTTGTGTGTTTTCAAAATAACTATAAAAATAATAAATGGATTTTGCTGAAATTTTCAAAAAAAGTGTGTATTGTGACTGGCAACAAATGAATCAGTTTTGGCAAGGGTGCAGATTAGCATCTGGATCCAGGGATTTTTTTTTAATGATTCTGTGAATACAGGTATTACCTTAAGATGGAAGTCACAATATATCAGGGGAAATTAGCTTCTTGGCAGATGTCTGCGCTTTCCGAGTGCTTTTGTAGTTTATGCATTCTCTAAATTACAATACATTTAGTTAGATAATAAAACAAAATATCAAATAAGAAAATCTAAATATTCAGCCAGATAAGTTGGTCTAAAATGAAGTAAAGAAAATTCTTAACATATGTTCATTTTCCCTTCATTTTAGCAGGCAAGTAAAACGATCTGCTAAAAGAGCAAGTATTTTGACCCCTTAAATAGGGTTATTATATATATACCGCACTTGAAATTAGATAATGGAGATGTTTTTCTTATTTAAGATGCATTTTTTTTTCTCCAAAGGCAGATTTTAATTCAAATTAAATGCCTTTTTTATTTAAAGGATAACTACAAAACGTAACTTTTTGCTTTGTGTGCAACTGTCACCAGGCGTGTGCTGAGATGCTACAGGAAAACACCAGCTTGCAGAGTCTTAACATTGAATCCAATTTCATCACTTCAGATGGCATGATGGCCATCATTAAAGCCATGGCTAGTAATGCTACACTGGTAGAGCTCAAGATTGACAACCAGGTAAACAACAGATGTGTTCCTACTTAGGTTTGGACTAATCAATATCTGTAAAACAAACAAATAGACTGCTGTTTTTTTAGAAGAATTGCTGTTCTTTCCTACAGAGGCAGAAACTGGGCGACACAGTTGAGATGGAGATTGCCTCCATGTTGGAAAACAACTCCAGTATCCTCAAGTTCGGCTATCACTTCAACCAGCAGGGTCCCCGTGCCAGAGCGGCCATGGCTATCACAAGAAACAACGACATGAGTGAGTACTGCCCACTATGTTCAGAATAAATGTTAAGGTTTTTTTTTAGTTATCGAAAATTTATCAATGCAGAAATACTAAAGCTTCTAAATAACTTTTCTTGCAAGAGTAAGTTCCAGCTAGAAGCTTATATAATCTCATAATAGGGTGGATTATGTTTTTGTTGATGCATATTCATCTTTCTTAAAGATGGACTAATCACACAACAAACAGCTTGAATAAATATAGTTTTACTGGATTTATGAATGCAAATATATGGATGCTACCACCACAGTGCATCTGAGAATGTATACATTTTCATTTAACAGCTCAGAAAATTAAAACTTAACAGCACAGTAACTCTTAAAACATCAAAATTTCAATTAATAAATCTTTTAGCCTACTTTCCTGACCTGAAACCTAAAAGTTTGGACTATGCATAAAAGTGACTCGATAGAGGAACCCAAACAATTAAAATAAACTCTAAAAGCTCTGCTAATGGGAGAGATCAAATCCACAGCTAGAGTAATGCCACAAGCTTGTTCATGGCTATAAAAAGCGTTTGGCTGTCATGCAAAACACAAAGTGACAAGTTGGGAAGGGTTGTGGGTACATTGCTTATTATATATATATACATTTTACATATTCATAATTTTGCCAATGCAAATAAGGATGCACCGATCAAAATGTTTTTACTTGCATCCAATTCTGACTCAGATCCTGATACTTTTTAATTATCAGAGCTCTGTTTTGATTCATTTTATCATAATCACTGTTGATTTTCTGAGAGACTGCCATAAACCTTTTTCTACAAGCAGGTATATGTCTAAATCTTAACACGTATATCCCCAAAGACAGCTTCAGATTGGCATAAGGCCAGGCAAGTTTCATTATAGAATATATTACAGAACCATATAATTCAAAAGTGCATTGCTGTGATATTTAAACAAACAAAAAAAGTTACAATAAGTTTGATTGAAAACTTAAACTAATAATGTTTAAGATTAGGCACATTCAAATGCCACTATAAAGAAAATGCTTTTAACCCTGATTTAAAACAAGTCTGGGTTTCAGTGCTTTAACTGTTTTCTGGGAGTTTATTCCAGATTATTGGAACATTAGAAATAAAAGCTTCCCCGATGTTTGGTTCTGGTTCTGCAGAACAAACTTGATCCAGAAGACCTGAGAGGTCTGGGTGGATGATCCTCTGAGAACAAGTCTGTAATGTATCTTAGCCATTCAGTGATTTATAGCCTAACAGGAGTACTGAAAGGCTATTATATGAGCAGGTCTTTGAAACTAGGAGGTTGTGTTTTGATGTTTTAGATTTGGTGAGAATATTGCCAGCAGCATTCTGGATCCACTGCAGCTGTCTGATCAATTCTTTTTTGAAATACCTGTGAAGATACTTTGCAATGATCAGTCCTACTAAAGATAAATGCGTCTATTTATTACATTTATTAATTTATTAAAGACAGATTTCCACAAAAGGGTAAAGGTTTCTGCTATTAAAGTGACTTTTAATCGAAAAATGTATCATAGAAACAGATTTAATAAATCTGCCCCAGTGGATCAGGACTATTTTCACCAGTACCCGATCTAGCAATGTCTTTATTATTAATGCAGATTGTTGAAAATGCATAATTAAATTATAGTTTGTTTAAACACTTACTTAACAAATGATTCAAATCAACAAAAGAAACAAAAATAAAAAATTATTTTGATAACTTTTGATTAGAATTGCTGCTGCAGAAATAATTAATAAAAACTCCATTTACATCAATTGAGATTTCTTTCTTTTACAGTTCGCCAGCAGAGACTGAGATAAAGCAAACAGTAGAAACATTCATCCCCCTCCCTGGAGTCTAAACGGACTGCTGCAGAAAACGAAGCACCAGCGTTCTCCATCAGGGGTGTGACAGAGAGGAATGAATCATCCCAAATCAATCTGGGTCACTGTGTTCGGTGGAAACCTTGTCTAACATCCATGCTTAACCATTTCGTTTCAGTTACTGCTGAATTCATTATAAAATGCTGTGATCAAATGTGAAGCGTCTTTTTTTATTCAGTTTGTTCATCACCAACATCTTCACAGACAATCTTTTGATCATGAAAACTTTTTTTTTTCACTTTTGTGGTGCTAAATTTTATGTGGCGAGGGAAACTGTAAATATTTTCAATAAAAATATCTATTGGAGTATTTCTTTTCTACATTTTTGGCAAGTTTAATTTGTTTCTCTTATTGTTGCACACATGTAAATGATTAAAGATGCATTTTAGGCGATCTTAATTTATGCAAGTGAAACAGATTAAACTGATGGATAATCTATAAATGTGAGGCAAACAGTATTTGTTCTGATACTTTTATGGTCATACTTGTTATATTTCACACTTAAATTATATGAACACATCAGAATATTGCAGAATATTTAGGATAAATGCCTTACATAAGAAATCACTTTATGTTAATCCGTTGAACTCTTCCCTGATCCAATGACTAGGTCCTACATTTAGAGCTATTTTTATGCACCATAACCTCCCTTTCTTGACCCTGAAGCAAAACATAACTTAGCCAAGAGAGCTTGAGTTACCTTGTTCCAAATATAAGAATCAACTTCAAGAGAGCAGCCCTTTAGTGAACCCAGAGATTTACAAACAGAACCAGCTGCTAACTTCTGATGATTTCATTTGTGTGTTCGTGCACAACCTGTCTGGTATGTTTTTTTATGTCCTCCCTCTTTATAATCTTTGTATAAAATAGATATTAGATCAGCTTGGTTTTCATAAAGACACAATGTCTCTGCATCTTCCATGTGCCTCATAGAAAATCATATTTAAATGGAAGCGACATTGACACACAGTCTGCACAACAGAAACACTCAAACTTCCAATGCACTAAAAGTTCCCATCTACAAGCAAAGGAAATTAAGTATTAAACGAAGGGAGAATGTTTCATAAAGACACAGTAATTATATCTTAAAGACAATTGCTTCAGAAAGTTCAGGCTATGTTGAAGAACCAGGCATGTCACACAATGCAAGTGACTTTGCCATTTAAGATCTAGCTTTTAGAGTTGGTTTACAGTATTCCCAAATTTAATTATACATTTTTTTCCCTTTTCTTATTAGATTTGAGGGCGGTCCTATGGTGCTGTTACACAGGGGCTACTCAAACATAAACAGAGGTCTTTGTTGCAGTTAATTTCTATCCAGGCAGGTGAAGCAGCTCATCCAAACCCTGGAACCACTAAAGATTTGGGTGGTGGGTTACTTGCATATAAACCTGTTGCAGTGCACTTAGATCTGGAAAAGCAAACTGTATATCTAGGAATATATGAGGGAAGCAATACATTTACTAAGTGATTTACTGTATATGTGATCTAAAGGAAATTAATTACTTGCAGTACCTTACTCTACCTTTGTGTAATAGGATCACAGAATCTCTGTGACTACTGCCTTTTTTCTGTGCTGCAGCGTTTATCTCAGAGGGACAGACTGGTTACTTGCTAATTTTATGTTAATAACCGACACCTCCCAGTGACAGCAGTGAAATGAGCAGGACTGTCCCTGTGTCACACACTCCTATCAGTTTAATCTGCTTCTGTTTCATTCAAAATGTTTAAACAGAGCCTGTGCATTCAAACTTCGATTGAGAAATTTGAAACCAATTCGACTCAGGCTCATGGTTTCATGTGTTTTCTTGTTAATCAAGCAAGGAAGAACACTGCTCAACAAAATGAAACTAAGCTCCAAGGTACACAAATTAGACTCAGATCAATCTTTTAAAAGGAACACCAGACGCAAGATGTAGACCAGTATTTTAACGAAGCATATTTTTATTGCTGGGCCCTCATCTAAAAGGCTATATTTTCAGGGTGACATGTCAATCTTTATGAGCATACAACTGCAGAAGTGAGTTTTTAAAAATAACTTAAACGTTAAGGGATCTCAACACGTTTCCTGTTGAGTTAGGATGGTTTAGAAACAAAGCGTTACACAACCGTAGGCAATGATCATGAGGCAATAAAATTGTAAAAAAAAAACAGGCCTTCTACTATAGTCCTGAACCCTTTATAATTTTAATTTCATCTTTAATTCTTGGAGATTCCAATATATATATGCCAATAAGCAGTCAATTATACTTCATGTTTAGGTGTGCCCGATGGTAGAAATTGACTTATATGGTTGTCAGCCCAATTTAGTGTCTTTCACCTGTGTCAGCATTGGCTGAGTCATACATGTGTTCGTCATTTTCATTAGTGCAATCAGTCATTTGTTATCATCGGGGCCTAAAGACTCGACCTTCAAAAATCAGCAGCACATATTGGGGATCGGTTAGATTTTTGTCAAAATAATTGGCATCTGCCTTCAAAAACCGGAACTGGTCAATCTCTACATGGTGGATGCCATTCAAGTAGTAGTACTAGTTGTAACAGCAAACAAGTTTCAGCTTGTTACAAAGGGATTCTACATAATTGAGTAGCCACGGGATTAAGGATAAGATAATGCACGGCCTGTAATTTATATCTGAAACTAGACCACGAAAATGTTTGAAGGATTTATTTACCGACCTGAAGTTTGGGAAACAGAGTTGATGTGAATTTATAACTGTTGGCTAATAAAAAAATAATAAAAAACTGCATGGGCTTGGCTAAATGTCACAAGCACTAGGGCTGAAACAATTAATCGGATTAATCGATTATTGAGATTATCAACTAATTTAGTAACTGATTATTCGTTAACTGGATTAAAGAGACTCTAAAACGGGTCACAGACCTTCTACAGCCTAGAGCTACTTTATAAGTACTGAGTCACAGGAAAGGCTACTATACTGATCTATGAACTAGACACGTCAGCGTTCAGCTTAACTTTATGCATCATAAACATATTTAATTGTTTAATCTATCATTTCCTGTTAGATATTGTCATTTTGAAATCTCTATAAAAGCTAGAATGCTCTCTGTGATTAATATGATGAAATGCTCTGCAAATAATTAAAAAAGAAGAGAAAAATATAAAAGAAATTTTCAAAATTAGCCCACTGGTGTGTTGTTTTGTGTCAGAAGACCCTTATGATCCTTGAGGGCCTCTTGGTGCCCACAGGCACCATATTGGGGACCCCTGCTCCAAAACGTGTCTTTACCTGAAAGAGCAACCCACTTGGAGCAGTAATTATACAAAAATTGTTAAAAAAAAATATACGAACATTGTGCATTTAAGATTTTAAAAAAAATCTGTCAATATGCTCTATCCAGAACTCCTAAAGTGGAAAAGTTTAGAGTTTTACCTGGTTTAAGTTCATAAAAAGTCTTTGGCTATCTGATTATTTATCGATTAATCAAAAAAATAATTCCGTAAAAATTTTAAAAAATATCCACTGGACTTGGTTTCCAAGATTTGAAGATGTTTCGCCACCTCTCCAGGAAGCTTTCTCAATTCAAATGTCTGGACCCGCAGTGAGTTTGAGTCTTATATAGACAAAGCCTTGTATCGCTTGGAAACATGCAATGGTAACCGATGAATGGGTCGTTTGGTTCCATTGCATAATCGAAAGATTAAGCAATTTGCAAAATAATCATTCGTTGCAGCCTTAACAAGGACCAAACTTTAAAACCATACGTAAATTAGAAAAAAAATATGTATTTATTAAATAAGATTTATAATAAAATTCAAAGTTAGTTAGAACTAACTTCATGCAAACAATTTCACAAATGTTTAGTAACTGTTTCTTATGACTTAATGTAACACCAAGATTACGGCGCACGAAGCATGGCTAATGACATCCAGGGTGCGATGGAGAGCTTTGCACACGTCTCATGTAAAAATATTGCAGCTTCCTTTGGGCTGCGTTAAAGCAGCATCTTCACAGTGTTACAGTAAATCCAAGAATTATCCAAAACAGAAACAATTAATGGAACATGTCAACATTTCAAATTAAAATGAAAATAAAGCCTTTGAACTGAAACTGTTTGCTTGAAAATTAATCTGCAGTAGTGGATGAGAGAACGGGGCACTGAAAATCAGTCTAGGTGGGCAGCAAACTCTGGTGGATGACCAATAAATTGTTCAGTCAGTTTCACAAAGTCCTACTGACAGAAGTTCTGGCTCTGGATCCTAACAGCACTGTTGCTCACAACCATACCACTGTGGTACAATAACACTTTTTGGATAGTTTGTTCTTTCAGTCGGCAGCAGGTAAGGGTGCAGGTTCTTCTTCATCTGAATCAAACTCCACATTCTCGTCTTTGACCCACTGCCCATTGCGATCCTGCACCCATCCATCACTGAAAAAAAAAAAAAGAGTGAAATAAACCATCAACCACGATGCTCTGCTTCAAATCCATTAACAACAAACGATAAAAAGATAAAAACCTTTTCAGTTTGAGATAGTGATTCAGCTCCATCCTCCTTTGGGCTGTTAGAGGTTCTGCAACTACTGTCCCTGCAGCCTGGTCTCCTTTTTTTACCGACAATGCTGATTCTTCATCAATGATTTAGGTTAGAAAAAAAAAAGCTACTTTAGAAATACAATAAAATCCGCACACCAATTTCCAGTGGAAGACATTACCTTCATTAGACATAGCACTGGTGGTTGCTGATATTGCTTCTGAAACCTCAGATTTGCAGGATGCTGTTGGCATTTTGCTGCTTGGGTTTCCAGTGGGATCTAAGTCGGTATTTATCTGTCTTCTACCAGGTTTTGTACTTGGAAACAAAAATAAAAAGAGCTTTAGTAAATGTGTAGCTTATTGTTTTGAGAACAAGCAAACGAATGGGGATTGCACATCATAAAGCTACACACCTGGTTTTTCTGTGACAGCTGTTATACGGTACAGTCTTTAGCAAAGCATGCTGGGTGAGCTTCCGTGTTTGTGTTAACAAAGGGGCCGAACTGGAGGGTTCCTGAAAGCGCAACAAGACATTTTTTTGTTAAATTTTCTGAAATGCTCCCATAAATTAATTCAAGCAGTACTTCTGTTAATAATCTGTCGGTCAGGATAAAACTTACAAGCACTAAACCAAGTTAAAATGGTTGGTGGGGTGTAATTTTTCACTCCAAGAGAGCCAACGTAACACATTTCACACAAGACAACAATATCATTTGAAAGTGTTTTTCAAGGGAAAACAACTTGTTAGCTCATGTTTTATTCACTGATGATTCATTTACCCTCTGGTAATGACTGACACCTTCCTACAGGGTTCCCACACATCGAGCTGGAATTGTATTAAAAACTAGTTCTCTGGAATAAAACTGCCCATTCTGCAGTATATTACATTAATAAACAACATTTTTTTTTCATAATCATATAGGCTTGGGCTAACAGAGGAAATGTACCAGTTCATACTTTCAGGTAGAGTAAATGTTCTGCACAAGCACTGCTGCATCATGTGATCCTGCAGTAAAAATGCAAGTTTTAGAGCACAGTTCTCCTGTTGCGTTCCTACATGGACCTGGCTTCCTTCCAAACCTAAGGCCGGTCACAAGATCCTAGCATCTAAGATTCTCCTATATAATCCAAAGAGGTTTTTTGTTTTGTTTAAGCTGTTAAATGAAGACCGAGTTAGAATTAAATTGATCTTTTTAATGGCTACGTGCAATACAAAGAGCAGAGTGAATATGATAAAGTCACCAACCTGTTGTCCCTCTTCAGACTGGATGTACCTTTCATGTTGTCTTTTCGATATTTCATTCTTCAGCTTTGCTTTTTTGCCATAGAATGCCCTTAACCCTGTAAAAAAAATATGAAAACATAGTTTTATCTGTTCATTTATTCATCCTTATATTTCACAATCTAAAATAAGAAACTTGGTTTATCAAGACTAAATACTTTTGCAGACATTTTGTTGGTTATATACATTTTCATTTTGCTTGAATTTCATTAAGAACATTCTATAGAATTAAATATTGTCTCTAAATGTTAATACATTTCAATAGTTATCATGAATCAACATCTAACAGGGTTTAACTTAAAGTTTTTTTATTATCATAATGATGTTTTTAAGTATCCATAACAACCAACTGTGGGAAACATAAACAGGGCAGAGGTGTCAAGTAACAACGTACAAATGCTTCTTTAATGTACTTAAGTACACTTTTTTGGTACCTATACTTTACTCAGTTACTTATTTTTCTTCCTACTTCTGACTTCTACTCATTACATTTTCACACAAGTATCTGTACTTTCTATTCCTTACATTTTTAACACAAACGTTACTCGTTACTCTTGGCTGCGGTTTAATGTTTATAAATATTTATTTCCCGTCATGTGCGCCATTCAATGCAGATCATTGTCTCCATCCACATCTAGTAAAAACTAGTGTAATTGGATGAGTCATATAACACAAAAACTCATTGGTTAGCTAAAGGAAATCATCAGAAGCAAGCAAGTGTTCTTCAAACTGCAAACATGAATTGTTTATGCCATGCTACGATGTCGGATTCAGAAAAAGATGCTGAAATGTCTGAAAGTTTTTTCGAAAAATTTCTTTCAATTCATATAGTGGCATCTGGCTGTTTTTTTTTTTACTTTATACATTTATACTTTAAGTAAATTTGAAATTGCAGTGGGAAAAAAAGTATTCCAACTATTCACCCTAGTTAAATAAACAGAGATCAATGGATTTCACTCAGTCGGCACTTTATTTGTCATATCTTTGCAAAGAACACTTCATCATATGGCCCTTATGGCACAGAATTCAGCCCTGTTATGCCTGAGCAGAGTTCGTTCCCCTTAACTTCCGACAATGGAAAGTAGTCAGAGTCAAAACAAATTACAGACAATTTGGTTAACAGTAATATGTTATTACTAAACCTTGATAAAGAATCTGATTTGTTATAGGAAGAAGCTATGTCTGGTCTACAAACACCCTCACACAGAGAATTTTGTGGCCTTGCAGGTGAAAGAGACTGAGTGAAAACTTTTATTGTGAGTAAATAGGATAAATTAATATATGAAATAAGAGATCTAAATTTTCCGACAATATACTTTTTCACTTTTACTTGAGTACAGAGGCAAGTTAATACTTCAATTTTTACCAGAGTGTTTTTAAACTGCAGTATCTATACTTCCACTTAAGTTACAAGTGTGTGTACTTTTGGCACCACTGAAACAGGGCAAAGAGGTCGGGTTGTAATTTCGGAAACTTTACCTTCTAGATGTTTTTTTCCTTGTCTGTGGACGGTCAGCATGTCAACTGTATCAAACACTGGGCGGTAGGAGCACACAAGACACGCATATCTAAAACACAAACAAACAGACTGGGGTTGTCACACCAAATTAACTGGATTTTCAGTTACTGTGCGTTTTAAGGCACAAATAATTTACCTCCCATTTTTCATAAGAGCCGCTTCATCTTCTGGGATAAAATTAGACAGAAGGTCTGCAACACGACGTTTCTGTAAAGGAATTTATTAAAAGAAAATCAAAACAAAAAAAGTACAACAATTAAATGCACTCTGTAGGACGCAACTTTTCGACTCTAAACATTTTACATTATGAAAAAAATGTATGAATTAAAAGATAAACAACACTTCCATTGTAAAATAATGTCCCAAAATGTTTTTAAACTTGACCAACAGTGTTATTTTAAGATAGCGACTAAGCCGTGGCTTAAGGGATGCTAACGTTAATGTTTACATATTATCTTAAGTTCTTACCAAAAGATAAATTAAATAAAATTAACGTTTTACCTTCAGAATATTGAGTTGGCTCTTATCGTCTCCTTCTCTTTTAAAAGACATGATAACGAAAACAAAAATCTAAGCAGAGGTTCTTCTTCTTCTTCTTATGGGATTTTATGGCGGTTGGCAGACTTGTGAATTGTGCATTACCGCCACCAACTGATATGGAGTAAAGCAAGATAACAGGAAAATATTCACCCCCCCCCCCCAAAAAAAAAAAAAAAAAAAAAAAAAAAAAAAAAAACCTGTGTAACTTAAACCAACATAATACTAAATCACATTTGCCCATATAATTTTAATTTACTCTAGGTCATCGTAACTCTGCCAGTTTCTGATGGTCCCATCGGTCCTCCCATCATACTTCCAACCATCTCCCAGTTCAAATCTTTAATGTCCAGATATTTTTCTGCAGCCTTCACTATTATTTTGATTTTTTCCGTTTTTTTTGTTGTCTGTGCAGTACAATTAATTACTTCTACCATGAAAAGAACAAAATTTGTCTTTTTAACAATAAGTGAGTCTTCATTAATTTTTGGAGATTTCTCTAGAGGTTTGGAATTTGCTGTGTGTTGAACTGTAGGTTTGGGTTTTTCTGACTGAGATGGGATCCTTTTTGCAGCTTCAGCGTAGGTTATTCCGAGCTCAAATTTCATTTTTTTAATTTCCTCAGACCTTTTGCTTGCTTCACAGCCGCGATAGGCAGCAGTATGTTCTCCACCACAATTACAGCATTTTATTTTAGCTTCTTTTCCACATTTTCCGTACTCATGTTCTCCTGCACACCTTCCACACCTCTGTTTCCCTTTACAAACTGCTGCAACGTGACCGAATTTTTGGCATTTGAAACATCTCAATGGTGGAGGATTGTAGATTTTGACATTATAGCTTATGTAACCGATGAATACTTTGCTTGGTAATTGCTCTTCTTCGAATTTAATTAGCACAGATAAACTGTCAGATCTTTCTCCGTTTCTTGTTGTTTTTAACCGTTTTACTTCTTTTACTTTTGCACCGCTTATGTTTTCCAGAATCTCTTTTTCAGAAATTTTTAGAGGAACTCCTCCAATGACTCCCCTGCTGATCTTTTTGTTCTCCATTAGGCTGCACTGAACTCTTATCCCGTCAATTTTGTTGATACGTATTGCTTTGCCTTGCTGGGCGCTGTCTCTGCAGTTAATTAGCAGGTCTCCACTGTACAGAATTCTGGCACCTTTGACTTCTCCGACAAGTTTATTGATGGTTTTTGTTAAGTGAACCGGATTCCAATTTGTAAAAGAGTCTGCCTGATTAACGACTTTGAATATGACTTTGAATTCATTTTGTTGTGCTGTGGAATGTATGGAATGATCATCACTGGATTGTTCTGAACTAGATTCCCCTTGAACTGATCTCTGTTTTTTCCGCTTTTTCTCATTTTTTGATGTTGCTATTTTCCAACCTTCATTGTCACTATTTCCCTCTTCCATCCCACAAGAATCGCTTCCTGTTTCCTCACTACTCACGGCCCAAGACATTTCTCCATAAGCAGCTTCAAAACACGCGCCATGCACCAAACGACCATCCACCGAGCCTCAAAACCCTAAGCAGAGGTTCTTCTTCTTCTTATGAGATTTTATGGCGGTTGGCAAACTTGTGAAATGTGCATTACCGCCACCAACTGATATGGAGTAAAGCAAGGAAACAGGAAACGATTCACCCCCCCCCCAAAAAAAAAAAAAAAAAAAAAAAAAAAAAAAAAATACAATAAAATAACCTGTGTAACTTAAACCCACATAATACTAAATTATACTAAATTACATTTGCCCGTATAATTTTAATTTACTCTAGGTCATCGTACCTCTGCCAGTTTCTGATGGTCCCATTGGTCTTTCCATCATGCTTCCAACCATCTCCCAGTTCATATCTTTAACATCCAGATATTTTCCTGCAGCCTTCACTATTATTTTGATTTTTTCTGTTTTTTTTTGTCGTCTGAGCAGTACAATTAATCACTTCCACCATGAAAAGAACAAAATTTGTCTTTTTAACAATTAGTGAGTCTTCATCAATTTTTGGAGATTTCTCTAGAGGTTTGAAATTTGCCGTGTGTTGAACTGTAGGTTTGGGTTTTTCTGACTGAGATGGGATCCTTTTTGCAGCTTCAGCATAAGTTATTCCAAGCTCAAATTTCATTTTTTTTATTTCTTCAGACCTTTTGCTTGCTTCACAGCCGCGATAAGCAGCAGTATGTTCTCCACCACAATTACAGCATTTTATTTTAGCTTCTTTTCCACATTTTCCGTACTCATGTTCTCCTGCACACCTTCCACACCTCTGTTTCCCTTTACAAACTGCTGCAACGTGACCGAATTTTTGGCATTTGAAACATCTCAATGGTGGAGGATTGTAGATTTTGACATTATAGCTTATGTAACCGATGAATACTTTGCTTGGTAATTGCTCTTCTTCGAATTTAATTAGCACAGATAAACTGTCAGATCTTTCTCCGTTTCTTGTTGTTTTTAACCGTTTTACTTCTTTTACTTTTGCACCGCTTATGTTTTCCAGAATCTCTTTTTCAGAAATTTTTAGAGGAACTCCTCCAATGACTCCCCTGCTGATCTTTTTGTTCTCCATTAGGCTGCACTGAACTCTTATCCCGTCAATTTTGTTGATACGTATTGCTTTGCCTTGCTGGGCGCTGTCTCTGCAGTTAATTAGCAGGTCTCCACTGTACAGAATTCTGGCACCTCTGACTTCTCCGACAAGTTTATTGATGGTTTTTGTTAAGTGAACCGGATTCCAATTTGTAAAAGAGTCTGCCTGATTAACGACTTTGAATATGACTTTGAATTCATTTTGTTGTGCTGTGGAATGTATGGATTGATCATCACTGGATTGTTCTGAACTAGATTCCCCTTTAACTGATCTCTGTTTTTTCCGCTTTTTCTCATTTTTTGATGTTGCTATCTTCCAACCTTCATTGTCACTATTTCCTTCTTCCATCCCACAAGAATCGCTTCCTGTTTCCTCACTACTCACGGCCCAGGACATCTCTCCACAAGCAGCTTCAAAACACGCGCCATGCACCACCGGCCTGGTTCCGTGGTTGTCTACCGTTCACTCTTCCCTTCTTCCGCCCCCGCCCCTCCAACTAAGCAGAGGTTTCAGAAACAGGTTAGCTTATAAGCTACTTCCGATAGCAATGATGCGTTCGCGAAACAACTCAAATGAAGTAAATAGTATTCGGACATTGATCATCTTTTAATAATAGCGTATAAATAAATTCGGATTCAATGAATAATTAATATTTACTAAATTTTAACAATACTTAATTAACGTGTTGGTGTTTTTAAGTCATGGATTGAGCATCCAAATCATAATGTTGCGGATTTTCCCTAACTGATTCGAATGCAACGTTTGTGACGAATCATGAGAGCAGTGGCTCAACACGGGCAGCCATGGCAACACGGCTGCTGAGATAAAAAAATTACTATTTTTTACGGCCTTAAAGCAACTTTTTCAAATGTTCTCTAGGTAAGTGTTGTCGGTTTATCTTTTGGTTAAAATAACTATCTAAATATCTGTCTGTGAGATTTACTGACTGCTTTGTTCTTCCTATCGTAACAGGTTTACTGAAGGTTTACGCAGATTAAGTTGATAACTCAGTTAGCTCCGGCTAACTAAACTGCCTTTGTATCATTTGGGAATTCGTGCAGGCTGAAAGAAAAGTATTCATCTCGTGATTTTCACTGGAAATAAAGTTTATTCTGGCTCCACTCAGGCTATGACCGACCCCGATGTTTTTGGAATATGTCCGGGGAGCGAGCGCCGTTGCCATCCGGAGGAGGCGAGCTGTTCCGCGGAAGCAGAACAAGATCTTACGGCAGTTTAACGCGATCTTCTCTCTCCCCGCTTCGCCACAGACTCATTGAGCACACAGTAAAACCAGGAGAAACACTTCAGGGCCTTGCTTTAAAATATGGAGTCACTGTAAGTATTGTGTAATGTAAGAATGAAATGTTTAGAAGGCTTTCTGCCTTTATGTTTTATATAAACACTACATTCCCATTTGTGCAGGTGCATTCAGTTCCGTTTATTTATATTGTGCCAATTCACAACACATGCCATCTCAATGCACTTTACAGTTCATTAGATACTACAGTCAGATTAATTCAAAGTTTTCAATCTTAGGAAAACCATTTCATTGCATTGACATAAAGGCAATCCCTCCATAAGCATGCTTGTAGCGACAGTAGAGAGGAAAAACTCCCATTTAACAGGAAGAAACCAGCAGAACCAGACTCATTGTGAGCGGCCATCTGCCAAGGCCGACAGGGGTTCAAGGAAACAGAAAATTTCTATTTACATGTAAAACTATTAATATTGTTAATTACACAGACTGATATCATTAAATTATATTTCTGTTACCTTTGATTGTGGCTGATAACTAAAGAGTAAAACAACATTTTGTGTTAAGAATATTCTGAAATATATTCATACAAGTTCAGAGCGAAAGGAAGAGTGCTGACTTGAGATTGGGAGCATTCTCAAAAAGGATTTTCCGAGGAAGCTGGAAGTTGTCCTGCAAAGTTAAGTCCAAGGAAAAAATGTAATATATGTTTTAAATGTACACTTGATTAGACAGTGAAGGAAAGCGCATAAAGAAGAGATTTCCTTGATATGGACTTAAACTAAGCTGCACACACGGAAATATCCAGGACATGTTAGGATAAAACTGTTGTACTCCTAGTGCCACGAAAGTGTGTCCTATTTGGGCTAAGGAGGGAAACACATCCTAAAATGTTACTAAGTGATCAGAGCATTGCTTTCAGATAAAAGATCGACTTTCTTTTCATTTAGGAAACTGCATCTCATGGTCTAATTGATCTTTGAAAAATTTACCTCTGCATTTAACCCATCCCCTTGGGGAGCAGTGGGCTGCCATCATGGGGCACCCGGGGAGCAGTGTGGGGTTAAGGGTCTTGCTCAGAGACCCAACGTGGCAGTCTGTGGGAGCGGGACTCGAACTCAGAACCTCAGGATTCCAAGCTCTATGCCTTCAGCACTAGGAAGCCACTCCCCACTGCTCTCCTGTGTTTGATCAACTCAAACGTCAGGGCAACCACTGAACAGCTAATTTTTTGGCACTTTTTTCTTCCCTCTTTTAAGAGGCTTTATAGAGATGTTGATTTTGTTGTCCAACAGACTTGGCACCTGTTGGTGCTTAAAGTACCAATATTTGGTTTAAAGCTACAGTGTGTAATTTTCAGCGACATCTAACGTTCAGACTGCAGACCGCAGCAACATGAACATCTCCCCCCCACCGCTTCTCCCCCCCAACAGTACGGCGAGCGTTACGGGACAAAATGTCTTCCACGACAACCGCATCACCTACTTTCTCAAGTGATGAGGTTTGTTTACATAAATAATTTTACAGATAGTATTTCATTAGTCTGTGTGTTCAGTACCGTCTCAGTTCATCTCTCTCTACTTGCCGTAGTTACTTTCGAGCGTAATGGGCGATCTCGCAATCGCTAGTTTGTTGGCTCTGCGCTGCCGTAGCGCAAAGATGTCTGCCTCCATGGCTGCGAGACCCGCTCCTATGTAATTATAAATAACGAATTCTAAGGCAACGCAAATATTAAGGTTAAGAGGCTGAGCTCGTAGATGATGATAAATAACATAGTTATGTATAATATATTACATTTCTGACTGTATATCCCTGTAATTATTACACACTGTAGCTTTAATAACAATGTAATTACAGTGCCTTCTTGGCCAGCGAGTTCAAATTCCTGACATATTATATATGTAGCAATCTAAAGGAACGTAACAATGCATACAAATGATACAATTACAATACAGATATATATTATATACAATACATACAAATATTTCAGTTGAAATTACTGAGATAAATGAACTTTTCATTAATATTCTGTTGAGATAGACATATAAACTTTGATTAGCTGTAGTCAATATTTTCAACCTTGATAATTAATAATAAACTATTTTCCAGGTGGAACAAATCAAAAGAGCAAACAGACTGTACACCAATGACTCAATATTCCAGAAGAAATCCTTGTCAATCCCAGTACTGTCAGACCTGAAGGACTGCAGCAACGGGTTGGATTTGTCCGAGGAAGAGCATAAAGAGGGAAAGACGAATGGTGCTCCAGGCCGGGAGGATTTAAGAGGACGTGCATCTGACCTTACTCCTGGGGATTTTTTCAAAAGACTGGATGACTTGATCAGCAAGTCTAAGGAGGCAGCAGCCAGAGGATGCAAAGATGCAGAGAAACGGTACTATTTCTCTATTGCTTCTTCAAGCATGCATACTAATACATTTTTTATAGTAATAATTTTTTGAAAAATCCTTTCCATTTGTATATCACAACACTGAAAATTATTGTCCTCCATATTAACCTGGAAAGCTGCACGTTCACAGTGACCATATGTTAGCAAAGTGAGATATTAATGAAGATTTATTTATGAATGCATGTTTGTGCTCCTGTGCTAATCTTCTGTGTGACCCTACATGAAAACAGGGGACAGATTAAAGAGGGAAATTGAACTTTAGGGCTACAGTTAGATGATTTTCCTGTTCAGGGATTTTGCTCTGCGACCACTCTTATCTGTCATGTCTAAACAAAGGAAAAATTGGCAACACCCTGAAACTTGGTGAAATATTTCCATCATGATGAGAGTGACTCCTCCCTTCTTGTTAAATGTTAACTAAGATTCATCTATGTTGGCTGTTGGAACTGTAGGTGTTGGTTTGGCACGCTTAGCTGGCTTGTACCACACATTTTTTATTAAATAGTCCAATAGCTGAGGATGTCTTTGCTATATGAATTGTCTGCTTTATCCAGTTGCATACAAAAATAAAAAACAGGGATGACCTCTATACCACCACAAAAAATGATTGTTTAAAAGACAAAGGGGTCTTCCAGATTTAGCTTCATAAGGAAAGGAATTTCTTGACAATATCTTCAGAAAATACTGAATTTCCCTGAGCTCTGTGCCTTAACAGGCAACTTTGAACCATAAGCAGACTTTTAGAATACTTTCAAGTCTTTCCCAAACTAAAGCATTTTGAATCACCTTAGCTTTTTATGTCATGCTTTCTTTCTTACAGAGTTGCAGCCCTGGAAGCAGCCTGCTCCAGCCAGGCTTCAGATTGGCGCCCGTTAACAAGGTCACAAAGCCTTATTACATCACCAAGATTTCAGCAGGGAGCACTGCTTGGGGCGGTGCCTCTCACCACCACCAAACTCACCAAGAAGCTAAAAGAAAGGGAGGATGAGATATTTGAACTTTGATATCTTTTTTTTTATTACATGCAAACCTTTGATTATTAAAAATATATATTATTATTATTGCTAGAACTATGATGTGAAGGGAGTGGGCAAGACATTACAGAAAAGTGGAAAAACTACTGATAGTGCTTCTGTTCTAAGTTTAAAAACTTTGTTAATCAGTAATTAACTATCGACTATGTGGTAGAAACTTGTTTTAAAGTGTATTGAATATTGCACATATTTATTTATGGGAATCTACTTTTTGTATGAAAGGTCTGTCTGTGGCTGTTTAGTTCAATAAGAATAGGAATGAAAGCATTTGTCACATGATTCTTAAGTCATTTGTCTGCATATGGAATTCAGCAGCACGGCCTGGCATTTTCTTTACTCACATTTACTGTAGCAAATAAAGAAATTAAAACTTTTTATAGGTTAACACTGTATCTCACTAACAGAAATGAGACAATACACAGAAATGCATTTTTAGGATCCTTTAACAGCTTTTATTTGCTGGAACTTTGTTTCTGATTCTGTGAATACTTTATTGTGTTCCATTTATGAATAAAATACTTGATTCTGCATTGTATGAATGGTTACATCTTTGGTGCTTAAATGAAATTTATCTTATTTACAAATATTTGGAAATATTTTAGAGTAGTCAGAAGGTTAAGTGCCTTACAAAAGTATAACTACCTCTTAAAATTTTTCAGATTTTGACTGAAGCATGAACTCCATTTTAAAGTTGTGTGGTTTATTGTGATTTTATGTACAGTCGACCAACATTACATAGTTTAGAAACTTAAAAAAGAAGGTAAGGTAGTATAAGGATCCAAGGCTTTCCACATCTTATTGATCAGTCAAGCAATTAGCTAGTAAAATACAGATTAGCAAAACTACAATCCTAACAAGACATGGCTATTTCCCTAACCTGGTGGCTTGGAAAAGGGGGTGTTTATCAAAGAAGAAGCAAAGGCACCAATAGTTTCCTTGGAAGAGCTGCAGTCCCCCACTTCTCTAAATCTGTCCACTCAAAAGCTACACTAGGAAAAATCAAAATCTAAATAAGTAATTTTTCTTAAAATAAGTACATTTGTTCTTGGATTGAGGAGGTAAAAGAGATATTTTGCCAACGGAACAAGACAATTTACATCTAAAATAAGAAAACACAACTCATTGTCTTATTTCAAGTGCATTTTATCTAATTATCTTATTTTAAGAGTAAAAATACTCATTGGCAAATTATCTCATTTACCTGCTCAAATTAAGGGTAAACACACTTAATTTAAGAAATTTTTACTTGTTTTTAGATTGTTTTATGGTCTGGGTGATTACTAGAGATGCACCAATCCAATACCTGAGCTGAGCGTATCTGTTCGGATTCAACCGTTGAACCCATATGTCTTGCCATGTGAGTGAAAGCTTTAGTCTTGACATAAACATTGTTAATAAAAGGTAACAAATTAACATATATATAAATGTAATTTATTATTTACTAAGGAACATGCAACAAAAAGAAAAAAAATATCAGTTCCATATAAAATGCATAGGATTGAATATCTGATATCAAAGCACAAATATTCAATCTAGCTAATAAGTAAATATCGGAGCCAATATCTGATCCAGGTATTGGATTTGTGCATCATCCATTCCGATTGGCTGTAGGGTTTCTGTTTAAAAGTCTTATAGGAAACCTATAAAAACATTCCAGACAAATAGCCTAAGTTTTCTAAATTATTGCGGTGGCTCCCCCTACAATAATGTTTTGTATCACTTAACGTAACCTTAAGCTGCAGCAGACTGAGCTGCATGTTCGGTGGCCAAGGCCAGGTACCAACACATCACAACAAGAGATAATAAATAGTCTTATTAGTCAATTCTTATGAAAACTCAAAACTTTAATGGTAAAAAAAAGTGTTAACAATTTATTTAATATTTATTTCTGCTGTAAGTAACCATTGTTTCAGCAGGATAATACCATTAGATGTGTCTACTGTCAAACATTTATGGAGTTGGTGAAAGCAGTCACCATCCATAAAGTTCTGATAGTGGAAACCTTGGTCGGGCATTATCCCTAACTTAGATCCGTTCATGTGTGAAAATGGCCAAGTCAAAGTCCAGTTCTAAATCCACAGAGAGTCTGTGAGAAGTCACAAAAAGTGACGTACACATTTCATCACCATCCAGGCTGAGCATATATTGTTATGACAAGAAAACATTTTTTTTTCTTGAGTGCTAGAAAACATGCCCAATTTTTTTCTGCAGAAACTGCAGCAAAAATAATCTGAAATATTACATAAAAAGGTATAGTGGAGGATTTTTGTAAATAAAAAAACTAAAAATAGAAAATCGCACCTGCACAACCCTGTACCCGCTATCGGGAACAACTATTAAATGCAGGTGAGAGCGTGCACGAGCCCATTTCTCCTCGTGCACGCTCTGTTTAAAAGTTGCAGTGTGCATCACTCATACAGGCTTACTTTCCAAAAGAAGATTTGCGATTTTTCCACTATGTCAGACTCACCACCGTTAAGAAAAAAATGGGGACGAGCATGTAGGATGGCTTTATGTAAACATATCACCAGAATGATTGACAAATAGGAGGACCACTTATTTTGATGATCCACCTGGAAAAAGAACATCCTTCACTATACCTTTAAGTCAAGATTGCTAAATAAATGGTGAGGAAACTCTGCTATGTATGGTTAAAATTTCAGACTTATCATATGTTCTTTGTGAGGGCAAGGGTACTGAGAATAACTGTTCATGTAGTTATGTGGTTATTTTTTTTAATTTTTATTATCACTTGTATTGAAATCTCCATATTTCAGTAAACAGTACACCACCTCTGTAGGACCACATGTTAACCACTAGATGGCGGTGTTGTAGTACAATGGCATTTTTGTGTCCTCGTTAAAACGTTACAGCTGCTGCTTCATTGTACAAAATCTACACAGCATCATTTGGTCTCAGTAAAAAAAGAAGAAACACAGTCTCAAATATAAAACAGAGAACAGCTTTTTGGACCTTTGATACGTTTTACATCTGTAGAAGTTCAACTTTGTGTTTTATAGACTTTACTTACACAGGATGTGTCCCATCTGTACATTAGAAAATTGAGATATAATTGCTTTAATCTTTGTCCTCATCAAATATGTTCTCTGAAAGCTGAGGAGAACCAGATTTATTTTCAGATCAGGTGTCTCAACTTGCCTTTCCTCTGCAATAATACAAATTTCGTCCAACAGTTCAGAGTCTTGAGAGTGTTTTCCTGTTTATCTCCCACTGTGTGTTGCAGTTGAGTTCCTACATCATATCGTCCCATCCTCTACCAGTTTGTTGAGTCCTTTACAGATTTTAGTGAGGTTGGATCTGAAGGGTCCGCTTGGGTCGTACAGTTTGGTCAGGAGCTGAGGGTCGGCGTAATGGTTGAAGACGTGGCTGATGCGGTCGTGAGATTTAGGGGTGAGGTGGGTGTTGACCAGCTTCAGCAGAAGATCCCGGCACTCTGTCAAGTTGTCCGACATCACCGTCTTATCAAAGGTAAAGTCAACCTGTCAAAAGATACAATGTTAGAGAAGTTAAGCTTGTACACTTACAGTCTTGCCTAACAGTTAAAGTTTAGTTTGAACTTTGTAAGACAAGTTTTAATTGGAAGGTTTTTGAGATACCAGCAAAGAGGCCACACGTCATGTTCACACTGCTTTTCAGATAATATATTGTGATATCTACCCTATACAGTTCAACAAAAAAGATTAACAAGTCATCTAGAAAGAGAAAAACGACAATATTACACAGTGGTCTACCTCAAAGTGGGTTTACGTCCTTAATGTAATACTTTATTTACCTAAGAGAATTTCTGAAAGTCTATCAAGACTTTTTCGTTTCCCTTGTTCTAATGACCCCACAGATTTTCTATATCTTTATTATCCCAAACTGGTTGGATAATTTCAAAACTCTAATATTTCTTATAAAAATGTATATCTAGTTAATATATACATTTTTTTCCCAGAAACAGAAATAATTTGTGTTAAAAAGACTAATTCCATCAAAGACAAGACATCAGCTGCAAAACTGCTTACATGTGACTGTTATCCTGTGATAGTATTAATTAGACAAATTTTTTGTTTTTTAATTAAATTTACAAGTTAGACAGCATTTAAGGCTAAATAAGGAAATTACATTTATCACAATTAACATTTGAAGGCAAAAAGTCAGATTTTGAGAAGGGTCACCGACATATTACAAATAAAATATGTTTTTACTGTTAATAAAATGATTATTATGCTTATAATACTATTGCAGTTAAAAAATGTTATAGTAATATCAAAGTGCCTTTTATCAGCTTTTAACAAATTAAAATTCAATATTTCCTGTGATGTGTAATCCTTATTTGAAGATGTCAAACTTTGTTGTTCACCTTTAAGAAAAAAATTTCCAAAACCACCATGAGAAACACAAATTACAGACTAGATCATATATTTAACAATAAAACTGCCATAAACACCCTGTTATCTGTAAGGATCCTTTACAAATTGTGTCACATTCAAGAAAATTGTTGTATCAAAAATGTTCATTCAAATATATGTAGAGTTGTAAATAATTTCACAAAACACTGTATTCTCTCCAGCTCATGCACAAGTGTAAAAAGTCATGGACACAGACACGTGTGGCCATGTTTTTATTACCATGTGGGGACAATGTAAAAAAAAATATGCTACATTTTGGGCACTTATTGGGACCAACAACTGGTCCATACCAGGAGAGTTTCTGCTCTTATTTTGATGATCCATCCGGAAAAAGAACATCCTTCACTATACCTTTAGGTATAGTGAAGGATGGTATCAGGTATCAGCTAATGAACAATTTTTTTTTTTTTTAAATGCACCTGTTAAATATTAAGGAGGACAGTGGTAACAAGCTGTTGCCACTGTCCTCGTTACTGTTAATCATGGTAAAAATCTGTGAGTTTGCTAAACTAGGTGATCTGAATCATGTTAACTATATTAGCTGAATGTAAACGTATCACTTGTTAACACCATACAGGTTTGAACTAAATCCCCCAAAAGTGACAACAATATAACTAAAAAAAGCTCAAGCTCTGAGCTCTTGTTTTCCGCAAGGGGTGGGAGTATCCAGTTGAGCATATGCATCATAAGTTTCATATTGCGGAAAAAATAACTTGCTATATAAATACATAAGGTATATACAGTACTTGGGTTGAGGGGGGATGGCATCCCCCCTTCTTAAAAAAATCTTAAAAATCATCCCCCTTCTTAAATGACCATCGCCTGTGACAGTTTATTACTGAATGTGTAAAATTTCTACTATATATTAGCAATGGCAATAATATTGCCCATTCAACATTTGGTGGGCTGCGGTTCTATGAGTAGCCTGAGCAAAATAAATAATATAAAAGAAGTGGCCTACCATGACTATGAAGCTGATCCCAGTTGGAAATTTGTCCTCTGCATTAGTCCCTAACTATGTAGGGGCAGTGATAGCCATGCCAGTCAGGGACTGACTGCAGTTCTACTGCAAGGTGCCTTGCTCAAGCTCAGAGACTGGTGTACCTGACATTTAACAATCATACCATGCATATTGCTTTAGGTTAATAGACTATATTAATTAGGCTATGTATGCCAAAAAAATCCCCCCCCCCCTCCTTTTTTTTTTTTTTTTTAACAACTAGACTACTGGGTATATATTTAACTGCTCTCTTAACCACCTCTCATGGAGGTGGGTGAGTGGCTTCTTTGTCTCCAATTTAAGTCCTCTACCAGAGGCCTGGGAGCTTAAGGGTTTTTCGCAGTATCTTAGCTGTCCCCACAACTGCTGCCTTTCTCCTTTTCAAGACCTGTATAAGTTCTGGAGCGGGATGGTCGCCCCCAATGATCCTTCCTGATTACCTAACAGTTCACTGTAGTCTAAACCTGTACTGTTCTAAATGGGCCAAACAAGAACATTGGATAACTTGAAGAATTGCAGATGATCAGCAGCTCATGTGGAAGGTTAGACTTCTTCAGTAAGTGCAGGAAACAAAGTCTTTGCTGGACGTTTTTCTGAGTGGAGTCTTTGTGGGACCAACTCAAGTCCTGAGAAATTATAAATGGCCTGTACTTATACAGCACCTTTTCAATTCAGAGGTTTCAGAAGCGCTTTACACTGCGTTCAGTCATTCACCTATTTACACACAGATGGTGGCAAGTTAGATTGTAGCCACAGCTGCCCTGGGACTCTCTGACAGATACTACCAGCAAAGTATTATAAAGGATTACAAGGAGAAGCAGAAAGTTGAATGTTCATCAGACATCCACCTTCATCACCACAGTCTAAGCATATTAAGCTCCAGGTGGGTCTGACATTACCTTTAGAACATCTGATCCACCAATCGATGACAGTGGTGTTATCAGCAAACCTCAGAGTTAACCAAAGAGTATCGTACTACCACCTGTGTATGTTGAAGTTTGGTGGAGTTAAGTTTTGTTCCAATGTCAAGCCTACCATCTATTAGTGACGTCCCATATGTCAAGATGTGTTTTATTAAAGCAAGACCCGTTCTACCGCAGTTTGGTTAACTCTGGTCTGGAGAGTTTGTTGTATAATAAATGCCTCTGTATAACAACTCTACTCCTAACAGATGTTTAAACTAAACTGGAGTTTAAAAGACATCAATGCAGTGCTGCTTTTGACCTCTTTCCTTGATCAGTTTTCATTTTGTCCAATCTGTTTTAATCAATTTTGGGGAAACTGTAATTTCACTTTTGTGCCATTTTTCCCCAGATATCGAGGACTGTCTTCACTGATCTAATATTAACTTTATTAGTGCTTAGCAACTGACTCATACCTATACAGCATGAGAGTTTTCTGATTCTTTTAGTAATTCTGTAGATTATGGCTTAGGGTACCTGATACATATCAGCAAATTTCAGGAAATCCTACAGTAACGGCTGAACTTAATTTGAGGTCAACCAGACTCACTGTAATTAAAGTCAGGTGCGTACAAAGCAAAACTGAGCACAGAAATAGAACAAACGCACTAGTTTAAGGACACAAATGTTTTTTAACTGAATTGTACTCTTTGTTTGTCACAATATAATTAGAAAATGAGCTGAAATTATTCATTGTGGTTTTAGGTTTATGTACACATCCCAGAGCCGGACATTTTAAAAGGGGCATGTAGATATTTTAAAGCAGCAGTACAAAATGCAACAAAAGATTATTGTAAGTAAATTATTGGACTCAAGCTCCCTTAATATTATAAAGTAAAATTAGAAATTGAGGAAAATAAAGAAAATTACAATAGAAAACACAATCTTCTGCTCTTGTGATTTTACATGCATCGACCGTAACTACAATTAGTTTTCTCAGACTCGTTGACCTGTTTGAAGTCATTAGAATAGTTTTTGTATTCAGTAGTTTAGAGCCTTTTTGATGATACTTCAATCTTAATATAACAATGAGAAGTATGCACTGGATCTCTTCAATTTTGTGGACGCTGGATCTGTTTCACTGAACTTTACTATTCATGTCATTCCAAAACAAGTGTTTTTTAAAAAAATTTTCAGAGCTCTTTTGGATATTTGCCATTCTTACCAAGTGGCCCAATAGTTTTATTTGTTTAACTAATGTTATTTTTTATCTTTATTTGCATTTATTCTGCTTTTATTTATGTTTTACATTTTACTATCTAATTCATGTAAAGCACTTTGAATTGTCCATCTATTGAATTGTGCTCTATAAATAAATTTGCCTTGCCTTTCTAGAATACAAAACCAATACAGGTTTTTTAAAGCTGATGCCAATACCGGTTATCTTGACATCAATCTAACGAATCCCTAATATGTGCTGCTGATTTGCCTGGGCCTATTCTTTATGCTGATTTTGCATGTTTTCCCCCATTTGTGTGGTAAGACTTACATCAAGATAACAAATGTTACACAAGTCTCGACTAAAACAAAAAAGGAACATTTTTTTTACAAACCAACAAATCTGAAATATAGGCTATACATAAAACCTCTTTTGTAATACGTTGGGAACAAGAAATTCATGTTATATGAGCTATATTTCTAAACAACACAAATATGGTGCATATTAGGTGGTTAGTATGACAGAATTTACCTCATAGAAGCTGATGGCCGTCATGGCTCCAGTGTGGAGCTTTCTCTTAAATTCCTGGGCAAGTTTCAGTTCATCCTCGCTGAAACAGTTGTTCCTATACAGCACACCGATCTTCACAGCGATCTTGATCAGGTTTTTGATGACCTTTTGAGCTGCTGATTTATTTCCTGTGTACTCCTTGGATACCCGGTACAGTTCATCCAATATTTCACTAGTGGTGTCATCTATAAATCTTTGGACAGTGCTTTTGTTGGCCATGCTGCTGAGGATCTTCTTCTGTGCCTTCATGGCCATATCCTTGGAGCTGAACGACTCCATGGTTGCCTGAATTATCAGAGAAAACGAGAAGCAGTTTTACTTCGGAGACAATCTTCATATGTTTCTGTAGGCTTAATAAAATCATTTTCTCCTCATTTGAGAACATTTCAGCTGAATGATCGAATGCTTTAAATGTTTTTTTCAGAAATTAAGGGGATTAAAACTAAAATCAGTTTCTTGATTTTAGTAAAAGGAGACTTCTCTAGACTCTCTTTGTATTAGTTTAGCTATGCCATTATTTGCTGCTTCAAAAATTTATCACATTTCTCTACGTCTTACAAGAAGACTTATTGGTTCGCTATTGGTTATATTGGGTATTGTATTCTCCAGGTACACAGTTTTAATTTGTTAAAACACTTTACAGTATAGTATTTTATTGTTTATCTTTTAACTCTTCACTAGTATGTTATTCTTGTACACTTTTCTAAGGTCCACATTTGTGTGAACATTTTTTCTATAATCTTCTTGCTACTGTAAACACCAGAATTTCTATGTTCTATGCTACTTATTTTGTTGTTGATATAATAGTAGTGATCAAGATATAATCTCAACACACTTTCAATGAATACAAAAAGATAATTTTAAGTTGAATAATAGGTTTCACTCAGCTAAAAATGGAATTACACTTGAGAGACATTTTAGTACTTCTGTTTTGAGGTACTTTTTTTAGTAAAACTGAAACAATTTTGGGTATTATGCAACACAAGTACAGTATAGGACCATTTAAAAGGTTTGCCTTTATGTTATGGAAGCTGATAAGTTTTTTTTCTAAAAGATGCAGAATTCATGATGTCGAAAGGGAAGGATACCATCTTGAGACTTAGCAGTCTTTTAGTTTTCCACAGAGATTTGAAGTTCTCCTTGCATCCCTCATGGAGATCCCCCTAAAGAGCTTATCAGTGCGTACACAAAGCATTATAATAGAACTGCAAGATCACTTTTATTTTTTTCCCCCACACCAGCTATAGCTGAAATTATCTCTTTAATAACAGCATCATTCAAAACACTGCAGTAAGAAGTCTATTTTGAGTACCTATTAAAGAAAACAATGTTATATTTATCTGGCATTTTTATAGAATACAGAGCTGGAAGAAAAAAATGTTGTATCCACAAAGTTAAAAAACCATTACATAGTTTAAATTAGTTTTTCTTTGCAGAGAACTTGTGCATTAGTTGTAAACATCGAATTTATCTTCAAGTCGAAACGCTACGTTTCTACTTCAGCATAATCATTTGTGTTTAAGACAGAACCAATATCTTTAACCGCTATCTTTAACAAGCATGCATACAGTACATGCATGTCTTCTCTCTTTTCCTGTCATTGTGTTTCATTTTGAAACCTGTTAAAGTTCCCAAAGCAAATAAGTCCCCCATTCAGAAGCTAGTCTCATAACATCTTTAAATGCATGTTTCTCCTCCAAATCCAACCTCTTGCCTGTGTGGGCAAGTATTTATCTGTGGCTTGAAAGCTGCATAGCTCCGACAGGTCCATGCGTGCAGGTACAGCATTGCAGGGAGGAACAGAAAGATTGTTACCAACCTGATGCCTTCAGTACTGTGGTTGGGCCTGCCTTTGACAAAGACATCAGCTACCCTGTTATTGTAACATCCTGTGCATTAGTAACAGCCTGTTACCCTTAACCTGTGAGCTAAATGGCTTCCTGATGGCTGCTTTAATGCATTTCTACTTTCCCTCTTTGTGTGTTTTGTAAAAGCTGACGTTGTCCAGCTATAATCATGAAAGGTCAACAGCGAATTAAAACAGTCCAGTTACATTAAAGGTCTGTTTAAATGATAACACTGTGCCCATAGTTACTCTTCCCATCGTTACCGCTGGAACATTTGTAATTTAGATCTAATAATCATTCACGATCATTCATTTCGAGCAAGTGTAACATTGCTGACACTAGCTCCATTTCAAATGCCTTGGGATGCCTGTGGAGAATTAAAAAACATTCATTATATTAATTTCCCTGAACAGTGATAATGGAAGCAGGGCACTGTGATAGCTATTTAAGATCTGTGCTTCAATCTCATTTATTTGCTGAAAAGACTGCAGGGATTTGAAAGACGTGCAAAGTGTGCTGTCATCAGCCAGTTTCCCAAATAGTGAAACTTCCACTATTGGATGCTAATAGCTTTTTAGGCATCTTAACTTTTTTTTTTTTAAAGACACTCCATCTGGAGGGGTTGAGATGGTTCAAAGAGCATTAACAAATGTATATCTTACAGGAGAGCAGTGCAGGGGGAAAAAATACACCCTTCTCTATTGGACATTGCTGAGCAGCAGTTTGTTGGTGCAATTGGATAGAGGGGGACCTTTGAGCATTTATCAGTCTGTTTGTTTGCATCCACAAGGGAGTGAGTGCATTACATGTTCAAGTGTTTGTTTCCCTTCCCAATGTCTGTTGGGATTGGGGTGAGAGTGTTTGTACAAAGCTGTAGGGGAAACAAAAAGAGTAGAGGTGGAACAATCACACACATATAAGGTCTTGATGTATTTCAGAGTTATTGTAGATGGGCAGTGGGGAATATCTGCAGCCTGGCCTTATAGACAGTCAAAGGAGTAGATGTGAACAGTGGGCCCATCTAGGCAGGCAGGAAAGGTAAATACTTAGCATTCCTCAAATGTCTTCAGCATTCAGCTACAGTGTTTGGATGCATGTAGGAACCTGCATACATCAGACGGTTCATTCTAAGATTTTCTTTCTTTCAGGGGGGTTGCTTGTAACTGTTTGTGCATAAAAAAGCTAATATATATATATTTATATATATTTATTAGTATAAATTAATATATACTTTCAGTAGACTTAGACGAATATGCATATTTGATTTAGCCTGACTCTGTTCTTAGAAAGCAAAATGTCTTAAGTTTGAATTGGAAATCATCTGCATGTTTCATTACAAGGCCCAGGTGTAGGTGAAAAAGAATGCAGCTTGTGAGCTTGCAAAGTGTGTGACTGTTAGCAGCTCTCAGCGGTCGATCATATCGAACCGTTCAAGTGTTCCAGGAAAAGACACAGAGATCAAGCCGTTCAATCAGATTAAAAACAAGCGGGCCTTTTTTGAAAGTAACTTTCACCGTACCAGAATGGGGACTTGGTAGACAAGGAAATGTTTGCTTGTGTTTGAGCAGGGAAGATGAAATAATAGGAATGAGGATGGGAATATTTTGTTCATACTCAGCAAGGTTTAGTGAAAGCTGAGCTATGTAACATCATCTTCTGTTGTAGCACCTACATCATTTTTAAAGAAATTCAAAATACTCTAGTTTTATTTGCATATGTAATGTAAAGATTTTCACTAATTGTCTGCTTTTTCTGAGGGTAGCAGACGAAAGGGTTTTGAAATCTTTCAAGTGTGCATATTGCAATATCTTTTTCAAAATTGCACAACTTTCAGAGCAGTCAGTTTCAGCCTTCCACACATCTGCTCTGAAAGGGAAGCGAAACAGAGCAGTTAGCAGAGTATTTGTCCCTTGCCTCAGCTCAACATTTTGACAATAAAAGCTTTCAATGTTTTTAGTAATATCTGTTAACCTTCAGTAAATCGAAGTTCTTTACTTATGATCCTAAAGTCCACTACCTTAAGATTTTACTCTCAGCCTGTGCAAACAGAAAGAGGGAACTTCACATGTGTGCCTGTCAGGGTAACTTGTTGCAGCATGACTGTGAACGAACAGATCTCTCAACTTGTGCTCAAGATGGGGAAGTGGAGAGAAGTCACTTAGTTTCCAGTCATCTCTTCCCTCAGACTGTCTTCTCCGATTGCTGGTAATAACACATTTGGTCTAGTCTGATTTAAAAGGTAATAAAAGTAAAGGGAAAAAACCCACATCTTGCTTCCTAAGCTTTTTTTTTAAACCAGAAAATGAACTGCAGAAATCTCTTACCTGAGTGTCTGCTGAGTCTCCCTCCCTCCTTATATATGTCAGATGTCTCTCTCTCCCTCTGCCCTGTGTATCACTTTGACAGCACAGGCAGGTTAATTTAACAGGATACCTTCATCTCCACCGAGAAAAGTAGCAAAAGCCATAAAAACAGCCCTCCTGCAGCGCTTTAGTCAGTGCTCACCACCCTGTCTTAAGATAATGTTGCGTTTTACTTCCTTAAGGAACTAAATTGCAATGACACACCCCTCAGTCTCTCTCTCTCCCTCTCCCTCTCTCTCTCTGACTGCCCTATCTATTGTTTTCCTTTAAAATTCAAATCTACAAAACCTGTATTTCTGTCCCGCTCTTGCTCACAGAAACGTTGACACTCTCTCTGAATGCATGTGTCTGACCTTTCTTCACTGTAATGCTGACGTCGTGCCTCTGCTTGTTCTGACAAGTGAAACAAAACTCTGAAAGAATTTACCAATAATCCTGTGATGCAGTGAATTGAAAGGGGAGCGGCTTAACCCCTTTTTGTGTGCACACCTTTGGTGGAATGTAGTTCCTGTCAGTATTGTAGAGCGCCATGGTGCTTCCCACGTGTCTCTTCACTGAAGGCAGAATCAAAACAATAAACAACAGCAATTGCAGCTCAGCAGCTTATTAACAGATTATATGTATTTGTTTCATTTCTATGTCTAAAAATAAAGTATAGCATTCTTTTCAAAAGTTACACAATAACAGCTGGATGGCAATTTCATGTCGTCTTTAAACCTTTTTTCGGAGCTAAAAATGTAGAAATTAATGTAGAAAATATAAATTTTTTAGGTCTAATTCAGAATTACCTTTTATTCCACATGATTTCTTTGTGTTTTTAATATAAACTGTTTTCTATGGGGCAAAGTAGCATTATATAAAGGTTGTGATCCCCCTCGGTAAAGCAAGGTTTACAGCTTCCATAAAGTCATAAATTTTAAGGCCAAATCACTCTCATGAAAGAGGTTTTGTTTTAAGCTGTCATCCTTATCTAAATGATATAAACACACATATGAGCATATTATAGAGCTAAAACAAGAGTAAACCACATAGACTATTCAGCATTGAACAACAAGGCGGCTGTTTTTAGCTGCTACAGAGTCATGTCCGCCAGCGTAGAGTCGTCAAATGAGCAATTGTCAAATCAGGAAGTGTCCCACCACTTCTAGATTTGTGTTTATCTTTGTACTTTGTCTGAATGGCTAACAGCTGTGCTGAAGACCTGTTAGCTGTGATTCAAGCCATTCACAAAGTGACATGTAACCCAACATTCACATTTTAATAGCTGTCAGATGTTCAGGGTTAAAGGACACGCTGAGAGTGATTGTGTTTTGAGAGGAGTGTCCAGACAGGAATCAGCCCACCGGTGTGCCGATGGGACCAAAATACACCTGCCTCTTTATTTCTGCCTCCCACTCAGAACGTCTGTAAGAAATTTACCCAAGTAAAACTGTGGCTCTTACTACCCCTTTTGCAACTGCAAAAAAACGAGGTAGTCACCATAGCAACAGACAGGAAGTTGTGCTTAAGCGGTTTCCTGATGGCTTCCTCTTTATCGTATAATGACATCTCAGAAGAAAACACAAGCAGAGAGATCTCTACTGAAAATCTGCATGTGTGCGAATGAACACACTTGACTTGATCCGGTGTTCATGATGGTGAGTCATGGAGTGCAAACGACTTGAAATGAGCCCTGACTTGTATCACCTTAACACTGTACACATGTTACGTACTTGCCTCTTTGGTTGAGACATAATTAGAGGATCTTGCACTACGCAACTTATCTATTATTAAAAGATAAGAGAAGCCTTCCCAAGGCCTACCTCTATGGCAGTTACTCACACTATGGCAGTGTGTTATCACATGCTGACTAATGCAGGAATAATCAACTTCATAACCACTGGGGTCAGAGAAGTGCACCTGAAGATTTGGATGTGGAATGTGATGGAATATTTGGCTCTCTGCTACTGGGCTGTTCATCCACGCTGTGCTAAAAAACAGATGGAGAACATGGATCAAGATAAACAGATGGAGATGGAATTCCACTCATAAACCATCCCCCTTTAGCTCTAACTTTTTGGGATTTAAAGAACCTTAGAATAGGATTTGATTTTTCATAGCCCACTGGTCTTTGGGGTGTTTACTGCTCTGTTTTACTTGCCAAGTAAGAAAAGTTTCTTATCGGAGATAGAAAACTTCATAAGCTTTTTATTTTAGCTCATTAAATGATGGATAAAGTTTAGAAGAGTTTTTGCAGAAAAAAAAAGCTGTAAGGAGTCTTAAACGCTTGGATCTATGTTTTTGTAATAACAGCATAGTTCAAAAGTAAAGAAAACTGTAATTGTAGTGATGTTACTGATCACTACCACCACTATAATATATTATCAATCATATTTTTGGTTTAATATATTTAAGTTTAAAAGAGGGTAGAGAAGAGTGTTTAATCAAGAAGTTTATTCTTTAAATTTGCCATTAACGTCAATTTAAATGCGGAAACATTTCAAATTATGATTGAGAGAAGTTTAGTTATTTTGACTATTAGAAAATATATAATTTGCTCAAAAACCATTAAAAATCTACTCTCTGCCATAAAAAAAAAATTGATACTGGAAAGCCCAACTTCTCATTTATTGCTTACTTGTTATTGTCCTGTTTAAAGCAGAATAAACAAAACTTTTCAGATCCAACCTGAGGAAATTTAATTTTTTTTACTTTATTCTTAGAAGCTTTTTTCATGCATCATACAATTTATTTTACTACAAAAATGACATAAATTACATGTTGAAAGTGTTTTCGTCAATCCATCCATCCATCCATCCATCCATCCATCCATCCATCCATCCATCCATCCATCCATCCATCCATCCATCCATCCATCCATCCATCCATCCATCCATCCATCCATCCATCCATCCTGTCCCGTGTGTTCCGTCTGGGTCGCGACGGGGTCGGTATCTCCAGCAGTCTATGGGTGAGAGGCCTGTTACTCCCTGGACAGGTCGCCACTTTGTCGCGGAGCAACACTGAGACACAGAGACATACAACCATGCACACACACTAACACACACTCACACCTAAGGACAATTTAGAGACACTGAATCACTTCGTATTTTTGAGTAGGGGAGGAAGCCGCAGTACCCAGAGAGAATCCACGTGGAGAACCTGCAAACTCCCAAGCCCGGAATTGTACCCAAAACCTTCTTGCTGCAAGGCACAGTACTATAAACTGTGCAATGATGCAGCCCCTGTTTTTAGTGTTTAAATTCTATATGCCTGTTTTTTGCTACTTAGTTTGCAGATCTTGGGATCATTTTACCGGATTTATGACATAAAGGAGTCCCAGCTGAAAAGCTGTTTATCTTTATATTACTGGGCGGGAATGTTGCTCATTGTTTAAGTTTGGAGGACCCAGCCATTTAAATGGCACAATGCAAATCATCTGTAAGACAATGTTAAATAAAGTGATGACCACAAATGAAGTATTCTGGTCTTACAGGTGCAAGTCTAACCTATCAACACACTGAAGGTTCAGGAAAAACTTGATAAACAAAAATGATAGAATGCCTCTTGTGTTTCTGACAACTTATGGCAGTCAATGGATTTTTTGTTTGTTTCACAAGAAGAATTATCAGGGTTACAGCAAAATAATGAATGGGATACATTCTAACAAAAAATTCTGCAATATGCAGCTTAAATACTCTGTTTAACTGTCATGAACCGAGGACAGATGGACCCAGTATTCAAGGAGATACAGTCAGTAGGAAAGTTCAAAACGTTTATTAAATAAACAAAACTAAAGTGGAGCTGTGGCTCGCAGACACTGCAGGTGGGGGGGCGGGACACCGCCCAATCTCAGACACTCTGTAGTGGGAGAAACACAGGTAAGTGACCACGATCATCTGACAGAAGATTATCTGAGTTGGTCACTTACCTGGTTTAACAGTCCAGACCAGGAATGTCCCCAAGTGCTGCATTCCCAGAGGTCATGCTGGAAACCGATCCTGGTCAGATCAGACAGGAACAGACAGAACAGGCAGGATCCAGATCAGGCAGGAACAGAAACAGGTGGCAGGATCCAGACTTCCAGGCATCCACAGGCTCCCAGGAGGGTTCAGAGTCTGACTGGGACCAGAAGCATGACCAGGTGGTCACGCACAGGAGCAGACAGGATCAGGTGCAGCTGAGCAGGCTCGGTGGAAGAGGGTAGCCGAGACAGGACGTAGACCCAGAGCTTGAAGCATGACTTTAAACTGGTCTCTTCCCTGGAGCCAGGCTTACTGGATAAAAACGGAACCTCCCCATATATAGAGCCAAAAACCCAGAGGACTCAGCGGGGGAGGAACAGTGGACAATCAGGAGACGAGACAAACACTAAAACCCTCTTTCCACTGGCTGTTAGGATCCAGGACACGAACCAAGGAACAAAACTGAACAGACAGACTGACAGAAAACAAATAATGATCTGGCACAGAATGCTCAGGCTGAACTGAATATAAACGAAAGGAAACAGGTGAGATGAATAAATGATAATTGAGGCAGGGAGGGAAAACAACAGGTGAGAGAAATAGCAATTAAGGAGGAGGAAACAGGCCAAATCATGACATTAACAGATGGAAACAAAATCTATTTGAATCCTCCTTTAAAACGAGGTCTGGATTAACCTTGCATCTGTCGCAACATAGTTCTTATGTAATCAAATTCACAGATCATTGTTTTATTTTTGGTAATTACTTCTTCGCACACACTGTTACCAACAGGTAACAGGTTGCTATTGCTAATGTCTATTACCTTTAACAGTATCATGTTTAGTGACTTCATCATTTACCTTTGTTGTGGTTTGAGGAACGATATGTTCACTTCTAAGCCCTTTCATTTAAGTACAAAGCAAGTAAGTTTGCCACAGCCCTGCATCACCTGATTTGTACAAGTGCAAGCTGACATCGCAAATACACATAGTAATGTAGTGATGTATGCATTGTGCATTCAGGCAAGGTTTTCATAGGCAATAGAAGTCAATTCATGAAGGTGAAGTCTTTTGACCTTTTCAGTACCAAAACCCTTTATATTATGCATTAAAAATAGCTAAAAATGCAATACATTTTAAAGCTTTCCAATGGAAAAAAAGCAAACATTAAAATGTAAAATTTTAGAACAGATAAATACCTAAATAAGTCCCTGTCTGTGGAAAGACTCACAGACTGTCTTTAGTCTTACACTTTCATAACTTATCAGTGATCAGGGAAACAGATCATTCAGATCAATCATTTGGTTAGAAGTGGCTGCCAGACGTTTTAGAATTTAAATCAAAGCATCTAAGTTACTGTAAATGCTGCCTCCCTATCTGGTCCTAGAACACAGAGTGAACAAGTCTTTGAAGACCTGAAGGGGTTAACACTGGGTAAAATAAGTATTGAACATATATTTCTAGAGGTGCTATTGACATGACATTTTTACCAGACGTCAGTGACAATCTATACAATCCACACATACAAAGAAATCAAAGATGTTGAGAAATTTAGGTATGTTTAATAATGTGTAATGGCCCAGGGAATTAGAAAGCAATCCTGCCCCTTGTCAGTGCAATTTAATATAAGGTGGTTCAGCACCAAATGATGGCCTATAAAAAGGTGTCTCTGGTATCACAAAGGAAACTCATGACGGGTAAAAGAAAAGAGCTTTCTCAAGACATTTACCTTTTTGTTGCAAATAATGATGGCATTGGTTAGAGAATGATATCTAAACTTCTGATTGTTACAGTGATCACTGTTGGGGTCATAATCTGGAAATGGAAAGAACATAATTTCACCTTAAACCAACCACAACCAGGTCTCCTCAAAAGATTCATAAGAGTTTTCCATGAACTAAAGATCTCTTGTGAAGAGCTTCAGAAAGACCTGGAATTAATTGGGAACATTTTACAAGAAAACAACAATAAATGCATTCAAACGCCAAAGCCTATATGAATACTCACCACCCAAGACTACATTGCTGAAGAAAAAGCAAGTTGAAGCTTGTTTAAAATTTGCTGCACAACATTTAGACAAGCACAATTCGAAAATGTTGGCGGATAGTATTTCAGAGGAGCAGCTGTGTTGATAGTCTTCAGCTACCTGAGTGTGAATTTATTCAGTGACTTCACCTGAAATGCCAACACTGACTGTCTGGCCAGAAAAGCCCATCAGCATCTCTACTTCCTCTGGAAGCTGTGGAGAGCTGGGTGCAGAAGCTCAATTCTAAAGCCGGATATACACTGTACAATTTTTTGCATTTTGCATGCAGCTACAGGTCCCACTCAGAGGGTTTTGTCTTACTCTGTGAGTTCATAGCCCACATTGTATGTTCTCACACTGTGCAGTCCAATGCTCTGATGCGATCTACTTGCTCACACTGCATGTCCAAAAACCACGTAGGACTCAGACTCATCTATCCGCAAACCAAAACAAGCAGAAGAGGAATATCAAGCTCACTTGAGTGAAACGTGCTGCCTTGGCAATTTGTGCAGTTTTGTGCTGAAAGCCCTAAAAAGAAAAGGCGACGACGTATTTGGACAAAGACATGGCTGAGCAAATGTGGCTACTATGGTCTGTCAATTTTACAGAAAGAACTCCATTTCACTCGCACCCCCTCCATGCTAGTGTGTTTTTGTCTGAGAGGAAGAAGAAGAAAAAGAATACTTCTTGTATGTGCATGCCCACTGAGCGATTTTCCAACGACCACCTTACGACGGTCGACTGAATTTCAAACATGCTTGATTTTTTCCCAACCTCAGGATTCCAGAATGGGAGGTGGTCGTGAGAGGCTGATCGCCCCTCTCTACTTCTTTACACTACACGACGCACAACACACGATCAGGCTGAAAGTGGGACCGATCGGAAAATTCTCGCATGACTGGAGAATCGTTCCTAAAAGGGCAAAAAATCATACAGTGTATGCCCGGCTTAAGGAGCTCTTATCTCTGTGTGGCGGATAGTGTTCTCTACACCTACATCCATGTTTTGTCAGGACCCCAGTCTGTGTGTTTGTCTTTTGTGTTGTTCTCCCTTCCACCAGCAGGAGGCGCCTGGTTCTGGTCCGCCTCCTCACACACCTACGGACGTTTACCTCATTATCGGAGTGCTATTAAGCCACTACCTCGACGCCAGAGTGTTTGCCAGTTTGGGGTACTCTAGCCATGCTTTGTTTATCAGAGTCTAACCTGAGTTTTTGTATTGCCAGTTTTTGGTACTCTAGCCAAGCTGAGTTCTCACAGAGTTAGACTGAGTGCTTGTCTCCCTGAGATTTAACTTTTTTTTTGTCTTTGCCTTTCGGCAGGAAGTCATCCTGCAAACTGGACCTTTTCGGACCGCCTCTCCCAGGAGGGATCAACTGAGTCTTAAACTGAGCGAGGGATTCAAACAGGAGGTTTGGATCCAGTCTCCTTTGAGAACGTTGAAATTACTCTCTGAGCAAGGGAATCATCTTCACCACAACCCGTTCAAGTACCGCAGGAAATCTGAGTGGCAATAAGCGTCTCCATCCATCTTCACCATCCGAGTTCTGGGTAAACCCTGTTCCGCCCTCCACCGAATCAGACATACTCTGGAAAACCTACACACAGATTGAAGTCAAGGATCCTTCACTTCTCTGGAAACGTGAGTCAACAAACAGATCCTCTCCTTCAAGATCAACAAATCAAATTTCCAGCTGAGCCTGAACTAACAGTCTGTCTTCCCCTCGCCTTCCAGTTCTGGCTATGCAGAGTTCGGAGAAACTCTGCACCGATCTTAAATTTCTTCAATAAAACCCGTTGAACTTTTATTCTGTGTCTCTCTATTTGGCTTCACTGCATGTGGGTCCGAGCCTTAGATTTAATCATGACATGTTTGGCTTAGCAGGTGCGCTGCTGAGAGGATGGCTCTGCAGAGGGTGGTTAAGGCTGCACCTAGGACTGTATGGAGGACCCTTTCCTCCACCTCAGACCTCTACACATGTAGGGGAGAATGCTCTGTGTCATGAAGGACTCCACCCATCCTGCGCACAAACTACTCAAGCCTCAGGAAGATGGTTAAAAAGAGCATCCAGAGCAAGACCACCAGGTTCAGAACCAGTTTCTACCCTGTCCCTGTTATTTCGCTGAACTTAAGCAGCTCTTAATTCAGCTTAATCAGTTTCTCTTTCTTTTCTGAAATATTAAACCTATCTCATGCCACAGAAATGCAAAGGTGAGATTGTAGCAAGATAAAAATAATCCTTGAATCTTATGCTCCACCTTTGGAGCCAGCTCACAGAAGAATCTAAAAGTGCCCATCCCCTAATTTGTTTTAAATTAAGGTTAAAATGTACCTCTTGAGAGTTGCCTTTGGCTGTTTATTTGAACTGAACAGTTAAATGAACATTGTGGGATTAAGTTTCTGGTCCATTTTTTGTCATCTGTCTTTTTTCTTTACCTTTGCAATGTACTTTATTTCGGTCCTTATTTTGTGTTCTAGTCATGTACAGCACTTTAAATAGTCTCATCACTGAAATATGCCACACAAATAAATGTACTTTCCCTTGTATAGGTAAAGTACACAATGATTAAGGTTTTTTGTGTTCATGTATGTTTCAGTTTAGCTCATGATAGATTTATAGTTGGGTTTTTATGTTAAATATTTCTTCTAATACCTATTAAGAATCTTTTTGATGTCCTTTAAGCAATGTCTGGGTTTGCAATTTGTCGAGAATGCCCAACTTCCCTTTTCTATTAACTGCTGATGCAAAGAGCGATGTTATGAAACCTGTAAATTCTCCACATTCAGGGTGGGGAATGCTGTGTTCTTTATAAAAATATCTTTATTTACATAATTTTAATGCCTGGCACAAAATGCAAATATTAAAAATGTTTAATAAATTTAATGCACATTAATAAACAAGAATATCCAGCCTTTCATTTCCCTTTAGTGTTCCAAAGTAAAAGGAAATGAAAGATTGAGCAGAAAATTAGTGGAACTAAGCCAAACCTAAGTCAAATGTTTAAATGTAGTTCACTGAATATACTTCCCAAATATCTTGTATTCACTACACTATATTGTACAGCTTCTATAAAAATGTCATCCACTTTTGGTTAAAAACTGTATGTTTACTGTATAAAGGCCAAAGTAGGTTTTAATTGTCACAGTTTTGCTGAACTTTTTTAGTCATCTCCACACTGAAAGAGTCATAAACTGAGGCAGGAAGCCCATTCCTTGGGCATTTATGCTGACAACTTCTCAACTTTGTAAAGCTGTTCTCTTGTTTTCAAGAACAAACCTGATTCTGTTTCTGCATCCATAAGTAAAAAGAAAGCCAATGATATATTTCTTCTCAAATAATGTGACTTTAGCCACTTGTTATTAGAGTTTTGTGGCCTCTGTAGCACCCTCTACTGGGATTAAAAGGAGCTCAGCTGGGCTATAAGATGACACTCTTTAAAGGGATAGTTCGGTATTTTTGACATGAATCTGTATGGCATCCCCATCACCAGTGGCATGCAATCACACTGACTTACCCCTGGCAGCGTCCTGTGAGCAGAGTTATCGTCCAGTTTTGGTCAAGCCGAAAGTAGTCCGGCAGGTTTTTAGGACCAGCGAAATAAAACTTTTCTCTTCCCAAAACATTATGTGTTCAAAAGAGTGATATTTTTGCATCCCAAAAACGTTTTAGTGGAAAAAGTCACACGTCGTTATCACTTGGTCCTATTTTCTCTCTGTTCGTATCACTGCGCGCCGTCATTCAGACAGCGAGCTCAACAACAGCCAGATGCATGTCTCCCTCCGCCTAGCTCCTAGCTGGGCGGACCGAGACATGCATCTGGCTGTTGTTGAGCTCGCTGTCTGAATGACGGCGCGCACTGATACGAACAGAGAGAAAATAGGACCAATTGATAACGACGTGTGACTTTTTCCACTACAATGTTTTTGGGATGCAAAAATATCACTCTTTTGAACACATAATGTTTTGGGAAGAGAAAAGTTTTATTTCGCTGGTCCTAAAAACCTGCCGGACTACTTTCGGCTTGACCAAAACTGGACGATAACTCTGCTCACAGGACGCTGCCAGGGGTAAGTCAGTGTGATTGCATGCCACTGGTGATGGGGATGCCATACAGATTCATGTCAAAAATACCGAACTATCCCTTTAAAGTAACAGTGTGTAACTGACTTTACAAAAATCAAGTATTGGTTTCATTAAAAACATATTCTGCCAAAGTTTAAGAACAGTCAAATAAAAAAATCAAAGTTTTCTAATAGCTTAGAATGAGTTGCTTATAAAAACACAGGCAGCAGTGCACCCAGTGAAAGATGTCATGCCGTGTCGCCATGTTTGATTACTGGGACAAACCAGTTAGCCTTAAATATTTTCCTGTATATGAACATGCAAATAACCACTCAAAGACAACCGTAATAACCATGAGAAATAAAAGGTCTAAATCGGGGTATCTTATACCAGCTGTACATATATTTAAAATGGATGTTGAGGTTGCATCCACTACTAGAGAGGTAATTCATTATAACAGTGAGGTTTATTTTGCTGTTATGTTATGGTATATATGGCAGGGTACTCCATTATATATTGTATTTGTTTTATATTTCACTGTTAAATACAAGGGTAGTTATTATTACTATAGAAAAGTATGTAATACTTTTATCATACTTTTATCAGCTTTGCTGAGATGGGCATTCTTTGTTTGCCTCAATGAGTTGATCTTATATGTAGATGCAATCGATTCAAAGGATCTAAAATACAGTAGTTTTTATTTAGGAATAATGGAAGTAAGGAAGCAGGTGAGCCAATTATCTTTTTTTTTGTCACTCATTTTACAAAATCTAAAGAAAAACAGGGCTTCAAAACTACACTGAAAAACCACAACTGTAAATGAATGCAGCTATATTACACACTCAACTATAATACTCCATTATTAATTTACGTATATGATAAAACGATCGCTTTTATTTAAATATACCTATATTTTTATATATTTAGACTACTCATAGTATTTTACTCAATGCATAAAAATAATCTTCTTAAAAAGGCATTGCACACACAAACCTACAGTACTACCTGAGGAAATGTGTTATAGTAATGAACAAATGTGAAAAATACTGTTTAATATTAATTGGCACAGTAACTATTAAAGGGGGCAGAGGCAACAGCTGTCCCCTTTAATATTGCTGTCCTCATTAATGTTAAACAGACCACATTAGCCATGATGGAACCACACCTGCTAGCTAAACTGGGTAATCTTCACACATGCTGACCATATCACCCAAATGTATCACTTGTTGAAGTAATATAGGTTAGAGAAATCGGTGAAATCAGTATGAGGAAATAATACTTAACCAATAAATACTTTCTTACCATCTAAATCTTTTTTGTCATAATATATCCTGAAGTAGCTTTAGATTTATTCTTATATTATTCTGTTTTTTTTTGTGCTGGAGGGGTTCTACTAGTCTGGTCTCTTTCTGAATGAGAAAAATGACATGCTGGACCTGTTCCAACTGTCTCCAGTCTCCTTTTATTGGGAGGGTTATGTTTTTCACATATTTAAAGGATATAATTAGGTGTAACTTATTTAAATTACTGCTTTACAGTCTATTTGTAGAATATTGTCCTTTTTATGTCTTACATTATTAACCATGTCATGAAGTATTGTTCTGAATCTGTACCAAGGTGGTGATGGACACTAAGAAAAATAATTTTAAGTTAAAGAATATCATAAAAAAAAAATACTTCTACAACATTGGATGAGGACCAACAACAGGTGTGAAGATAAAGCCCTAAAAAAAACATAAAATCCCAACGATGATGCACATAGAAGCAACTACCTAAGGCAAACAGGTGAGATCATCAGGTGTTAAATGGACAACAGCTGAGGGAAATGAAGGCTGAGAATGGGGGAGTGAAAGAGCAATTAGCTGCGAGCTTGAACAAAGTAATTATTGTTCAAGCTCGCAAAAAGTAATTATTTCAGTGTAAAAATGCACTTTTAAAGTTATTTTCCTCAACTTAGACACTCACTTCATGCTAGCCAGTTGTATTAACACAGAGGACAGAAATAATCAAGCTTATAGCATAAAGAAAATTGCAGCATAATAAAAGAATGCTAGCACCTATCTTGTATATATAAATTACTTACTTTTAATAAAAACTTCTTATGGTTGTAAATGAGTTCCTAACAAGAGCAATAAAAAGAGAGAAACCACCAGAAACAATGAATCCAGCAGCAGCAAGGGTTGAACAAAATAATCACATCATTGTCGGGAATTTCTGCAAACAGTTAAAACCTTATGAAATATGCTTCACACAAAAACACATGCATACTTGAATGTAAATTAACCCCAACACCTGAGATTTTACCTCATCAGTTTCATAACAATTTTAGCAAGAATATATTATGAATATTTTATAATGTTTTGTCTTCCAGAGTGATTTCTAGACAACTGGTAATCTCATCCATTTTTAATGAGCCCTGTTCATGCATAATAAACTTTAAATTAGAGGAAAATGGTTAAAATGCAGAGATTGTTGCCCGTTTATTATTTTTGATGTTAAACTTCTGGTTCCTGCCTCAGTAGTTAAAACAAATCCTTCAAATGAGTATAGATCTGATAAAAAAAAGTCAGATTGTTAATGTGAAAATTTTATGCAGGAAGAATCATGAGACTCAATCTCCTAAAGCCGGGCTTACACTCTATAAATATTTGCCCTTTTTAGACCAATTATCCTGTGGTGCGAGAATTTTAGAATCGGGCCGACTTTCAGCCCTGATCGTGCTTCGTTTAGTGTACAGGGGGTAACAAGGGGCGATCAGCCTCTCAAGACCACCTCCCAATCAAGAGTTGTGAGGTCGGTAGAATATTAAACATGTTTGAAATTTAGTTGGCCGTCATGGGTAAATCTCTCAGCGGGTATGTGCAAACAAGGATTCTTCTTCTTCTTCTTCCTCTCAGATGAAAACACAGAAGCACGGCGGTGGTGTGAGTGAAATTTAGTTCTTTCTGTAAACTTGACAAACCATAGGAACCACGTTTGCTCAGCCATGTCTTTGTCCAAATGCGTACAAAATTGCACAACTAGCCAAAGCAGCACCTTTCTCTATAGCAAGCCACATGTTCTTCTTCTACTCGTTTGGCTTCTGGATAGACCGAGTAGCGCCATCTCACTGTGGAGCTGAATCCCACGTGGTTTTTAGAGATACAGTACGAGCAGGTAGATCCAATCAGGGCGTCGGGTTAGACAGTGTGAGGACATACATTGTGAGCTCTGGGACGAAACCCTGTGGTTTCATGTTTCATGTCTCAGGATTGTAGCTGCGTACAACAATTGAGATAATCGCACAGTGTATGCCTGGCTTTAGGGAGAGAATTTGTATCAGTGTAGCAGAAGCACCTACATGATAAGTTACCTTTGACTATTTCAGTAATTTTTGCCAATTACTATTTATTTTACTGGCAGCTGATTTCATTCTGTCTTTAATGGAAGGGTATGTTAACTTTCAAGCACAGCTGTATAAAACTAAGTTAGTGCGAGATCTACATTTATCATTTTCACCCCTGATAAATCAGCAATGAAGCTCAAGCAAAAATTCAAAGACTCTTATAAGGTTCACCTGAACCACCGGCAATGTCCCTAATTTAGCTACAGCCAATCAACTTGGTGGCTTACCTTCTCAGAAGCAAATAATCTTTTAATATCCCCTTCATTTAGCTCCGAGCCTAGCTTCTCTCCCATACGCAAGCAAACTTTCACCCATCTCCCCCCTCATCTCCTCCCTCATTCTCAGGCTATTTTCTATCTCCCTCTCCCTCTGGCTTATTTCAGCACCAGTTTCCAGTCCCTAAGGGGAAGACTACCGGTACTTTAATCCTTTTCTAGGTTACTCATCCAAGCAAATGTTGATTCACAGCATCAAAGTCTTCTGCAGGGGCTGGAGAGCAAAATAACTTATTTTGTTAATGTCTTTATCTGCTTCTGTCTCCTCAAACAGTCGACCTCGGCAGATCACTCTCTGAGTCTGGCTCTACAGGAGGTTACTTTCTGTTAAAAGGGAGTTTTCCTCCCCACTGTCACTACATGCATGCTGGGTGTGAAGGATTTCAAAGATTCAATTAGTCTTTGCAATCAGCTATATTTTCTTAGATAGCAACATTTTGAAGAATCTTATTGTGTGACCTGCATAAATCAATTGCATAATACTTTTCTAACTGCAGCTTCTCTCTGTGTGAGTCTCTCCAGGTTGAATTAATATATAAGAAGTATGCATAAAATGGTTTCTGATATGCAAGTTCACTTTCCGCTGCAGGGATAAGAGGAACTCTAAAAACCCCCAATGTGCATTTTTATATAATTTTAAGCATAAAGTAGTGTATGCAGTGACTGCTTTCCGTTTTCTCAATCTAGTTTGGAATATTGAAAATTTCTTTCCATCTTTTTATAGCTTTCTTATTTCTGTCAATGATCTGTCCTTCATTTGTGTTTCCTGGTTTGATGATGTTGCTCCTGCATCTGTCAGTGGAAAAAGTCTGCTTTGTGACTGAAAGAATCGGAATGCCTTTTTTTCCCCTCTTAGTTGTCTTTTTTTTTTTTTTTTTTTACATAGAACTATTTTTTCCAATGCAAAAATGGTGAACAGAGTAATTCAATTCATGATAGTTTTGAGGTGGAGCTTTTGGATCTCTCTCCTCACCATCTTCACCAGATACAAGAGAAATGGAGGAAAAGAAAAAATGGAGGAAGAGACAGATATTGTTCCTGTTTAGGAGGCCAGAGTCCCTGAGCCACACCTGTTTGAGCCATTGGCTCAGAGATTCTGTGTGGCTGCTTCCTCCTCCTACATACGGTCGTTCTCATGGGAATCAGCAAAAAATATTCAAGCCAAAAATTTCATGTTTTGTGATCCATTGACACATAATACATTCTAAATAATTTTTTAGACTTAACAGATAGGGGAACATTCAATTTTCAACAATGTATTTTTTTTTAAATATAATTTTTCTCTTCAAAATTCATGTATATATTTTCCAATTGCTTTTTGATAATTTCAGTGACTGACAAAACTAAAGTTAAATCCTTATAGTTAGGCTGAACAGGTGATGTAAACTTGTTTCTATTAAGTTTTAATGTATGTAATATTTCTTTACTAAACCTTTAAAATAGGAACACCAAACATTTATTTTAGTTTACCATTGTAGTAAAATCGTTTTATTTATTGCCAGTCCTTATACAATATATCACTGCTCAAAGTAAAGCTGCTGTCATAATTTTTCCTAAATGACATCACATCCCAGGCTAAGCCAATAGCAAAAATTTACAAGGTGACACTGCCTTTTAAACCCAAGGAAAGACTACAAGAAATAAGTTTATAAGCAAAAAAAGTTGAGGAAGGGGTCAGTAGTCCTTTGCTGTTAGGGGGTACAGGGTTCACCCTGGACATGTTGCCAGTAAAAGCCAAAGCACACATAAAAAAATTAAGGCATGCAGGAAATGAACCGACAATTTGGCCTCTGCCTTCACAGGTAAGTTGCAGGAAACAATAATGTTAGCAGTCCTTTTTTAAGCTGATAGTTTCCAATTGGTTCCAGATAGTTGGTTAAAGTGCAGATCAGTTCCCCTTTTTTGGGTTTTTATTCAAGGAACAGTAAGTTAGCAGATCCCAGATGAACTAAGTGTTTAACATGGCTTACACCTGACCATTCACTCTCATGAATTTGACCGTTTACTGTCTTTTATATTCTATCTTTGAACAAACAAGGAACCAGTGCAGTGATTTAAGGACTGTCAAAAAGAAGATCAACCGTATACTGTACCATATCTAAATGCTTTAAATCCCCAGGTTGCAGGTTCGTGACAATAACACACAACTTTTAGTGTTTGTCTTTCTTAATCTAACATAGCTACAGCAATTTATGATATGCCCACCCATGTACAGTTTCTGACTATTCAAACAAAATGTCAATTTAATGTTAAATATTGTGAATGGTTTGTCTTTTTTATTATGGTAACCAACTCAACAACGGGGACACCAGGTTATAGCTCATAAGGTTAATAAGTAACTAGAGCTGGTCTCACAGGGCCATCTCTAAACAGGCCCCTCCTGTCCATTCAAACAACAAAGCACAATATTTTCTGATTTGAGTTTTTTTTTTTTCCTTTTTAATATTTTGTACTGTGGAAGAAGTTGGCGAGAATCCTTGCTTCCATGAAGAGAACATTCAAACTGCATACTGCCATGATTGTGCCTTTTGTTTAAGTTTCTTTTTAAGTTCACAGTTACACTTCGATTCATGTTATTCTGTGTTTTCTTGAACATGGGTCTCTTTCCCATTTTGTGTTATATTTAAACAATGTTTTATTGTTTAAGTTACTCTCTGTTGCCCCCTTGTGTCAGTCTCCTATCCTTAGCTTCTTCTTGTTACTTCTGTCTACACCTGCTCCCTATTAGCTAATTAGTCCTCCCATTATTTCTGTCTCCATTTATGCACCTTTTGTTCAGTTACTCTTTGCTGGATCCTCAGCGTGTCTCTTTACCCCTTTGGTTTTTGAGTTTCCTTGTCATCAGTTTTGGATTTTGTGTTTTTACATTTTTTCATTAAAACTGCAAGAAACCACCTTTGCATTTGGGTCCTCTAAAAACCTCCACACAACCTGACACATACAGAAGGGGGACCTTAGTGCTTAAAGGCAACATGCTGAAAACCACAACGCAACTACAAAAGCAACTACAAAATGTTGATATTATTTGCAGTCAAAAGAAAAATTTTAGTGAAACCAACCAATATTTTAAATTCATCTCTAACATTAGTATGAATGTTAGGATGATAACATGATGATGCTTATATTTCTCTAGAGGTTTTCATTTTTGTCTCTTTAATTATTGTGTGCATTACTAACCGGGTGTCTCAGCCAAATTCCATCATGGTTTTAAGACCAGCCATCAGCACATTCATCAACGTGTTAAAAAAAAACCTAAAGTACAACCATTAATTCCCTTTGTGATTAATAAGTTATTTTTTAGCTGAAACGATGACAATAGAGGTAATTCATGATTCTTAATTAATAGGAATAACTGTACAGGCATTTATTCAAGATGTTTTTGTATGGTTAATGCTTATAGAAACATTTTTTTTCTTTTTTTGGAGACCTATACTCTCATGTACAAAAGTCTAAAAAAATAAAGAGGGTATCAACCAATTGTGGGTTATATGCTTTAAGGGAAATATTTTGGCCAAAACTGTCTATAGCGAAAATGCCCACATTAAGCCAGCCTTGTTTGTACCCAATTATTTAAAATTTTATTCTAGTTTAGCCTTTTAATCCAACATTAATTGAGAGTCAACACCTACTTTTGTCAATTTAAGTTAGGTTAAAAATATAAATTAACAACAGATGACTTTCATTACCGAGATAAATCCTCTGCTTAGGAAAAAACAGCCTATTGAAGATTAGAGGCAAATTCAGCCCAGAAGGCTGTTAATGGCTACCACCTTCACAACTTCATTTAAGAGAATCACCGTCTAGGACATCCTTACTTTCTTGCTGAATGGCAGTTCTCCTCCATCCCTTCACCACCTTCACCCTACCAGCCTTCTTATGGCTTCCCTCATTCTCCAGCCTGGAGTGTCGGACACCTGAGGTAAAGAGGTCTCTGGCCTAGATCTACTTTCTTACACAGAACAGCTATATTCAGCATCAACATTTCCTGAAGATTTTAAATTTGTTCATGTAAATTAAACTTTCTAATTGCTGTTTTCTGTCCGTTTAAAATGGATTGTAACTTTTTCAAATATTAAATCATCGGCAAGAAATTCTGGGGATTGTTTTTTTTTTGTTTTTTTTTTACTTTGCTCTCTTTTATTTCATGTTACATCCTTGGAAATAACAAGAACCGGAAAAAAAAAAAAAAAGGGAATTGGAGGAGGACAAAATGCCCCAAATCCATCAGTAAGCTGCATTAAACAGTAAAGTACATTCAGGCATGCAGAAAAAAACAAACAAACAGAAAAAAAAAACCCTATCTTGCTGTGCATCAATGCTGAAGTTACCTAGACACCAGCTGTGCCAGCCAGCCCCAGAAACTTTCCTACTGAGACTTTCCACCTGTAGCAGACATGTGAGTTCCTCAAAAGCTAGCCTTTTAAGCTCATGGTTGTAAAAAAAAGAAAGAAAGAAAGAATTTTATTTCTTTGAAACATTTTACAGGAAAAAAGTACAACCAGAACTCCCCTATTTTTCGGAATCCCTTTTAAATATCACTTAAGTTTCTGTGTCATAAGAACAAAAGTAATGATTGCTGAAATGAAAGTTGAAATGATTTGCCCTTTGTGTGCTGGATGGTGATCACCTGAGTGGAGCTTTCAGCTTTCACTATTAATTATTTGCACTCTGCATAATTACAGTCGAGTGCATGTCATATTCAAATGCACTATGCTGTGATTGGCATTTGAATGGGTTCCTACTGTTTGTTGCTTTGCAAAAATAATTCTCAAAGAATCCATTCAAAACATTTAGATTGATAGACTAAAATGTGACAGGCTTCTGCAATTATATCATTATGCCTGTTTTGAGCTGCAGAACTGCTCATGAATGATAAAAATAGATTATTTTTGTTTCAGAGTTTCTGTTAGAGCAGAAGACCTTGAACTACAATCACCCTTTCCTGGAGAAGCTTTAGCATTTTGGATGGATAGATGTTGCCTTTGGCAGGAAATGTTTTTATGCAGTCTCCTATTTTTTAATTGGATGCCAGGCAACAATCACAATGCCTCAATGATATCTAGCAGAGAGAACAAACCTTTGACATGTGAAATTAAAAATGATTTTAAACTGCACATTTCCAAAAAACAGATGTGACTCATAATTTTACCATCATTTTAGGTTTCAAAACAGTGTTTGCTCTTTTTTTTATTTGCTGTTACAGTTAAAGTACTTAGTCCATCAACATGAATTGCCATTTTTAATATTGCAATATTAAAAATAAAGTAATTCAATACTTATGTTTTACTGATAAGGGTTACAAAAATTAACCGGCATTTAACTGCCCATATTGCTAATTACTGTGAGGTGAAATCCTGGGCATCAAGGGCAGTAACATGAAGCACCATTATAACCACTAGGGGTCACTCTTACATCACTTTTTGGTTTCCCAATAGTTTCTTCATTGCTAAGGGAGGTTAGATTAAAGGTTAACACCAGAGTGTGGCTTTGGCATTTTTAAGGCCAAAGGAAAAGAAATGAAGCAGTTTCCTGTTGTCTGGCATCTGTGGCCTTTTGTGTCTGTGCAATAATGAATAATGGCGGTCTAAATCAAATCATTGTCTTCTTATTTTCTCATGGACATTTCAAAGCAAATATTCAGATTTTTTTGTTAAAGGCTTTAACCTGATCATGTTGAGAATAATTAGAAAGGGACCTTGTATCAGGTTGATTGGTCCAGCCACCTCCTTCCTCCACACCTTCCGTGTATGTGTGGTAACCAAAGGGGTGCCGACAGCTAACCTGTAACCGTCTGTGGTTTATAATGAGCCACTCTCTCTTCCATTTCCTATGTTCCATTTTGCCTCCGTTCTCCTCATTTCCTCTGTCTTCCAATTGTTGCCCTATTTGCCAGGTGCTACAGTCTGTCTTTAATGGTCTCCAGTCTCTCTCCAGCCTGGAAGATCTGCTACTGCCTCTTTGCCATCGAACAAAGGGAGATAACAATGTGCTGATGGTGCCAACCACAGCTCCACACAGATGCTGTGGGTGCTTTCATTAAAGATGACACACTCATCTTTTTTCGCTCAGCCAATATTGCACACTGCCTTTGCTACTTTCTCACAAAACGAAAGGTTCCACTGTTTCAAAGATGTCTCTTCATGTCATTGTTCAAACGCTAACGGGGAGCCAATAGGAACACCTCCCCCACGTTACCTGATGTGAGTAACATAACAGATTTACACTTACACAAATAGACATACCGGTAAACCTTGTTTTTCTTCTATTGTTCTTAGAGGTGCTATTTCCCCCTCTCACCTATTCATGTTTTTACTCTGGACTTGGAAAAGGTTCAAAGTTACTCTCTTAAGTTCAGCCAGCCTAAAGAAAATATGACCCTTAGTACGGTCAACAGGGAAAATCATGTCTTTCATATAAAAAAAAAAAAATCTCAAAAGTGTGGCAATTTATATGTATTCAGTCCAGCTGGGTTAATATAATAGTATAGCTGCAGACCATTATTTTCATTTCCTAATAATATTTATATATAATGTTATAACAATAATGTTCAAACTTAGTTTGATTTCCAAACTAATTATCAACTTTCTATTAGTCTATTAGGATTACAAGAACAATGAAATATGTGTTTGTTAAATTACAAACTGCAGAGGAGTTTAACGAATGAAAATGTCTTTATGAAGCACTTTACTGTGCAGTAAAACAGCAAGACCAATTTTCTTTAAAATTGTGCATAAACATAATATAAACTGTACAAGTTTTCACAGTAAAAGCCAGCATCCTTTCAAGATAAAAATCTTTATTTCTTATTGTGCAGCTTAGCTACACAAAACGTGCATGAATCAATGCAGGGTTGTGGTAACATTTAACAAGCTGTGGAAAAATATATACTTGCTCTGACCTCATAATTGCGCACTTAGTGGCAGTTAGCCTAGATCTGAGATTTCAATCATTCAGTGTCTCCAACCAACAGCAGCACAAAAAAAAAAAAAAGAAACTGCCATATTTCTCGTCTGTCTTATTGGGTTACGACACACCCAGTGGACTCTGCATCATAGTGAGCTAGCAGAATGCTAACAATATCAGGGCATCTTATAGCCTTAAACAGAAACCAAAGTCTATTATTCACTGAACTTTTGGCTTCACTGTGAATAATCATTGGAAACCTTTATAAACTTCTCTTGTCAGTATCTACTTGTTTTACCCCCATGTGTTTTATACACTAATATGGTCTCTTTACATCAGCTCTTAGTTTGTATTTCTGTTTATACATATGTGCTTATTTCAAGGACTGCTTTATATAACTGTGAGAAAAACCCAGTTTTTCATATTTCTAGCTGACTCTCTCTTTCTTTAGTTCAATAAAGCCGTCTTCTGCTGCTTACATGTCTGTAATATGTGGTTGTCTTGTAATATTGTTTTTTATTTATTTATTTTTTTTCTAGAAGTTAATAGCACCTGACAAAGATGTGTTCACCCTCACCATGTCTCTCTGCAGGCATACTGACTGCATCCGATGGAAATGCTCTGCTGTCGGGAGTGTAAAAATAGTGTTGAATTCTAACAAAGGCAATTCTAAAAACCTGAGATAAGAAAGGTGTGTGGGGAGGCAAAGGGGGCGGCTGGGATATGGGGTGTTGCAGACTGCTCAGAAAAGAAAGGAAATCCACAGCTCCAAAAGTCTGCATATAAATATTCTATTAACTTCAGCAGGTTCCATAGCGGCACGGCGGTGCAGTTACGCATTCTTTGCCTGGCATTCAAAATGAAATTATTGTGCTGGTGGAAGGCAGTGGTGGTGAAATGGTCGTTTCCTTTCTTCCAATTTTCTCCCCTCCCCTCCTTTGCTCCTTCACCTTATCATGGGTGACACTAATCCAATTTCAGCTCTACTTGTGACGGCTCTAATGTGGTTTTGTGTACCCATTCTAGCCCCCCATATTTACCCGGACAAACACACAAGTGGTCCATGAGCACTTAAAGGTCACATGCTGGAGCTACACAGAAAATGATCAGTTTTATATTATATTGACCACACACATTTCTCTAATAAGTACAGTAAAATATAGACGGTATGAAGTGGCAAAAAAAAATGGCATTGGCGCAAAACTAATGAGTACATAAAAAGGGTATCTTTAATAAAGAAAATATTTGATATACTTATAGCCCATACAATTATGGGATAGACTGCTGACTTGTCAGTTATCCAGCAGAGTCACTGACACTCTGGGCATAGAGGTTGAGCTACTAAAGGTCAGTGTGAAAATAACAGAGAAAATGGGAAATAGTGTAGAGGGAAAAAAGGTCTGCAAACACCAGTCCTGATCTTTAAGAGGATTGTGAAGCAATATCTATTCTAGAGTTTGAGGGAGATTCACAGGGCATGGACTGGATGGAGTATATGGTTAAACAGAGGTATCGAGCACGGGAGCTACAACTGTCAAAGTCCACGTCAATCATTCCTAAAATAAAAACTATTTTTATATATATACTATTATAAAGGGAATGGATTATGGTTCAATGATGAGAATCCCTCTTCAAGATAATATTAATGTTGGAGTTTTATTTAGAAACAAATTCAATATGATGAAACATTGAAAAGGCAAACGATCTAAGCTGCTGATCCAGCTTGATCCATTGTTAGGTTACTGCAGTTAGTGATAATTTGAGTATCTGGACATAGTCTCATATGTTTTATGAAGTCCAAAGTAAGCAAACCTCTACCAAAACTTTTAGAGTATTTAAATACTGTTGAGAGGCTTTGAGGAAATGCACATTTGTAAGTTTTGCAGGACAATCTACCCGGTCAAAAATGTCAAATGCAGCAATAACAGGTTTAATGCTTAACCTGAATGAATAGATTGCTTTTAAGAAGATCAGTGTTGAAGACTGATATTAAAGAAACCAAAACTTCCTCAACCCACAGGAAAGCCACAGGCTGATCCCCTGTGGGTTGCATTGATACAGGAATTTATGCAAAAGGAGTGTAGAGCCCTAGAAATATGTTAAGAACATGATAATGTGAAATTAATAGGTATAATTATTATTATGTTGCAAGCATTTATTTAATTTACTATGTAGTTAGAACAGTTCATTTGGTTTATGACTAAATATGTGCTCAAACTATTTTATTTTTTGTTATTTCATAGATTTGTCATGATACCCCTTTAAGAAGGACACAATGCATGATGGAAGTTCATGACCTGTGTATATTTACAGAAAGACAGAAAACTACATACGCAGTGTGCTGGATTTTGTTTAATAAAGGCGCACAAAGCGAAAATCTATTAGTTTTTTTTAGGGTGCAACAGGAGCATATATATATATATATATATATATATATATATATATATATATATATATATATATATATATATATATAAAAACCTACTTTCTTACCTCTCATGGGGTGGTATGTGTCTTCCTCAAGCTCAGGTCCTCTACCAGAGGCCTGGGAGTTTGAGGGTTCTACACAGTTTATATATATATATATATATATATATATATATATATATATATATATATATATATACACACACACACACACACATTTCTTGGATAAAAGAGCTTCCTTATTGATCTAACTTTATATGTTAACATAAAAAAAAATTTATATTTTCATCTACCTTCAAAATCAAACTTAACATTCCGTAATATACATGATGAAGAATATCACTTACCTGGTATTGAATGAGAAAACAAATCAAAATCACATCAATTAACAATTCAATTGAAATATACTGCATTTCAAGCATACTTAGATTTGTAGAGATACACCTTTATTAGTAGTGTAATCATAGTTTTTAGTTTTATTCATCGAACTCTGAATCGAACTTGCTGGCACTCACAAACAAAGCATATGATTTTGGTTCCACTTTGCTTTCAACGTGAGAGAGAGAAAAAAGGATATCTTAATTCAAAATGCATACATACAATATTAAAGAAGAACACAAGGCTGTAACAATTGTTAATGCATTACTCTTTATTTCACAGAATACATCAGAAAAGAATTATTTAGAATTATTGCACTCAGAATGAGTTACCTTTTTTTCATGGTTCAACTAACAAAATATGTTCAACGTCAATTTCAACGTTACTGTCCAGCATTGTTAGAGTTCTATGTTTTTTTTTTTAGGTTTTTCAGATAAATCTAAATGTGAGATATTTTTTCTCTTTGCCCAGTGCCCCGCACATAACATTATTGCATCAATCTCTAGGGGTTGTTGTTGGTGGAGAAATTAGTCTCTCTGTGCCAGAGTGATGGATTTCTCCCTCTTTGATTATTGAATTTTTCTGCCGAAAAAGATCAGAAGTAAGCCCAGGGCTCTTTGATTCTTGATGACTGACACCGAAGCTTGATGCTTTCCAGGGATGGTTGAGAGATAATGTTGTGGTGGCTGGTGATAAGAAACAGGCATCCACACATAACACAACTTGATATATTTGAATAATAATAGTAAATCTGAAATCTTACATGGATCTTAGCTGTAATTATTAGCCAACATTACACAACTAATCATTAAGCTACTTTGTTAAAGAGTGCTTTGATGAATAAAGCAAAACTGGAAATGGAAATTATTTCTGATTTTAAGACAACAGTTAATATCCTGTAAAATCCAAAAAAAATCACTCTTCATGATATAAAATCACTTGTTTCTTTGTTGAATCTTGAAATTTAGAAAACCTTAGTCACATGTGACCGAAACCACCATTTTTGTGAATATGTTAGTATTTTCTATCATTTCAAATTTTTTATGCATGGAACACTCATACAAAACACACCTGAGAAATGGATATGATAGATATCAGTATTGTTTTCATAGGTCACTCATATTTTACTGCAGTATTAGACTGAAGTATAAATGTTTTTAATGACACTTCTACATTTTCCAAGAGATGTGCCTGAGCTCATTTTTGTTTTTTCTAAATATCTTTAGCCAAAAGAGCATAGCGAATGAACTCATTCATTCTGAGTGGTTTCCAAAAGTCACCTGTGTTTTTCATTTCTCTTTTATGTGTCTATGACTCTTAAAATAACAACATATAAAAGTCTTACGCAACATTATTACAGAAATGATAAAGTGGGGCTTTTTCTTCCAGCCTTATAGGGGAATAATCATGTGAAATGACAAAATCTTTAACATATGCTTCCCCTTTGGATTGAATTCATATGTTATTATATAGTATTATACGTTATTTAGGTTTTATAGCGACCATAAACAGTTATTTTATTTACCCATTCTATCTGTTGTATCTTATCTATAGGTTTGACAATAAGTGTTTTATTTTTGTGTAATATATTGATTTGCCAGCCTTTCATAGGCCCACCAACCCTTATTGGACTAAATGAAGTACAAGGCAGAAAAATGACATTGCTAGTAACACCTTTAAATTATTTTCAGGTTTATACCAACAACAGGATGTAAACTCATTTTTTAAATTACAGCTCCACTTCAAGTTTTGCTTTTATTTGAAAGCATAACTCACCCCAAATATTGAAAAAAACAATTCTAGTTAAACATTGTAAACTGGCACTGTGTGCTTAATTAATGCTACTGTGTGTTTTATTTTATTTTCATGTGAAATTCTTTTGGTTCTGCAATATGAATCCATATCAGTACCAGTAAATGATGGTACAGCCAGACTCATAATTAGCAGCTAATTAGTATATTAATAAGTTCTAATGAATCCTTAGGATATGTTTAAATCATATTTAATATTTTTTCAGATTTAAAATATTTTTACACTCTGGTTAAAGTTCTTTATGGGCAGAAACTTGTAACACCAGAAACTGAATTTGTGTTGCCCAGACTGAGTCTGTAATTATTTAATTTAAAATTAGATGAAATGAGATTAGTTAGAAAATAGATTTCACTCAACTGAAACCTCAGATCACTACGAATCTGATGCAAAACCCTTTAAAAAGAAAAGCTGTTACAGAAGGCCGTTGTTGAAATACAAAATAATTATAATAATTTGGAGCGTAATAAACGGCATCATTAAAGCATTGCTTTAATGTGGCCGAAATCTTCACTGTTGCTGATACAGAAATTTTCTGGTGCATTATAGGTGATTCTGGCATAAACTAAAAGCGTAAACTCTTGTAAAATACAAGCCGTGTATTAACAGAAATGGGGTAAGTCAATCTGGCTGGCCAGGCTAGGTATGGGCTTTCTTCATCACTGCCACGTGTTCAGGTTTAAATACAGCTGAGAAAAATGCTTCTGTAGTGAGTCATGCTGTCTGCCTAGGAGCTAATGATAAAACGATATATCGATTAGGCTCTGGAGCTTTCAGCATTGAACAAAGTTTCCTCCAACCTCAGATACCACTGCTATAAGGGGGATAGAAAAACTAACTACCTGTGTCTTGGCAACGATCATTTTGGAGGCATTTTTCAAACTTTTTGAGGGAGGGGCTTAATTTTTTAGATGGTGTGGCTTAAAGTACCTGATAACTTTAACTAATACCTTCTGACTATGTAGACCCAAAAGTGTAAATATATCTACCGTAATGTACAAAAAATGTAATATTTCTATTCATCTATTCTATTCCAGTTTAAGATGTTGAATTTGACCTAATCTGTCTGAGGAAAAGTATTTTTTAATCTTTTTTTTTTATTGGAGAGGTAGCAAAAGGGAGTTTTCTTGTGAAGCAACGGAACTGCTAAGATAAAAACGTCTTGCGAGGTGTATTGCAGGCAGTTTAACCTTTGTGAATATAAGCTGAATGACTCGCTGCCTTGAGTTTCCTGTATTATTCTACTGTTGGAGTCTCCACTGAAAAATGTTCAGTAATTGTGTTAAAGAAGCCTCTCTGGTTCTTGCACAGCTGGATTGCAATATCTTAATGGGAGGCAGGGTCATGGATTCTTTGTGTAGTTACTCTGCAGAGAAAAAAAAAAAAACAGAAGACAAATTGTGGCGAAACAAAAAGAAAGACGTGGCTGATTGCAGCAGGGGGGTAATTGGATCACAAAAAGGTAATTTAAAACAGGGTTGCAGCCAGGCAGTTTTAGGTCTCCTTGTGTGTGTGTCTGTGTGTGTGTGTCTTATTTTGGCATATTGTTAGAAAAACACGTCTCCAGTGGAGAAGTAGTTCAGTCAGTGCTTGTAAATCATTCACAAGAACATGTCAGAGATCACGACTTCAGTATTGTTTCCATAGGAATAACAGATGAACCTCTCTTTTAGTTTTTAACCACATTTATCAGAAGCTGCCATCCAACACAGCCTGAAACCCCAGAATCTGCACAAACAGATTAATAATTGTCTGGATAGTATTGGTCTCCAGTCACTTTTTAACAACTTTTTTCTTTTTTTCAGAAATGAAACAGCAATGAATTAGAAGATCATTATTCTGACGTCTATGATGTCATTTATTTAGATAATGCAATGCTTGTTTTTGTAAACTAAGGTTTATTTTTATTAATACATACTTTTGTTGCTCTATTTAGCAGCAATTTAGATCCCTCTAATGACTCCTTATTCATAAAATTACTTAGCAATATTTTGTAGCAACCTTTCATAGTGTTATTGGAGACTTTTGCAAACTCTGATGTAAATTCATCCGGGAAGACAATGTTTTATGTCTCCCTAACCACAACACAAATTAACTAAGGAGACAGTTTTCTCGATCTCAGCTAAATTTAGAAATGTTCTATTTTTCAGTTATTGAAATTGATACATCTGGCTCCAGACACACACTCTAAAAACAGATAAACAGTTGTTGGAAAAGGCAAATAACTCCTGGTTTAGATGCTCAGAGAACCAAAAGAGGGAAATGTCCTTTAAATGTCCTTTGCAAATCTTCTGAAGCAGATTAATCCCAGAGGCGCTCTGAAGTGTGATGAGCTGGTTAAAGGCCTTCCTTCTGGATAAACTAGCGCAGTACTTAAGTGTGAGGCTTAAGGTGAAGCCCAGCAGTCTGCACTGGGACTATTGCTCTTCCACTGCAAATGATGCTGAAGTGAACGTGCCAAATATAAATTATATTTAGCCTCATATACCTAGTGGCTTTTTGGAACTTTTTATCTCTCCTGAAAAAGCACCATTTGACCACAATAGGGTTCCTTTAGAGCAATAGATTATCATGATAATCATTTAAGACCAAGTTGCAGACAATAACTTGGGAGATGTTTAAGACTTAAATGAGGAACAATTATAAATGTATAGAAATCTTGAGAAGGAGCAGAAACGGGTATGGAGATAACAGGCAAACAGAAGAATCCAGTCAGAATTGAAAACCCTCAGGGCTTAAAGCAAAATTAAATAACTTTTAACCCAAGTATTAGCTTTATTGTAGAGTATTAGTTTTATCGTAAGGATTAAATTAAAGTATTAGCTTTATTGTAAAGTGAACAAAGACTAAACTCATGAGAATATAGAGTGGAATAAAGGTGACAACCACAGGGAGCATGAACAAAAAAAAAAGGAATTGCAATGATATAAAAGGGGTAGAAAGATATATTTCAATCTAAACAATGTATGTATAAACAATATATGTGCAAAATCTCTTGTAATCAACAAAAAATGTTTAAGCAAATTGTGCAAAATTTAAAAATAAAAATCATATCAGATTTATAGTCCCCAGCTTGGAGATACTGTATGTTAGAATTAAAAAAAATATATATATTTGTATTCATTTCAGTGGGAACTAATCACGTACTTGTATTACATTAAACTGCACTTCCAATATTCACCACTGTTCGAAACCATTTCCCTTTTTCTTCTGACCATGGAGCAGCAGGCTTTCTTGGACTCACAATTAATTCTGGGAAATCCAAGGATACACCGGACCTGTCCTACAAATCGGGCAAAAGGAAGGATGCATTTGTCAGCCGCATAACGAGGAGTCTTGGAATCCAACCAGGCCTCGGCAATGCGCTATGTCATAATCGGCCTACGTATCTGGCCTTCGGAGGACACATCCCATGAATTTGAATTCAGCCAGAGTTCCCAGTTGCTTTTAAGTGCTCAAAACCTGAATGTTACTAGTCTAGTGCACCTTAGTGGCTAAAAGTGACTCAGTATTAATTTAAATGGAACAGAGAAAATGGGCTGGCTATAGGCTAAACAAGGAGACAGAGGTAAGAGAACATATGCAATACTACAAAGTAAATAAGAGTAGACAGTGGCAGGACTAAATGCAGCACCTATGAATACACAAAATGCCTGGATATAGAGAGAATTAAGGACTTAAAGGCACACCGTGGACTTTGTGACCTAAAGAGTTTAGGTATATCAATTATTTTAAATGATTCCTCAGGCCAATATACAGTGTTTGACACTATCAATGCTACAAGCGGGGCTCCCCTCTTGAAAAATCTCCTATGTAAGTTGGGAGAAGATGCACCGTTATTCGCCAGGTCATGTGACCTGGAAGAACATATTACTTTATGGCCACAGGCTCTTATATGGTCATTGAGGTGAGGCTTCTGCTCTACTATCTTTCCACGCGCTTTACCAATGTTCATGGCTGAGGCAAGGAAAATGTTTAAACCTTCTGAGGAGGCTAAAAAGAGAAAATGTGAAAGGGACTGTGTGCGAGGAAAAAGGAGTCGATCTTGGATAGCTTGTTTGTTGGCCCAGGCTGAAAGAAGAAGCCGGATATAAAACAGATTCTCTTTTCTCAAGTTTATGATTAAATTGGTAGGTTAACACTTTGCTCCTAGTATACAGTCATATTTCTTTGTTATTATTTTTGATGTTTAGTAGAAGCAAAACATGGGCACATAGAGGTCTAGTTCCCCTAGTGGCCAACAGTTACACAGTGTGCCTTTAACTATTATGACAAACCTCAAACAAAAAATAACAATAGAATAAAAAAAAGTGAAAGAGAAAGTGCAGAAAGACATAAACATAAAATGAAAACTCCAACCAAAAGTTACAGATGATGACAGAATCTTCTCTTGGATATCATCAAGCTTAAAAACAATGAATGGATTGGTGGAAGGCCTGATTTAGTGCAATTAAACTAAATTATGAGGATACTGGGACATATTTCAATCAGTGTTCTGAGCCTATTATAAAACTTTGTGTTTTTTGCTTCTTGTCTTTCTGTATTATTCTTTGCATTATACATATATTTTGAGTTGGAGTGTTAATCAATGAGGCATTTACAATCGGAGCTATAAAACCCAAAACACCTGAAATAGATTTATCATAAAAAAAAATATATGGCCTTAACCTTTTAATGGATGAAGACTCATGGCCTGCATGTATTATTGCTGATTTTTTGTAAACAAATATTTGGTTCTTGATAAAAAGAGAGTCTCAGTACTTCCGTGCCAACCAAATATCTTTGTTGACACATATTTTTTTATTTGTATTTTTTATTCACGGACGGACAGAGAACATAGGCACTTTTAGCTGAAAATGATTGGAGTAAATGCTGCATGCGCCAACAAAGCTTTACAAAAGCCCAATCTGCAGTCTGTGTTGTCTGATTAAAAGGAAACATGCCTGTTGTTGTTTGACCAGGCCCTTCCAAACAATGCAATTTTGGTTCCATTCTCATCCGTTTTGCTCTTTGTTTGGAAAGTTGCTGAGGACAAATTAGACAGAAGCTGCCTCAAACTTACAATCAGGTTTCACTTTGGTACCCTTCACACTGTCAACATTTTAACAAGCTATTGTCAAATCAACTGTAAAAATCTGCTGCTATGATACAGATTATCACGTGCATTTGTAGTAACAATGCAAAACCCTGACTGGAAGGTTTGGGTTGCTTAAACCATTAAAATGAACAAAAATGTAATGCAAAGCAGTAAAAAATATTACCCTCTGAATCTTGTCTTTTTAATAATATAGAACAGAGGTCTTCAAAGTGAGGGTTACTGTACAACCCCTTAAATGGGTCATGGCGGGACTGCCATATTCATCACAATAAATAAGGCATATTTATATTTTCCATTTTGCATAAAATGGAAAAAATATATGTTTATGTGTTACCTTTACACATATATTTAATGTTTTCCATTAGACCTGATAAATGCAGAGTTATTCTTGATTTATATTCAGAAGTAGGTGTTAACCCCCTTGGTATAACATGGTAAATCTTCATCGTCAGCACCTCAGACTCCAGTTTGCTGTTAATACCTTTGTCAGCACCCCTCTACTGTCTTTAAAGAATTTCGATATTAACCCCCCCTCCCCCAGAACAAATATGGCAAGTAGGTCCTTGCTCCATCACCTCATCCCTCTGGGGGCTCTGCCCTAAAAAAAACATTAAAGACCTCTAATTGGAGTATTTTGGACTTCAGTGATTTTTTTTTAAAATGTCATTTTTGTTTGAAGTCTGCTGAAGTGCTGTTTGTATGTTGATCCCTCAAAGTTGCCTCTAAAATATAAGTTGCTTTTATTTTAAAGTCTTACATTTAAGGGTACAACTTGTAAAGGCAGAAAAAGCAAAACCAGAAACTTTATATTTCATATAGTTTGATAAAACTCTGTTCGAGTTAAATTGATTTTCCTGTAACTAATATGATTAAGGTTGATCTAATTTTCCGCTCCATATGCTCTGTTGATTTTTTTCTTTCTCTTTTCGAATGAGAGAAACATTTCTTGTCTGCATTTCTGGGTAACATAAAAAGAGATTATAAACACAAGAAATCGTAATAGGATTTCTATCTTGCAATTAATTTAAACATATTTTTAAAGATTATATGAAGTTTAATCTGTCCAGCTCATGTGTTCCATTTATAAAGTACACTGAGGCAGTAAGTATTTAGTATGTGCAAGACTTTTATCACCTTTTCTATATAGATATAAGAAATATTTGAAACTGTACAGGCTTTAGTTTTTTAAATCCTTTTGTTCAGATTCAAACAGATTAGCACAATTTAAATAAACTCAACTTAGATTTACTTTTGCCTTATGCTCACCTTATCTTAGTAATTCCATTTTAGCACCACAGTGTGTAAGATTGCTCCTGGTATTCACTCTACTAATAACACATTCATATTATTTGACTTTTAGCACACGCAGAGGCATTTGGTTTTAAATCTGTTTTTTGTTTACTCTGTTTTTAAACTGTTACTTTTCAAACTTTCTCTGTTTTATGGATTAATATTAATATTTCCTCCCCTTCATACGTGTGGTACTTTGTGGCTGTTCTAGTTGCTTTATAGTGTCTTATTGATACTCTAAATCAATTTGAATGCCTCTTCGAGTTTAAAACCTGTTTTTCTTTGTATTTAATGTCCTGAAAAAGTTTTATTAAAATATTTCCTCACTGTTCTACCTTATTGTGGTCCAGCTACATGCCTATTTGGCCTTTTCTAACTTTGTAAGCTGTAAAATATATGTTTTTCACACTGCAGCAAACTGACAGTTTCAGGAAGCATGTTTTGAAAGTTTCCGCCAAGATATTTGCCAAACATTACCTTAAAAGAGACTTAATTTAATCCACAATGATATAATTCATAATGATTTTCGAAAGGTTTGCTCTAAAGAAAGCAAACAAGTTTGGTTATCAGTCAAACTAGGACTAATAACACGCTACATTAGACAGGTAGGAAGCAGGTGTGTAGTTATTTCCCTTTATTGAGCATCCAGAGTAATGAGTTTTGTTGTAGAGATTGGAGAAAGAAAAAAAAAAAATGCAAATTGGGCTTTAAAAAATGCTCTAAAGATATTTAGCTTCATCTGCAATATGTTCAATGGCCAGCCAGGTTTGAATATCTAGCCATGTAATTTAATAACACACATCACTTCTCCAGGTCAGCTTGAAGGACTCTTCCATGTGTCAGAAAGCTGACATGAAATCTGCCATTAGCACTTTAAGCATTGATCTATTTTGCAAAGAAAAAGATATTTTACTTTTCACATAATATAAAGGAAAGATCTCTTTATAGATATTTATTAGTTTGCATGATTGGAGTTCAAACAAACCTGATTCTCCTCATCGCTCCAAACCTTAGACTTAAACCTTAGAATTAGACTCATTGTGTATGCACAGAGTGTATACAAAGCAAAATGTTTTTGCATACAGCTTTTCAACAGTGTAATGATATTGTAGTTGGATTAGATAAACATTACCAATATAAAGTGCAGTAGTGATCAGAATGTAGCAATATAGGAGAAAAAAGAAACCAGTTTAAATAATGGTGCAAAAGGACATTAATATAAAAAAGTTCACTGCAGCGCAAAAATAAATATGATGCAAAATGCAGTAGAAACATAAAATTGTATCCAAGTTAAGCAAAATTGATAGTGCAAAATATTGTGATGCAGAGTCCAGTTTAGAGTTCAGCAGTTCAACAGTCTAATGGAAGTGGGGAAAAAAAACTGTTGCAGAACCTTCTGGACCTGCAATGGATGTTGCAAAGCCTCTTCCTGGTGGGCAGAAGGCAGTACAGTCCATGGTGGGGGTGTGTGGGGTTGCTGATGATGTTACGGGCTCATTAGATATAGCACTGGGATGAAATTGTCATGATCAGGTAGGTTTTACTAGCCCAGATGCAGAACTCACAGACACACAGGCAGGATAAAAGTCCAATTGTTTATTGGGTTACAGACTGGGTTCCTCCTGGGAGGCAGAGAGGACAAGGCAGGTTAGGTTCAGGTTTACAGATGTACAGGTTCAGGCTTACAGGTTTACAGGTTCAGGCAGGCAGGGTGGCTCAGGCTTGCCAACCATAACAAGAGTAACAATCCGGCTCAGAGTGGAACTCTCCACCAGCTTAAGAAGGGAGAGCTTAATCATGAGCTGATGGGGATCAGCTGTGAGCGCTGAGCACCAGCTCCCAGGAAAGGATCCACGGTGCCCTCTGGTGGGCAAGCCTCTGGATCCCAACTGATAAACAGAAGCCCACAGAAAGAGATCCACGTCGCCCTCTGGAGGGCAAACCTCTGGATCCCAACAGAAATGTTTTTTATGGAGGGAAGAGGAACCCTGATGATACCCTCTGCTGTCCTCACCACTCTTCTCACCTTCTTCCAGTCTGAGGCGCTGCAGCCTCCACACCACACAGAGACAGCTGGTCAGAACGCTCTCTATGGTGCTTCTGGAGAAGGTCGTGAGGATGGGAGGGGGCAAGTGGGATCTCTTTATCCCCTGCAGGAAGTACAAGTGCTTCTGTATGCTTTTGACCAGTGAGGTGGTGTTCATAGTCCAGGTGAGGTTGTCTGTGATGTGCACCCCCAGGAATTTGGTGCTGCTGACCACCTCTACAGCTGAACTGTTGCTGAGCAGTGGAGTGTGGTTAGATCGGTTCTTCCTGAAGTTGATGATGATCTCCTTCATCTTCTCCATGATCATGATCAGGCTACCAGCTGCTCCACCTCCTCTCTGCAGTCCCGGAATCCCTATAGAACCGGCTTCTCAAGTACCATTAGTTACTGTTTCGTAAAGCATGCTTATCCTCCCTGTGAGCACCTGATTCTTTGAGATGCTATTAACACTGGGATGACATCAACATAAAGACTGTATACATCAATAGTAAAAGGCAATTGTCCTTAGGGGATCCAAATTGGATCATCATTGGAACTGGATGCTGTGCATAGAGATAAACTGAACACAGAATTAAGCAGTAGGTAAAGGTGGAATTCAAATCAGCACCAGCCTGTGGTGTCAACTGCACTGTATACCACACTGACGTTAGATGCTTTCAGTGTGCCAATGTAGGCCAGCAATGCGCCCCTCTTTCCCAATATCTTATGCCAGTTTAACACAGCCATCTGTGCATTTATTCAGCACCTTCTTCCCCCAGGATATTTACATTCTCCTCATTCCTTGCTGTTTCTGCCCCCAAGGGATTCAGGCAAGATATTAGAGTCAGATAGCGTCCCTGAGGATATTTGCAAATTAACTAAACAAGTTGTAATTCCTGTATTATATTAGCATTTACAAAAATATCTCAGAATTTTAAGATGTATGCTGAAAGGTACTTTGAAGATCTAAAATGCTTTAATATTTGAAAAAGAAGCCAACTATTTTTCTCTTGGTTCTTAAAAATTGTTTTTTCTCACATCAAAAAAGCAGAAAGTAGGAAAAAGAATGCCCACTGGCAAAGCGCTTAAGATTATTTACATCTGATTGATTTTCCTTGTTAATGTTGTGAACTTCAAGCAAAAAAGGCCCAAACGGTGTCACTGCCTGTTTCTTCTTTTCTGAGGTTAGAAATCGTCTGTTCGTCTGGTTAATGGAATTTTATCATCAATGAGTGTCAATTATTGGCCAAACTGGCAGAAAAGTGTGTCCAGCCATCAGTTTAGCTTTGAGTTTGGGAAGTTCCAGCATGCCTCATGATGAGTTTATCTTTATCAGTGAAGACAGCATGGCTTACAAGATTTTAGAGTTTAATTGAGGGCACCAATATTTTTACAAAACATACCAGCAGTGTCGACCACAAGTCAGGTAGTTTGACCAAATTTAAAAAAAAATCTTTTTTCAGTTTTCATTTTGAACCTTAAAGTACCTTATTTCTAATTTAAAGCTTTTTTGGGGTCTTTTTTGTTTTTTGTTTTTTTACATAAATGCTCTCTAGCCTCTGTTTGTATAGATGCTTAAACACTTCTCTCTGTTTACTCGATCAGATATTTTTGAAAATAAAGCTGTGCCAAAAACAAAAAGTGTTTGGCCACTTTAATCCAGTTTAATACCTTTACAATAAAATAAAATAGTGCATGTGGTATTATGGACATACAGTTTTGCATTCCAATCCATGTATCTTTTCTTTCCCTAAAAAAAAAAAAAAAAAAAAAAAAAAAGACTAAAAAAACCCTCACAGTTAACAGACATTATCTGAAAATGAAGAGGTTTATTTCAGTCATGCTTTGGCGAATGCATACCTAAACTATGGGCTGTGTATAAGTCTTTTATTCATTTCATCTCTTCCTCTCTGTAGAACCATACGTGCAGTTAAACAGTTTTGGTCAGCGTGGGAGTGGGGTGCAAAGTAAGAAAACAATTCAGCACAGAAACAGCAGATGGTGAGGCATATGAAGCTAAAGAAGATGTCATTTTATTCATGTGTAAAATTAAATCTGAGGTAATAAGCCAAACATAATCCAAACTGAACTGTGATCACATACGATCTGCTAAATTTCTCTTCGCATTTTCTTTCCTGTCATAACTCATCTCTCTCATACCAATTATAATTGTTTAGAAGAGTTAGAAAAGCTTTTATTGCCAATCCAATAGCCAACATGGCCTGGAGGTCATGTGCTTTAAATATTTTATCCAAAGCTGTTTGAAGACCATAAGCTGGGATTTAACATTCTCATTTTATTTCTTAATTTAAATATAAACCCCGCTGCTCAGAATAGAGGTATCAAACACATCTCTGAATGACAATGACATTTCTAAGTAATTAATCGTTGGGAGAAGCCCAGCTTGGTTTATTAAAGGACAGACACTAATCCGGGATGATGTGGGATCACCAAAGAGAAACCACTGAATAAGATGCTTAAGCTTAAATACAGGTAAATCTAATGTAGCCCACATTCATTAATGTAAATGTTTTGGCTCTTTCAGATTTCCATTGTGTTTTTTCACTGTTGAATTTCTGATATCACACAAAGATAACTGAACCGATAAAAAATGCATCAGTTCCATTTACTTTAGGGGAAATAAACACAAGAAAGTAATTATCCCCCGCTCCTTTAGAATAGAATAGAATAGAAAATCCCTTTATTGTCCCACAACGGGGAAATTGAGGTGTTAACAGCAGCAGAAGGTTATTGTAGAAGTGGTCACATAATGTGCACCTTAGAAAAGTGTATACAAATAACAGATAGGAAAATAAAACATGTAGAGTATTGTACTGTAAAGTGTTTTTACTATATAAAACTGCCCCTGGAGAATGAAGAAAATCCAAAACAGCTGTGAACATTTTTTACAGTAATGGACATGTGAAAAATAGCAGCAACACCAGAGATACGAAAAAAAAAAAGACAGCAGAATGTTATTTAACTGACTAAGAACCTGTGCAAAAATCAGCATGAATGTAACAACTTATTGAGGTTGTTGGGAACAGTAATGGCAATAGAGTCTTACAGCTGTTGGGAGGAAGGATCTGTGAGAATGCCCCCTGGTGCATTAGGGTGCAGCTGTCTGTCACTGAAGGAGCTCTCCAGTTCAGCACCAGCTTCATGCTGATGGGAGACATTATCCAATGGAGCCGTCCTGATCAGCTTAAACAGCAGCTTTTTCTCAGCAACAGATAAGCAACTGCTCCAACAGACAGATCCATAGAAGATGGCTGATACACAACATATTCATAGGTGGTTTTTATGAGTGCCCTGTGCAATCCAGAAGACCTCAGTCTCCTCAGCAGGAAGAGTCTGCTCTGAATAGAGAGCCTCAGTGTTGTGAGTCCAGCCCAGTTTGTTGTTCAGGTGAATACCCAGGTTCTTATAAGAGTTCACTATCTCAATGTTCCCTGGATGTTCACTTGTGCCAGTGAGGTGTATCTGCTTCGGCTAAAGTCCACCACTAGCTCCTTGGTTTTCCCTTTACTTTATATACAAATTTTTTTTTGTTGATGCACAATAGAATAATTTACTTACTATTGTTCACTGTTGTGACTGCTGATATTATGTTCAACAATATTAATCACAACTGTACAGATAATCAGCTAAAAGTGATATTCCCCCAAAAAATAAAACTGAGCAGTAAAGCTTAGAGGTTTCTACCACATCCATCCCTCTTAGTTCATAAAGATAATAAGAGAGAAGAATGTTTTTAAAGAGAGTGTAAAGGAAGAAAATATTCTAACATAGTTAACTTTGGAAAAAGATTGGCTTCTGATTCTTCCCTTCCCCAGGTCCACTCGGCGAGCTGCGTTTGGTAATAAAACCAACATTGCGTGTTGACGTCACAGAATTACAGAGTTTAATCCAATATAAGACAATGCATACACTTTAGAAATAAGACAATGCACAAACCTACACCAGAAACTGCAGAACAACAGAGACATACATTCCATTACCTGACATAGGAGGAAAGAAAGCAAAGAGTACAGAGACATCTTTGGAGAGTTGCAAGGGCAAATCTGATCTTTTTCTTCTATATAGAAAGCTTTATCCTCTTGTATCTAATCCATTCAAAAAGGGGCTGGCCCTCGGTCCTCCAACCAAACGCCATCTCTGACACTGCTAGGGCTTCCCCTTATTTACTGCAAACATCTGGGGTCATTTGCTTCTTTGTTTTAACAAGAAAAGGCGGAAAGCTTGTCCTGGCCTCTAGAATTCCTAAAGTCATAAAACACAAGATAAGCTCTCACAGACAGCTTGTGGAATGCGGGGGGCCTCACCATAAATTTTCAGGAACAAACTTAAATTTAGTAATCTGGTTCAAGGAAAGGTTATCTTCACAAACTTGTTCAAAATAAGAAATATGAGAAAAGGAGAGTATACAACATACCTTTTACACATGCCATAAGATTAACTGTATTAAAGTCTAAAAATAATCATTTTTCTTTAACAGTCCCCGTTTTGAGGTCTGAGACATACAGACCTCACAAATAAAATGATTAAGCCTTCTAATAGAGGAACCAAAAAATTATTTAGTATACTAAAAAACTAAAACATTAGCCCAATTTTATAACAGTCCCCTTTTTTAAACAGCACAAATGTTATGAAATCCGCTATCACCACTAACTTTAGCCTCATGTAACACAGGTGGATGCAATTCAAACACGGTGTCCCAGATGCTGTTACAATCTGCACACCTCAAGCAAAGAATTTAATGTTTGATTAAATTTATGAAATCAACACAGAACTTGGTGTCATTTGCTCAGTAAGTCAGTCTATAGACACCCAATCCACTTTAACACCTTAATTTCAAATTCCATTTAAATTTAAATTTAGTTTTACTGAATGGTAGCCACTGTACTATGCAAATAAAAATTTAGATCATCTTCCTTAGTAGATGAAGCGTAACACACAATGCAATTCAGCTATAGTTAAAAAAGAATGTAATTGCAATCGTTAGTCCCTGCCCATTCTTTTCAGGCAGGAAAGGAAAAAAAACACACTAGCATTTTGTGAGACAAACAGAGTGAATCATGGAGGAATGCAGTGTCGTAACAGTTGGTGCACACCAACCCCTAACTGCATCGTAAAACCTCTGACCCCAGGAGATGGGGTTGTCCTCAACACCTAGAATTACACTGCAGGGCTGCAGGACGTGAAGAAAACAGGGCGCCTCAGTGCTATATCTAAAATAAGAAGAGAACAATGGCATCACACACTACAAAAATTTAAAGAAAAGAACTTATTCACCCCTACCAAGTTGTGTTGGCACCCATTTCGTCTCCAACCTGCAGACAGAAGGGAACCCCAGGAGTGGGCCTTGGCGCCCAGGTCACATGATCAGAGGTGAGAATCCAGGATCAAACATGAGAACACACAACAGGACCACCGCTGAGCGACTTGCCATGCCCCAATTCTGTATCTGCTGAATCAGAACGTGTCTAGAGAAGCAGTCATTCCAGCAGTGCAGAAACATCTGGATACAGTCCCGCTTTGATGAACTTTGGTCAGCCTTTCGTGGTCGACAGAGCAGGACATAGAAACCAGCAGACCAGTCATCTACTGAAGCCCCCGTCCGGGTTTGTCTATGATCTTTGTGGTCCCGACTCACTGCTGATTTCCAGCCATAGAAGACTCCCACAGATAACGCCTGAGTCCCTTTTGTTTTCAGCCAGGCATGAAAAGCAACAGTCAAAGGAGACATCTGTTGCCAGGTAACAGTTCGCCTTCACTGACCTTCGTAATCGCTCAACAGCGTTTGGCTTTCATACAGCAGTCCAGCAGAAGATGGGCACAGTTCAGCATCATCATGTCTTTGTTCAGCAACAACAGCGGCCTGATGCGGTAATCAAGAAGATCCCTTCAAATACATCTTCCCATGATCTCTGAGCTCAAAAGACCCTTCCCCCAAGATTGCCATCAAGTCAGAAGGAAGGAGAACTGCCAGAGAAAAAATAATACAAAGTAATTAAAAAGCAAAACTTATATTTGCCACATTTTGTTACTTTCACTACTATAAATAAAATTTATCTTGTGATGCCTCCTCCCGTGTGGCGCTAGATTTGTTGTTGTTATAGCACAAACGGCCAACTGCCCCAAATCCTGAACTGCAAAAAGAATAGATAGAAATTTGTTAAAATAGTCCACGATCGAATGTGCCAGAATTAAGAAAATAATGACACTTACTGTTCAAAATCAATAAACGTCAATACCTCGATGACATTCACTCTGCTTGTGCCAAATATCAACTACAAATTCTAAAATCACAACCTCACAAACTCATTAAAGAATTAGAACAAACCCTAGAATGTCCAAGTACTGATACTTATAAAAGTTGTGATGGAATTGCCCTTGGTCAAATAATTATGAATTGCATATTGTTCTACTAAATACCAAACATCCTCATCATTGTCCCACGCTTCAAGACAAAGTCCTATTTCAAAATTTCAGAAATCCTTTACATTTTATCTGAATTTCATAGCAGTTTTAACCAAAATTTTCCTCAAAATTAACAATTTACACCCAACTGTATATAATCAAAGTCAGCAGTGATGCAAAAATCTATCAACAATTTTAAATGTAAATAGACATGGCATAGATGTTATTTGAAGCCGTTCAATTTGAGATGATCAAATCTAATTTAGTAGAAGCTTCTATATCACATACACCATATTGTAGTAAAGCAGGAAGGCCATATGACTCTACATTAAAGAAATCCATAATTCACTATTGTTGAATCGAAAAAAATCAAAATTATTGATTAACTAATTTACCATTAACCATATCCAAAAATTTATCAGGAATTAGGGTCTACTTCTGCTTCTCCCCCTGTTGATATAATAAAATTCTCATTTTGAAAACAATTTGGAATCTATGTCACTTTTATATAATAATTTGCTGAAAAACCAAAATATCATAAGATGTTCCACCATTTCTCCAAATCTTCCATCTAGTATTCAAACTAGACTGAGATTATGTAAATTTCAAAGTTCCATCTGTAATGTCTTATCTTTATAACATCCCCCTGTGTTTTCTTATTTCCAAAAGAAAAACAATTTAGAGGTGGAAAAACAAAAATGGAAGAACTTACCCCCATTATGCTAAAATTTCAACATGTCCAATCAGTCACCCATATGAAATATAAACCAAGTTTATTTAGTTAGAATTTAGGTTAGTTTGTTAGTGTTGTTAGTCAAAGTGGATAACACAATTTCCTAATAACTACATCTATCTGCTTTAAGCCGAGGCTGAATTCTCGTTTCATATTAATTTCACTGCACAAGCAGAAGATTCAGCTTCAACCAGATTGTGACACCAAAATATGAAATCGTCATTACCTTAAAATTGTCCCTTAAAGCAGTAATAAAAACATATTTATGAAACAAAACCTTCAGTGTGCCTAAATAGTTTAAAATAAGAAAAATATCACACAGCTACACACTAAACTGAGGTCATATTTACATAGAGCATCCTAAAACCCATCAAAGGCCATCAGCCTACACATTCACTCTCATTCACACTCAAGCAGACTCATCAACACATTGTAAGAAAGATGCAGGATGTTACCCCAGATTTCAAACCAAAATTCATCCTGTAAAAGTCTTAAACACAAATATTATAACACCATGGTTGAAAAAAATAATAAAAAGACATTATTATCCAATAGTTCTAATATTGTTCAGTTTTGAGTGAACCTTTTTAAAAACTCCAAATTATACACACAACCGTATTTCATGATAGCCCACTGTTATTAAATGGCTACCTATACCCCCTGTAGGAAAACCCAAAAACCGTTCATGTGGTCATGTAATATGCGAAATGGGCTGCACACGAAGATCGTCCTACAAGAAACAAAGTCATTCATTAGCGTTTCAACATGTCCCACATTAACAGTGTAGAAAACACTGTTACGCAGAAAAACATCCATATGTTCTCATTTTTGTTCTCTTACAATCAGTGAGGGTGTTCCATCCTGTCAGGAAACCTAGAAATTTAAGTGATTGTCAATGTTACAGTATTATAATAAACAATTGGATCATTCCAGTGCTCAAGCCTGGAACTGATGCAACACATTTCACCCGCTGAGAAAGTAAAAACATCTGTAAATCTGTTATTTTGTACTTTTCATTTCAACACAAAACACAGTCCTAAAGCAATTCACATCAAAATCCAAGAATCCTGAAAGCGTGAGCTGGAAATAGCACAGAACTGAAGCACTCCCAAAATGCAAATAAGGGGGGTCAATCAGTCCCCCCGCTGTGAAACAAAACTTGCATCCAAAACGGAGACACCTCTGTCCCACAGAAGCACATTTTAACAGAAAGTTAGTAATACAACATCCAGCAAAAATATTTAACAATATTTCAGAACACAATCTTGAAACACAAATCACTTCCGCACAATCTCAGCACAATTCAGACACAGACAGACGAATAGACAGCAGCGCGTGGTGGGACATAGGCTACAGTATAACGGGGGAAGACAGACACACAGCCACAAACACAAAGAAACATACAAAACACAGAAACACAGACAACGTTGTAGTTCAGTCAAGAAAAGACAGAAAAAAAAGAAAAGAAAACGTCAGGAGCCGGCTAAAAGAATGTATGACGCATCTTTTAATTGTCCAATTTCAATTTTACAAATCCCTTTTATTCTCATTTCAACTTCTCAGTCCTACACTTCAGAGCTGGGTCAAGCTCGAGGCGAAAATAAGCCTCAATTTAGTTTATTCGATCACTCAATCCGCCCAGTGACAAAAGGTTTTTTCTTTTTCAGCTGCGGAGAGCGATTGAACCCGTATTAAATCAAATAATTTATTTTAGTCCTTTATACTATAAGCAACCCGCTTAAGGGTGCCAAAGAAAGGTGATCCAACCTGCTATTAGTCCTTTATTTTCCACGAGTGATACAGCTCGGTCCAATTAACCTGCTATTAGTCCTTTTCCATGAGTGATACAACTCGATCCAATTAACCCAAATAATTATAAGTCCACTGGAGATGAGTCGAAATCTCCGGCTGATACAAGCCAAAACTAACCAATACACAAATTTCCAAAATACTTTTTCTAGAGGCCCAGGCATTGCTCCTCAGGGTAAAAAGAATATACATTTTTTAAAACCCAGCTTAAGTCAGAGTTAACGTAAAGGCTCTGTTTTGAACTAGCCACAGTTCCCTGTAATGTGTATTTATTCAAATCCTTAAACAACTGACTCTTTTAGAAGGGATTTTATCTACCTCTGCAGCATCTGAATTCTGTGAGGCCGCACACAGCAAATCAGCCCCGGTCCGACCACACGGCGCTTCAGACAACTAAAAAAATAATCAAATACTGTCTTACCACACCGAAGCGTCGGGCCGAAACGGATCAATCAGGACCAAACAGCCGTCCGCCGAGACTCCAGAACCGGCACGAGCCCCCAATTGTAAAGGAAGAAAATATTCTAACATATTTAACTTTGGAAAAAGATTGGCTTCTGATTCTTCCCTTCCCCAGGTCCACTCGGCGAGCTGCGTTTGGTAATAAAACCAACATTGCGTGTTGACGTCACAGAATTACAGAGTTTAATCCAATATAAGACAATGCATACACTTTAGAAATAAGACAATGCACAAACCTACACCAGAAACTGCAGAACAACAGAGACATACATTCCATTACCTGACATAGGAGGAAAGAAAGCAAAGAGTACAGAGACATCTTTGGAGAGTTGCAAGGGCAAATCTGATCTTTTTCTTCTATATAGAAAGCTTTATCCTCTTGTATCTAATCCATTCAAAAAGGGGCTGGCCCTCGGTCCTCCAACCAAACGCCATCTCTGACACTGCTAGGGCTTCCCCTTATTTACTGAAAACATCTGGGGTCATTTGCTTCTTTGTTTTAACAAGAAAAGGCGGAAAGCTTGTCCTGGCCTCTAGAATTCCTAAAGTCATAAAACACAAGATAAGCTCTCACAGACAGCTTGTGGAATGCGGGGGGCCTCACCATAAATTTTCAGGAACAAACTTAAATTTAGTAATCTGGTTCAAGGAAAGGTTATCTTCACAAACTTGTTCAAAATAAGAAATATGAGAAAAGGAGAGTATACAACATACCTTTTACACATGCCATAAGATTAACTGTATTAAAGTCTAAAAATAATAATTTTTCTTTAACAAGAGGAAAATCATCTGACAACATAAAACAAATTGTATGTATCTCTGTACTTGATGAAAGTTTTAAAGACCATTTGAAGGGAAAGTGTGAAAAAAAACAACTGCAGAATTCCTGATTAAAATTTTCCTCTTATGAAAATGCAGTGACCGAAGCCTATAAAGTTTCATGTACGCATTCACATAGACCGATTATTTGAAGAAAATAAAAATGTATCTTTGATTCCTTACAGTCTCCTTCAGTGACAATGGGATTTTTATTAAAGTTGTTTCAATGACGCACATTTGATGAGGAAGGTTGGATGAAAGCAAACCATAAAATAAGACAGTTAAGTCCCAGCTTTTGCTTTCCTTGTTAGCCAACAAAGGAAACTTGCAGTTTTCTGTTAAAGGATAATGGAGCGACTGAAAGAACAGAATAAAAAAATATCATTTCTGTTCAGCAAATCATCCCTTTGACAGGCTAAAAATGTGAGCTTTCCAGATTTCACTTTAGATAAAAGCCAACTGAAAGTCAGAGTTTTTCATTCATTTTCTGAGACCTGCAAAGGTTGTTGTTGACGTCTTTGGCACCTGATAAAAAGAAGCTGTTGCCTCTGAAACTTACTGATAAAATGTTGATGGCTTTTGTCTGAAAAAAGGCTGCATTTGCAGCAGTAAATATTGCAATAATATACCTGTGTTTTGTCAGTCAGCTCAGCAGGCAATTTGTTGTTTCATGTTTATGTTATATCACATCACTTTACTGTGGATGGCAGAGAGCACAATGTTCTTCCTTTTTAAAGCAGAATCTATTTATGAAAACATAACATCATGTACTCATGAAATCTCTCACCTCTCATCTTCCCCTGGGTCACCTCAATACCTCTCACAATTCAGACCTGTAACTGTTGTGTATTAATCTGCACTAATCATAAGATAAAATAAAGTTAATGTTTTATAAGTTTAAAGTTGTTTTCCCAAATTCTGTTATGGAGCCATTCAAGGCCAGAGAGGAGAAAAGCAGAGCAGTGAGTATGTGTAACTATTGCACCTGGCCCCAATAGGAGTGAAGTCTGCAGGACAATGCAGGGTTGAGGCCCCTTAGTGATAAGAAAGCACACTCAATAAAAATGAAATATTTGACAGCTCAAGGTTGCCCAGCTCAGCAAAATTTGGCCATACAAAAAGAGTTGTTATTTTCAAGGCACACGGAGCGGTAATGGTCCCAGAAAGGGTGATGCTTTGACTAAGATACGAGGGGGAGCAGTAGGCCAGACTGACATGGCTTGAAGCAAGGGAAAGATGTGTTCTGACATGTTTGTGACTAAACCGTCATAAGTTTCTGATTTGAATGCACCAGATGTTTTCATGGCCTGAGAGATTGCTCTCACAAGAATGAGATGTGTCTATGAATGTCACCGTGTTTTGCAGATAAATATCAATGTGACCTTTACCAAAGACTGAAATATGTTCTGAAGGGGGTTTTCCACCGATAAGAAATGTATAAAAGGGAGCTGTGTTCATCATTTGTTCAGCTTCGGCTCACCGGTGACCAGCTCAGTGTGAATGTGTTGTGTTTAGCAATAAACACACTGGACCCTGACTCAGCTGCCTCTGCCTAAATTTTTTGATCTTTGTTTGAGACTTTTTCTGCTGTTTAAGAACTTTGAATTTTTATAAAACTTAGCTTCAATTTTAAGTCGTCAAGAAGAGAATTATAGACGACATAATAGTATAGATTCCCATGTAAACAGGTCACTGTACTCACTTTTTTCCAGGTGATAGTGTCTCTTAGCTTGTGCATAGATACCTTTAATACTTTTTCAGTACAATATGGAATACAATTATTGATTATATGGGTGCATACTTAAGAATTTATTAATTAAAAGTTGATCTAGCTAGTGTTCAAGCATGAAAATACAGGTATAAATCTGAAGGCCCTTTATGTACATCACTTATGCAGAACGGTAAAAAGAGTGAATCAACAGACACTCTTTTTTATGGAGGATAACATGTTAAATCGACTGAAGCAGAAACATCATATCTTAAAGGTCATACTGAATGTGTTGTAATAGGACCAACTGTCATTACTGGTTTCATAAGCTGAAGGACTAATAATAGAAAAAAGCTTTTCTCTTCTTTGTTGAAACAGAAGTAACATTTCAACAAAGTTCTCAGCTCATTTTTACTTTTATAGCACTTTCAATTACAAGTCAGTTGGCTGAAGTTAGAGACGAAAATGAACATATACTAAAATAAAACAAAAACCAGAGCAACTAAAGTAGAGCAAATACATAAAGCAAACAACAGTAAAACCACAAAGGCCTACATCTTAATTCGTGTAAAAGCCATAGATAAAGAACATGTTTTGAGAAAGGGTTTTAAATAGAGACTGCCCACTGTTTTAATGTATAGTTTGGTGAGACGTAAGAAAAAAAACAACCTTTTACCTCTCTGTACTTTCTTTGTCTTTGGAATGAGTAAAGAAATGTGTCCGTCAACCTGAGACTAGAGCCGATTTAATAAAAACCCTAACATCTATGTGGCTACTTCTAACTGAGAAAGATAAGGTAATTTTTTGTGTTTTTTTACTCTAAAGACAAAATTTTCACAGCTAAAGTTGTAAACAACTTAGAAAACATATTGCAATTCATTTACAACAAATTTGGTGAGTAACTCCAGCTCCTAGTTTGGTGTCTAAAAAGAGAAACAAACTGAAACAATCAACTCTAACCATTTTATGCTTGAAACTCAAAGGGGCAATTTCTTTTTCTAAGCTGCCATTGATATTATAATATGAGATGCCAAGGTAAAGAAAACACCTCTAAAAAGGTGGACTGAGATTCCAGCTTTCAAAAACCTATAATGCAGTAAAAGAGTTGTTTCCTTCCTGCTATCATCGCAACCCCCACCTGTTAGGAATCCAGTTTGTGTAGGTTGTATTTTTGTTTGTTTTCCCTCCACCACCAGGTGGCGCCTGGTTCTCACTGGCCTTCTCACACACCTGCGGATGGTTGCCTCATTACCGGAGGACTCTTAAGCTGCTGACTGCCACTACCTTGACGCCAGAGTGTTTGCCAGTTTTAGGTACTCTAGCCAAGCTGAGTTTTGCTGAGTCAAACTGAGTTTTTGTTACCTGAGTCTTAACCTTGTTGTTTTTTGTCTTTGCGTCTCGGCAGGAAGTCATCCTGCAAACTGGATGTTTTTGGACCTTCTCCCCCTGGAAGGATTGTTTGAGCGTCAAACTGAGCTGAGGATTCAAACAGGTGGTTTGGATCAACTTTTCCCCAAGGATTGTTTGGGCTTCACTCTGAGCAGGGGATTCATCTCCACAAGAAACCGTGCAAGTACCGTATAAAATCTAAGTGGCAGTCAGCTCCTCTGGTCCTCAAGGAAACACCCCAACTTGGGTAAACCTTGTCCGCCCTCCAACGAGCAAGTCAATTACTTGAACAACCCACACCGACTGGATTCAAAGAAAGACACCTTTTCTGGAAATGTGAGTCCTGTAGCCTTTATTCTCTTTTACAAATCGAAACACAAATTTCCCTCTGAGCCAAATTTCCCGGTTCGCCAGTGTTCAGAGCAGCACTGGACCCTTCCCTACCAGTTCATAATAAACCTGTTAAACCTTTCCCTGGTTTATCTGTTTGGTTTTCTGCATGTGGGTCATATCTTTGGATAAAATCAAGACACCACCCCTATACCGGGGAACATAACCCCTCAGCTGCTCAGCAAGCTAACAATTCCCTCTAACCACCCCCCTTCCAGAGACATAGACAGGGATTGGGTATTGCAGGATAACAAAGAACCCAAACGACTACCCATTCCTAAAGGGTTGACCCGTTCGTCCAGTACAATTTGCATGTTTTCTAAGCCAAAACAAGGCTTTGTTTTTTTGTCCATTCTACAAAACCTCAAACTCAACACTATTTCTGACATTTTGAATTGAAAAAGCTTCCTGGATGGGAAGAGACTTGGAAACAAAGTCCAATGACAACCCTAAAATCTAATTCTCCCCCTGCAGTGGCCCACTGGATGATTGACATTTTGCAGAACCAGATCGTGCTTGTACATTACCAGTGTGGTGCTATGCCGAGGTGGAATAAGTGCAAAGAATATTTAGGATTTAATAAAAAATTGAATTAACAAATCAAGTTAGTTCAAAAATACAGAAAACATGTATGAAAACATATATTTCCATCCTTTTTGAGTATTAATATGGGAAAAAATAAATTTTGAAATTCTACTGATAAAAACAATATGCACTGTCGTATTAATTTGTGAATTCTGATTGATTAATTCAGTTCAGTTCAATTTAGTTTATTTATATAGCACCAATTCACAACACATGTGATCTGTAGGCATTTTAAAGAGACAATTCAACCAGATCACATCATTTTTTTTTTATTCTTGATAGTTCAGATTGTAATTTTTCCTATTATTTGACCGACAATCAGGTAAAGCAGCTGATAAGGAAGTTTAGAACCTTGCTTCTCTGAGAACATGACCCAATCCCAAACCGGCCCTCAAACACTAACCTTAAGCACTAACACTACAATTGTGCATTCACGCTGAGTATCCGCCACCTTAAAGACCAACCCAGTGGTGGGTAGGGTGAGTGGATTGTTCAGCCCTTAAATAGCGAGTCTTGAATTTGCGACCGGGTGTACTGTAACGGTGAACTAATATTGAAGGAAACATGACATTCAGCTGCTGGTTAGCTGCATCTTCATCATACTGACAGAAAATCACAATTTAGAAAAAAAATAAAGTTGTCATTAATCCCCAATGGGTAGTGCTCATTGTCGGTTTGAGAATGGGTCAATCCCTGTGTTTGAGCTGAGAACCAGAAGTTGCTTTTATTTGTCCCAAAGTCTTCTTATACATCTAGAGGATATAGAGATTTTGAAGGTTTGGTTCCTAAGTTGTAAAACGTGGAACTATTCCTTTATAAATAAACAGTAATCTAAGAATATACATTAACTTTAATGAAACCACCCACACAAGCAGTAAATTGTCAGTGGTAAGGCTCTATGTTATGGATCTGCAGCTGCTGTTCCAGGCTGCCACATTCTGCCACTTTTGAGAGCAAATGGTGCTTGAAAACTTGTTTCTTTTTTCCTTTACTTTGTTTCCTTGGTTTTTTATTTGTCATTTTTCAAATTTGCATCTGGTTAATGCATGCCTAATGCAATAATAAACTGTAAGTTATTTACTGTGTGTTCGTCTGCTGGCAAACAGCTACATCTAAGTGCTCAAAGACCACTCACTCTGTTGTTTCTGCATTGGTGGATTGCTCTGCTATTCAGATGCTTATCATCAATTTCAGTTTGGGCCTTCATTTAATGGCCCGCTCTTATTTCACACTGAAAGGTAGATTATATGCATTATTCACATTCTAATTTTGCGTTGATATTAGAAATCCTCCCTCAATTCTCGTCTGCACCACACAAGAACAAGCACCTCCCCATACACACTCTTGCCTTACAGTGATAAAATATGTGCATACTGTTTACAGCTTCATAAATTGAGGATGCACACAGACAAGAAAGATTATATAAAAAAGTTCCTTGCGGTTATTTTTCTCTGTTCATTTTATACACATGGAGATACTTTACTTCCCTGAGTCTCATGGTGCATATGTCTACTTCCAACTCGGTTGCAGCGGAATGTATTATAAACAAGAAAAATAGAGCAAGAAGCCATGGTTAGGGAAATATTTTCTTCTGTTTCTGAGATTCATAAAGAAAGGCTCAGTAAAGCAGGCATGTATCTAAAAGTTGCAGAGAGAAACATTTTATTCTTTTGTTGTAATGAACAAAGAACTAAAGATCCCGAGATAAGAAGATAAGAACAACATCTGAATAAGGGGAAGAAGATAATCAGAATGTTGTTTTTAAATCCTGGGTTTCATACTATGGATTGCAATGATATTTTCTTCATTACCGTTTCGTTCAAATGAACCAAACATCTGTGTGAAAAAACTTAATTAAACCAGTTCATTAACTGATTTGTTACTTTCTCAGCGTGAGCATGCCATCCTGCTACTCAGTTTTGTTGAAAAAAAAACAAACAAAATATTCAGCATGTCTCACTACAAAGGAGAACAATACATTATCGGATTTGAAAAATATATAATGCTTAGGAAGAAAAACTGGCATAGATCTGTACAAGCTTTCCCATAAATGCAAAATGTCTTGTTTAAATGTGAACTTTGCGCATGAAGAGCAGAATCAATTCTTTCTTGTTTCCTGTTTGCCGTTTAAACAAATACATGTGTATCATATGGTTGATTTTAGGTATTTGGGCCCAACTAGCAGCAGACAAGTGTTACGACCCGGCTCGACTGGTCACAACAAAAACTGGGGGGACACGGAAACAGGCAGTACTTTAAGCCTGTAAAAGGCATTTATTTAGCAGAATCAAAAGAATGAACTAAATGCCGGCATCAGACGGCAGCTCGGATGGGGCGATCACGCCTTGTCCCTCCACACCAGGAAGTCGGGACCCCAACCTGGTCCGGACTGGACTGGATGGCTGTCTGCGGCGTGCTTGCTTCAACAAGGAGACGCGCCTCTCAAGCAGGGAACACCAATCCTCCTAAATGGAACGGCGCTCCCTAAATATCAACCAGGTGGCCGCATAATGGAAGCGCCTCCCACTTAGAGGACCTTAATTGATAGTGTTAATTTAGACAGTTTACACATATGCTCACCCGACAGCACAGCAGGGCCGTCACACAAGATTATAGCCTAATGGTGACCACAGAACGGGATCTTAAAGCTTCACCTGTTTGGTGCACTTGGACCTTCACAGGTAGAACTTCAGCTGATCAAGTTAAAAAAATTAAGGATATGCAGAGCCACTGAAAGCGTCCTTAGAATATAGGACTCTGCAGACAGAGTTGTTTTAAACAATGGGATGGGTGGCAAGTTAGAGATCAAAGCTGGACAGAACTGCAGCAGAAACGTTAATGCCTATCTGAATTTTGACTAAATTTAAAATTTCTTTATCAAAGTTTTTGCTACCTCTGGTCACTTTTTACTGTTGTGAAATATAGACAAAGTAAGCTACAGTACACAGCACTTTAAATCCTTATATCAGGTGCTACTTATTTGTCAAGTCCACAGATTCTGCTCTCTAACAATGTTGTTCTGGATTCACTGGATAAATCTGGAGAAAAAATATTTGCTTCAGGAACTTAAACTTGGATGCGAGATCTAGAATTAGTTTTGACCATGGTAATTTGCATTGATGTCATACTCTGGCAAACTAGATGTATTTTCATTACTCTATTCTTATGTCTTGTTCTTTTTTATATATGAGAAAGATTTCTGCATGAACTTCTTGGCAAATTCTTCCATCTATTTCTGGTTTATTTATCATAATCACATGCAGATATATATCTACCCTTACATTAATAGAAACATAGCTTTGAAGAGAGGTGAACAACAGCTTGCCAAACAAATGCAATGTTAGCACTCTTTCTCCTTTTCAGGTTAAATCACATCCATTTTTGAAAATAATCTGGGGTTTTTTAATACTCATGATTAGTTTTGGTTGTACATATGCCAATATGTCATCATGGAGAATCAAGAACATTTTCTTTGGAAGCTTTTGCAACCATTAATATCTCTAGAACAACTGGCAGAAAGGAGAATAAAGTGAGAATGCAGTGCTTGGCTTTAACCTTTATACCCCCTTGATGATGAAATTGAATCAATAAGATAATACAGGATATTGGAAAAACAAGGGCAAGAAGTCACAATTCACCTGCTGTGACCTTTTAAAAGAAATCCAAGGAACCTGTATCTAAAATACAAACAACCAGACCGCAAGCCGTATGTTCCCAAACCTTTGCATTAAAGCAGCAAAAAGTGAGAGAGAAACTTACTGGATCAATCCAAAGCAGGGCAACAACCGAGAGTTACATCACCACGCTCACAGCTTCCTAAAACACCCCTATCGCTAAATGTACTTGTTTGTCTACCAGGGGGTCCTGTCAGTAGCTCTGATGCCATTAATATTTGATGGAGGTAACCTTTATTATATCCCACTGCTGCAGATGACCTTTTTTATTTTAGCTAGACTATTTTCTTCAGTAACCTTACGTGTCCTATATCTGGTTGGAACAACTCAGATACAAATGGTTGGAATGCAGTTTCTGTCAGAAAAACAAAACCAAAAAACTATGCTAATTTTACCTACATAAACTTATTTTCTATTTGGCAAAAACCTAGGACAAAGTTGAAAATAACAAAAATATTATTTATTTCTATAGCGCCAATTTACAACATGTCATCTCAAGGCACTTTACAGTTCACCAGATCATCCAGTCAATTTGATTCAAAGTTTTCTATAGGTAAAACCAGTTGATTGCATCAACTCATTGACTCGGATGCAATCCCACTAAGCATGCTTGTAGCGACAGTGGAGAGGAAAAACTCCCTTTTAACAGGAAGAAACCTCCAGCAGAACCAGGCTCAGTGTGAGTGGCCTTCTTCTGAGGCCAACTGGGGTTCAAGGAGACAGAAGCAGAGATACAAAAAGCAACTGTAAAAGGCGGCCCTGTTCAGGAAACACACAGCCAGGCAGAAGAGCTCTGAGCCAACTCCCAGGTCAGAGGATGAAGAGAGCGCATCCAGCCAGTCACAGTCAGAGAAACAGGACACTGGAAAAACAGGTACATCTCCAACATCTATAAACAAAGGTGTTGATGGCAGCATCACATCAAACCAAACCAAACAGGAACAGATGAGGCAAAGCTATTATGAAAAAAGCCAGAGAGAGCATAATGTTAGAGATTAAACTAGCAGATTCTGCAGAGTGGAAGAATAGAGATAGAATGAAGCAAAATGATGAAATACACTGCATGAAAAGTGGGATTTTCGTCAATATGCGGCACTGTAGATTGTCGTGGAACTTCAGGTTAGCGGCAGTTTACGACAATTTGCAGGCTTCGCCGAAAACTCCCGTAAATTGTCAGAAATTGACGTGGACTTTCTTAGGCAGTGTTCCCCCCATGCTTCCCCCCCCATGGAATTCTAGGGGAGGCTTTAACATGTAAATGAACATGCTGTGAGCTATACAAATGCAAATCAGGGTTGCAGGGGGGGGTTTACTCCAAGTGACATTTTTCTAAAAGGTAAGAAAATCTCTGATACAAAGAGATCAGGCTCAGTATAGCCTCTTACATTTTAGCTTGAATTGATTTATTTAATTAAAGTATAGAGACCAAAACAGATCTTTAGCTGACAGAGCAATACATTTAGAGCAGTAATTATTAAAAAAAAAAAGAATTGCATTTAAGATAAAAAATAAAATGTTGTCTGTCAATATGCTCAATTCACAATTACTTAAGTGGAAAAGTTTCAAGAAATGAGTCTGAGATGATTCATTTTATAACATGGCGCATTATCCTGTTGGAAGTAGCCATCAGAAGATTGGTACACTGTGGTCATAAGGTCCGGCCAGGTCAAGATCCGCAATTGCAATCGCACCAGTGGCGGCCGGCCCATAGGGGGCGCTGGGGCACCGCCCTCCCTGATAAGAAGAGAGAAACGTAAAATAAATTTTTTGAAATTAACTCATAAATGTCAGTTTTACTCTCTAGACTGTGTACCTATAAGCAAAACAAATTATATAAACTACATTTCCCTATCTACTGTCATTCATTTGTGGATTTCCACAGACAGACTCCTACCGTCTCTGTTCTGGGGACGCTGATCAGACAGCCCCACATTTGCAGAGAATCTGTCAATCATGTACTATTGCTAGGTGAATTTAATGGCCAATCAGCGTCTCGGAACTTTATGGTCTTGGGGCGCTGAAAATACTGCGCTTTAACAGGCTTCTGAACCCAAGCGCAGGTGCAGACAATTAGAGGGAAGATGGCGAATGTAACGAGCGAGATGCTGCTTCCACCAAATTCGGTGAGATCCTTATTTATCTACCCGTTTGCCAGAAGAACATCCCTGTTGTAGGATATGAACATTTCATGTCATGGTTATTGTGACTGTGACGAATCCACCTCGTCGCTTAAAATAACCTCTCTAACTTTGCGCGCCACACACACATTCCTGTTATACTGTGTTTGTGAGGACCAATACACTCGCGCTGAGCCCAGTAGCTCCATGAACTTAAAACACACAAGCTGTTCCTGGTTACCTGCTGGCGTATTGAGGGTGCACACTTAATATTTCAGTGGGGTTAGCCGTGTGTGTGTGTGTGGGTGTGTGTGGGTGTGTGGGGGGTGTGGGTGTGTACGTGTTTATGCTACGGGGACTTGTCATCTTCAGTCTGGCTGCGTCTTTGCTGGGTTCTAACCCAGTTTGGTGTAATTGAATAAGTCAATGAATCTGTGTAAAAGAATTAAGTTGTAAAAATTATTTGTTTTTGTACATCAATTGTTTGTGGAGGTAATATATGGACAAAACTGATTAATGAGAAGAAATCAGAAATAAGAGAGCCTGACGGTAGGGGCTTAAACTATTTAATGAGGGCTCTGGGAAGAAAAGCGGCAATTTTTGTTTTCTGTTTCTTTGTTACATTGCTGGTAACTGGAGGGAGGCTGAGGCCCAGAGTATCTTGTATATGTTTAGTTTCTTTTGCACCCTGTTTTGAGTTTTTGAGCACAATAAATCACCAACACCGGTAACCCGACTGAGCCTGGATTCTTGTAGGCCAAAGAACCCCGTCACAGTGACCCAAATCATCACTGTTACTGTTATTATATAGTAAATTAAATCATTACTGTTAAATTGTATGTATTGTCCAATTGTTTATTTGAATTCTTATTCCGGATTAGTTGGAGACATACATAAGGCTATATCAGCCCCACCAAAAATATTTTTCACCAGCCGCCACTGAATCGCACCAAACAGGAAAAAGAACATCGACAAATTCCGGTTCGTCAAATTAAAATATAGCAGCAACAGATCGGTGACTAGAAATTATAGCACAATTCTTATATATAAAAAAAAAAACTAACACCGTTTATTTAAATGATTGGATCCAAACTATTGGTTATTCACCAACGAGGAAGCAGATTTCTCATCTCCATCAAAATATTTATTTTATGCCGAGGGACTTAAACTTTAATCAAATCCATTCAAAAGTAACTTCTTATTACAGGAATGAAAAGAGATGCTGAGTTTAGGAGCAGTGAACAAGTTCATTAAAAAAAAGCAGTTTTGAATTATCCTTATCCCCGTTACAAAAATCTACAAAAAAATATATATATATATGGGCAGAAACTGAACATAAGCTGGATGATGGTGGGATTTTTTTAATATGTCATATTAAATTAAGCGCTCAAAGGGTTCATACAGGAATGACTGACTCTAATTTAATGCTATTTTAATGCTATTTGAAATGATTTTAATGCCATCAACAAGAACCATGTACACAAGTTATTAGTGTACATGAAATATGAAGGAGCTGTAAGCAGAGTTCCATGACTCCTGTATGTATGTAAACACACACACACACATATATACGTATATATATATCCTCTAGCTTTTTCTCCGCCTGACGAAATTGTTTTTATAAGCATTTTTTATTAAAGAATTATAAATACTTCGATAAACATATTTAAATAATTTTAGTGCCAATTAAGGCCTTGATTTAAAAAAAAAAAGAATGATTTTTTTTTATTATTTTTATTGATCCGCGGAAACCCTGGTTCATCTCGCGCATGCTCTCTGCGATCTCCAAGAAACTCAGAGCGGAGCTCTGCAGCCACAGCGGAGAATGTATGGTTTGCTTTGTGCAGGCGGTCTGGAGCGGAGTATGGGGGATTTCGGGGTAAAACTCCTCTTGGACGCGATGGCGACTCTGCATCGAACAAGACGAACTCAAAGAAGAGATGCTAGCGGTAAATATATGTTCGATTACTGCCTGCTAGGCTAAAAGCAGCCTAGCCTAAGCTACGGCTAATAGCAGCCTAGCCTAAAGCTACAAGCTACGGCTAATAACAGCTTTGCAAGAACAAGCTTTATTAAAGTGTATTTTTTGTGATTCATAGGAAGCAGTACGCCGTCTTCACAACTCGGAGACTAATTGCAGGCGCTATGAATCGGAGCAAGGGTAAGATTTAAAGAATATGCTTTCATTCTGCGGTAAAAGGCAATGGATACGGATAGATACCGATCATAGCTTTACATTTTGTTTTCACAGACTACTGTCGCCTCACAATGAGGCGGTGACCTCCTATTTGCTCGGAGCCATATCAGCAAGTCCAGATTTGCACGATGTTGATAAAGACGACATTGTGTGTAAGTGACTTGTTTTAATGTTTTCTCCTTCCTTGTTACTGTGACTTGCGTTTGATTTTTTATTCATACCACTCTCATTTAATTGTTTTCCAGCTGCCTGTAAGACGTATTTTCAGACGGTACGCAGGAGCTTCAGATATACGCAGCCAGCCAGCACGTTGCGTGCGGAGGCTGCTCGGAGTCGGGCCAGAAGAAAGAGGGTAAGACTTTATTTGGTGACTATTTTTCAGGTGCATTGATAGATGTGTTGTGTCCATACGCAGTGCGCTGATTCATTGTTTTTTTTTTCAGCTGCTGAAAGCGAGGCAGAGTGTGCTAGCAGATGAGGAAGTGGAACTCTGGAAGTCCGCCACCGTCGGCCTCATGTCCGACGAAGAAGATTGCGTTGTTGGCGGTGTCTCTGGATGGATTGTACGGTCGCCGCCATTTCGTAGGCCGGATCTCACTGAACTCTGTGTTAAGCTGCAGTCCCGGTTAAAAGCGATGCCGAAGTACAGGGCCACGCACAGTAGGCGTCTGCACATCGGACCTGCCTCGGAGGGAATGCTGCCTGTTACCTCCAACCCCGAGGAAGCAAACGGACCGTTCACGGAGTTGTAATTTTTAGATACGCATGTGTTTGGATACGCGTTGTATATAGTTGTGTGTGTTTTAATAAAGCTCTTTCTTTGCATAAACAGCTTCCTGGCAAATGTTCATTTCCTGTATAAATTCATTCATGTCCTTGATGGTAGCCTAATAATTGTGTAGTAGTGTAGGATAACATAAATACACAGCATATGAATGAATAAATATATATGAATGAATAAATATATATGAATGAATAAATATATGAATGAATAAATATATATATATATATATATATATATATGTAAATTTATATGTAAATATATATATATATGCCAACCAATCACGAGCGACTTTACTTGTTTAAAAAGAAGTGGTTCCGTCCAATACTCAGTAAGAAAATTAAAGCCTGGCGTGGCCACGTTTGGTTTTGCTGCCAATCACGAGCGATTTCATTTGTTTGAGAATAGTGGTTTCATCCAATACTGAGTAGGTTATTCAAGCCAGACCTGGCCAGCCGCGCGGGTTTGCTGCATTCATATGCTAATTAGGGCCATTAGTACAGCTGATCGCTCTCCACATACGTCAGAGTCCGTTTCCGACAATTTGTGGCACGACAAACGCGGACAAGCACGGGTTGCAAATTGTCGGAAACTGACGAAAATCAGGCAGATCTGCGGGAGTTTACGGGGGTTTACGGGGACGAAAATCTCACTTTTCATGCAGTGATAGGGGTTCCTATGTCCTCAAGAAGTCTAAGCCTATAGCAGCATAACTAAAGAGATAGCTCAGGATAACCTGAGCCACTCTAACTATAAGCTTTATAAAAAAGGAAACTTTTAGAAATATGGAATATGGAAGAAATATGGAACTTCCAACATTTTAATAACTCACAAAAACCTCTTGGGAGATTTCTTTGCATATGATCTATCATCTGTCATGGTTTTGGATCTGTTTTAGTTTTCTTTTTGAGTTTTTATTGGTGTCATTTCCATTTTGTGTTATTCTACTTGTTTTTGGTTGTATTTTTTAAGTTCCCATGTATTTCTTGTATACCAATTGTTTCCCCCTTGTTTTAGTGTCCTTCCCCTAGCTCCCTTCTAGAGCCTTCTTGCTCCTTGTCAGATCATTAGCACAGTCATTGTTTTGTCTCTAATTCATACTGTCCCTGTGCAGTTCCTCAGTGCTGGTTCCGTGTCATTTCTTGATCCTCGTGTGTTTTCCCTGACATCTTCTAGTTTTTTTTAAAACAAAAAAAAACAAAAAAAAAAAACTAGCTGCAGTGCAAGGCAGCAGTGCTACCCACTGTGCCACTGAGCAGCCCACCAACACCATTACATTTTAGCTATATGTCAATCGGTGTTTTGGTTAAATTTGTCAATCGTCTCAGTTCCTGCTTTAAAAAACATAACCTTCTCTACTTCAGCAGAGGATCTTTTTGATTTCCCAAAAGAGACCCATCAGCTAACCTGACATAAGGCAAATTGATACCATATAGAATTGAACTACACGTATTAACCTGGGAATCGTCCCATAGAAGGTGTTTGTAAAAGGTATGGACATTCAGAACAATTAATTCAGCTGATTGGGTACCTGCCTCCCATCGAGTTTCTAACCAATCACAAACGCAGTAGCAGATGAGAAGTTCATGATTTGATCCGTCAAGTTAACTGATAAATCAAACTCATACCAAATCTGTCCGTGAGAAACGCGCAAACATCTCATCCACAAAGGCAAACATCTCTTCCTTTTGCTTGTTTTTCAAAGGAAATAGAGGGGATTCCAGCTAACACTGCCACAGCCATGTTTTTTTCCCCTTCCGCCACCGGTTGACACACTGACATCATACACTTCACTGCATTTAATTGGCCCGAAACATTTTCAAAGCTGTTGGTTTCTGGCAAGGTGTATTTTCGGGAGTTTGTGAAGTCACAAATCTTGTTACAATTCATCTTACTTGCAAGGTAAGATGCAAAGACTTATAGTTTCAGAATATTTCATGTTTTTAAAAAGGTAATTTTATATTTATTACAAAAATTACCATGTCTGTAATAGATATGCCTGTAATTTGAATGGACCATACTACTGGTTGAACTAGCATCCTGACCTGCTTGGTTTTGCAAAGGCACAACTCTTATCTCCATGGCTCTGCTTCTATTTCTGCTTATAGAGAATCAAATGATGTAAACTCACCATTGATATGAAAGCCGATTTGCTGGCTGAGTATTTTTAGTTGCAAATACTTTCAATAAAGCACATTTAAGAGTTAATGGAGCATTCTTTTTTGCTTTTGAGGTATCTTACATGATCATAATAAATGTTAGAAACTTTAGACCTTTTAAAAATATATTTAATTTCCACACAATACATTATTAAACCTAAGATCTATTTAAGGTGTTATTAAAATCCCACCAAATCTCCATATACAGGTGAGGACATATCATATACAGTGTGAATATATCATGAATAGGAAAAAACTTAATTCACAAAATGGATTTTAGATCATAAACACATTTTAATGCACCCTAACATGCACGAGTTGAAACTGGAACTGCAAAATAAAGTGTTTGGGATTGTATTTAGGTGCATTTGTAACACAATTTTCATTATGCATTATTTCCGTAATGTGCACTGGGTCCCCTGTATGAAATACTTCTTTCACACAGTGTCTCAGATTTTCTTACTTTATTTTCATGTCTTGGAGCAGTCCTGCAGAAACCATATCAGTCTTCTAAAATTGATCAATTTAAGTTGCTCTCCACGCTGTACAAGATTCAGAAGACAAATAGGTATAAACTTGCTGTAGGCGACACTGGATAATGATTTTATTTCTTTCCCGTGCATTGTCCAGCAATACTCCGGGAGATTGTTCTGGGAGCAGATGTGTTTGTGCCATTGATCTTGTCCATCTGATAAGGAAAGTCAGCGACAAGCTGTTAACCTCAAACAGTGGAAGCGTTAATCCATTTCAAAACATCCTCCTGCTATTCACTTTGCTTTGCTCAATTTTTCGTCTTTTCAGGCTTGCTGGGGAGGGTAATGGTAGCCCTAACGTGTTCTTACCTGCCTCACAACTGTTTTCTATTTACCCTCAAATATGATGAATTAGCAATTTCTTGAACAACCCATAGAGCTTCAAAACAATTTGGAATTGGAAAAAGGGATTGGGTTTTCTTAGAAATCCAATAAATCACATTTGCTAGAGGCAACAAAAATTTCATGTGACTGTAGCTTTATACTGATAAGAGATTTAATAGAGTTTTATTGCCCTACAGCAGTTAACTGGCTTTGAGTCAACAGGTCAAGCGGTTTCAAACAGTGCTTCTGTAAATGAGAAACGGTACTTCTAAAAACCATGGACCTCTTGGCAGGCCTGGTGAAGACACACATCTAGCCACTAATAGATATGCTAAAGGAAGCTGCAAATAGGGAATTTTACATTTAATCCTTGCTTAAAAAGTGCTGAAGGTTAATTGAAAATTCCTCAAAACAAATGATTAAACTCTTGGGTATCAAACTCTGGTTTCAAAGGAAAGGTGGAACTGATAGCTGCTTCTGGAGAATTGCATGTTATTACAGGTTTGTGCTTAGTTCCAACGCAGTGGGTCTGATGTAAAACATTAGAATTTAGCAAAATTCAAGGGAAATCCATCTGACAGGATGATGACAGAATGAAATAAACACTGATTGAAAACCTTAAACCTGGGGAGAATTATACGTGCTGTTTCTCAGAGACTTACATCAGATGAGTGAAAAAATAAATGAAGCTAAAATACTTATACTTAACATTAAAACCGTATTTCAAATAATATAAATAAAAGAAGTGTACTAAATTAAATTTATTTTTTTATTTATATTTTAAAAATACCTTCATAAATGTTCTGCATTTTATTTTGAGCACTCAGGTGTGGCAAGCCACCCAGGATAAAAAAAACAACAAAAAACTGTACAGCAATTAAATATTAAATGGTTGAATTTTATCATGCTTTAGTGCAAGGATTCTAAATCCTGGTCCTCAAGGCCCAGTGTCCTTCATGTTTAGATGTGTCTCTATTCAAGCACATCTGATTTAAATGATTGCATTACCTCCACGACAGCAATCAAATGCTGCAAAAGCGTGTTAATCTTTTTTTCCGTCAGGTCAGGTGTGTGGAGGCAGGGAAACACCTAAAACATGTAGGACAGTGGGCCCTAAGGAACAGGGTTAGAGAAAAACTGCTTTATGTATTGGAAACAAATGTACAAACCAGTCCATAAATGCCATTTGATTGATTTTGTTTCTTTTCTTTTTTTTTTTTCCTAAAAGACAAACCTCTACAAGCCTGTATAGCAGATCTCTAAAGTTTATTAAAAACTTGTCCCAGGCTTATCTCGGACAAGATAAACGAATATGGGCCCTAAGCTGTGACATTCACATTTCATAAAACTCCCACCCCCAAAAATAATAATAAAGCTGATTAAATTGTTAAATGTCATTACTGAATTACATTGGGAATATATTTCTAATCAAAAATATTGATTATTCAGTCACTGTAGTAATTAAATTGGGGATGTTTTGGATCACTTTGTAACATGAGCAGTGAAAAAAGCCAAAAGTGCACCGCAGAGGGCTGAGTTGAGACTGAGCTCTTAATGGACAGTGCAGTGAATAGATCATTTGCAGCCCTTAAAGGCTTTGCTATTTTTTTACATCATAGTACGGGATGTGGTAAGAGTCCATATTCATAACAGTTTTTAAAACCATGTGTCTGTTTTTGGTGACTTCAAAGAAGTTGAGGCTGCTGGTCTTTGAAACAGGGGAGACTCAGTGGTGTTAAAATCCAAAGGTAACCTATTGAAATAACACATGCTAAAACACAAAAAACACATTGCTACAATGTGAAGAAACTACAGAAACCATCATAAGAGATCAGCACAAGATGACAGTTCAGACTTAATGACCGCTTTTTCCTCCCTCCTTGGAGTTTCATGATAAAAACCTCCCCGCTGTCACTCTGGCAACTATCTGTCAAGTCTTTAACCCTTTATAGAGAAAGTTACAGTTTTTCATCACTTGCATACGCCTTACAATAGAGTCACCCCCATCAATCAGTTAGGTCCAGAAGCACAAGATTTATATTCAGCCATCCAGCAAAGATACTGCTGCGTTGCTGAACATGTTATATTTGGCATTTGACCAATTAGATGAGCCCTTGAATGATATATTACCTACCGTGAATTAAGCTGGAAAAAGTTTTTACAAGTTAAGAGAAAAAGCTAATTGTAAAGTTAAAAAGTTAGGTTAAAAATGTAATAAGCTAAGGTAAAAGAGTAAGAAAATTGCTCACAGCATTAGATTTCCGCCAGGTGTGATAGTCGGAGAGGTTAGCCAAGTTCAACCAATAGAGACTCTCAGGAGGAAGAGAACAGACCACCGTCTGCCAGGATAGGAAAAAAAGGAGAGGTTGACAGAAACTCACTGACAGAGTTGGAGGTTCTAGGATTATGGTGGACCAGGTCTAGGAAACACAGGAACAGGTAAGCAGGCGGGAAAAATGGCATCAAATTAACTGATAGCTACCATGATTATTGGTAAACTAAATAGCATTATTACAGGTCTCCCACAAGGAGAAGATATGAAACTTAGTTGTCACCATCACTGACAGGGTCAATGTGACCCAGGGTGTCACTGTATAGTGGTCTGAGTGCTCTTAAAACAAAGCTAATAAAGCTTATAATCATGTCTCCTAATGAGACATATGTGTGCTTCTCTGGTGTAGCACTTAGTCTACAGGGGTGAATATGGCCTTGTCTTTACAGCTAACTTCATAAATTCTCAGTTACCGGTCAAATTTGGTCTGTTATTAGTTTGCATAATTTACTGGGCCTCATCCAAGGAGCATTCGTATGAAAAAGTGTGCTCTTAAATCGTTTGTATAAGTGTCCCCGTAGACTTCACATGTAGTGAGAAATTTTTACATTCACTGTTTTTCGCATGTTTCTAATCTTCTCTCAGGTACAAACAAATTTTAGGGTCCAGGCACAACATATAAGTCTTAAAAATTTGGTTAGCTGCGATCCCAACCAAGTTTTTCACTAAATTACCACATTTTTGTTACTTAGAAGCATTTGCCCATTTCATTAGGATTCATAAATATGTGTTATGTATCTGCAACTATAGATTACATTTTTGTTTACTTATGATAAAACTATCATTCACTACCCCTGCAGTTTGCACACTGGTCTCATTTGTTGTCATGCTACTATTAACATAACATCTGGAACAGAAAACGGAAAGAAAGTTCAGCAACATGTTGCTGCTTGAAACACCTCTAATGGTGAAATTTGCATTCATTTTACTCCATGGCATTCCTGGCTTTTACATTAAATGTGGAATTCGTCTAACTAATTTCGTCTAACTAGAGTTTTGCCATTACCATTTTTGTTATGCGTTGCATGAGAAAGATGGAGAGTGCAAAAAATGAATGATAGATGTGTCATCTTAAAATAATAGCAAATATAGGTAATAATAAGTTGAGACCTGAGAAGAGACTTGATTCTTATTAAACGGGTGGTATACAGTGGTGTGGCCATATTGTGACGTCATCAGCAGGGGTCTGGGGTTTGACCACCCGAGCAGATCTGATACCTACAACGGATTGTTTTTGCAGTACATATCGGGCAGTGACACCCATGTTTAATTCTGCTTCAGAGAAGCTATACTATTAAGTTATATTTAAAATGCCCCCTGGTGGCTAAACATTGCACAGTGTTTCTTTAAAAAGAGGATCTTTGCTGGAGGTCTTGGTTGGCCTGCTGCAGACTGGATAACTGTCTGCTATTGCATGATGTTAATTTTTTTGATTTTTCAGACAACTGCTCTTTGTGGTTAAAGCTGTCATTGGTATTCAAATCGAACCCAAACCCTTAAAAAATTCTATCTATGACTAATCTCTCCCGGAAACTCACCCACCCTTTGGTTTTATGACGCAGCTCCTTTTCCTATAACTGTCTTCTGTCTACCCACTCTACAAATCTCTGTTCAATGCGTTTGTGAATTTTCCAGATCTCAAATCTCCCTGTTTCAGTTTTGGAACACAAGATCACAATTTTCCACCAGCTCCTTTCAGTTGTGGAACAGTAAGCATTTCTAATCTCCTAAATCCCTTAATGGTTTATCGGCAATGATATCCCTCTCGCTCTATCAAACTGATTCTTTTCTTCCCCACACACTGTCAGATCTAGTATATTGGAGCTCCCTTTAACTGTGCATCATGAGATCACTAGACATATTTACATAAAATGAGCATTTCTAATAAAGAACCAATTTGAGATAAAATGTAAACACATCAATCAGAATATTGTGATTGGATTTAGCAATGATCCAATTAGACAGGTGTATTAAGCCAATCCCTATATGCCTGAAAAAAAGTATTGAGCTTTGATTTATGAAGCCCGAGTTTGACCTCAATTATAAATCAAAAATATAATTGAAGCTAATCTTAGAGTCAAGTTGAGATCACCAATAAAGCTCTGTCACCCAAACATTTGAACTTTGTTCATGGAAGCACGAGTAAATGTTGATCTGCAGAGTTGCCGTGATTAGAAAAGTGATATAACTTTGCTTGATAATGGGAAGGGAGTTTTTAAAGAACTTATATTTAATTCAAAAATACTTTATTAATCCTAAAGGTAAACTAAATATTGTAAAGATTCCTCCACAATTAGCAGATGTTAATGCCTTTAGGACTCTCAGCTCAGGTTTATTTTTATACCATCCGTTCATTACCCTTGTTATGTCAGGGTACTTGACAGAGACAATTTGATCATATCATACAAATAGCATGGTTAAACATTTCCTATCTAAGGAAACCCAGTTGCGTGACGCCATTGACATCGTAGGATTTCAAACGCATTTAGTGAAAGTGGAAATTGTGGCGCTGAATCTGCAGCAATCTCTCACACTGTGCATGCATGCTGTGACAGTAGAGAGTATATGGCCTGTACTTATATAGCGCCTTTATTCAAGTCAGGAGACTTGACCAAAGCGCTTTACACTACATTCATTCACCCATTCACACACACACTGAGAGAGGAGATACTCCTTTTAACATGAAGAAACCTCCAACAGAACAAGGCTCAATAGGAATGCAGCCTTATGCTGAGGCTAACTGGGGGTTTGAGAAGACAGAAGCAGGCATACAAAATTAACATACATAGAAGCACTAAACCGTAGATACTTTATATGTTGGAATAGAATAGAATAGAATAGAAAATTCCTTTTTTGTCCTACAATTGGGAAATTCTGGTGTTACAGCAGCAAAAAGTTTGTAGATGTCAATTGGGATAAATGAGATTCAGTTAAGATAAAGCTTAGATCATAGCTGTGAGAGCAACAGGACTAAACACTAAAAAACAGACCCATATTTATTATCTATAATAGAAGTTTGTGATGGCAGCAACCCAGCTTAGGCCTTCCTTCAGGATGATGTCACAGCTAAAGAGCGCGCCAGGATAGATGAAGCTACTAAGAAGAGAATGACCAGACACAACTTCAAGTTAGAAGTTGAACTAATAATTCAAAAGTAGAGAATTAACGTAAAATGTATTGAATCTTTTTATATAGACCTGAGCTATGTTATTTAGGAGAATATGAGAAGGAAATTTTTGATATTTACCTTAGAGGAGCAGCTGTGGAGGTGGTCCAGCACTTCAGGTACCTGGCTGTGCATTTATGGAGTAACAGGTTAGTGACCTAGCTAAAAGGGCTTGAACACAAAAGTGGACGTCAATAAGCTGGTCTTAATGTCCAGTTCTGGTCCAGGAGTAGAGGTAGATCCCAGCGGGTGTGCTGCCAACCCGGTGCGGCGGATGCTGTTCAGAGAGTCCTGGCCCTCTAGAACTTCTGGAGATGATTTCACATAAAAGAATTCTTCATAAAATGTAGAACCACCTTATGGACAACAATGGGTATAGGACTGTTTAGCAACAACAGTGCCTTGTTAAAGACTTCTCCAGAATGACTGTAAGCAATGCCCCCTTGTTTATTTTGGGACGTTTTTTTCCATTTTTCCAGGAGCTCTTCTTTCCTTTTTCTTTTTTGGAATCCGCTTAAGTACCTCATTTTGGTATCCATAGTCGCTAACACATTGTACGTAACGGTTTCTAATCTACGCTTTCTAATCTACGCTCTGGATTAAATTCCGATAATTCCAAGTCGTAATGTAAAAAGTAAAATACTCAAATACATCGTTCTTTTAAGAGCTTTATTGCGGTTTGAAACATATTATATGAGTGTATTTTTTTAACCAACTGTCTAATGAACTATACACAGTTATTAACATAGTAATTAAAAGCACCACTGTCTGCTTTGCTATTGGTGTCATGTTTAAACGGCTCACCATCATGTTGAAATCTGGCATGTGTTGCGGTATAAATAAGGTCCGGTCAGTCACACTTGTATTATGTGGGTTTAGGAGGAATTTTTCATACCATTACATCTGCAAAGAGACGTCCTAGTCCACAATTGCATAGGGGGCCAACCAGGTGTCAGTGATGGGGCCCCTAAGAAATCGGGGGCCCCTAAGCAACTGCAGTCTCTGCTTACCGATATTTGTGCCATTGACTGTAAGTCAGAGTGCTTTAAAAGGCCCTTCTGGCCTGCAGGTATTAACATTTACTACCCATTAAAAAACAAAAAACAAGACAACAACAACAAAAACAACAAATGATAAGTTGCAGCATTAAATATCCATTTGGCATCAATAAAGAATTTTTAAATTTTGAATTTATTATTAAACAACTTGAGAAAAATAAGAGTTAGGAGCATCTGTAGCTTCCTGGGTAGCTGTACTCAGTAGCTAACAGGTTACCCTCTTTTAGCTTGGTCAGTTACCCACATTAAGCTACACTACTTTTAACTTAATTTTAACAACTGTCTAGTTGTTAAAAATTTTGTTTTCATACCCCCAAAAATTGTGAAAGCTGAAAGTCCTCTTTGATAAGCAATAAGATTATAATTACACATATTAAACATCCCACATAAAAAATCAAGACGCCGCTTTTATTGAGCAGTGTCAGTTTACAGGAATATTGAACTCTAAAACAAAATATGTTTTACTTTTATTCCCTATTATTAAACTTCTTCGGATGAATAAGCATTTAAGTTGTTGAATTAAAAAGAAAACTCTAGACTTAATATTCATTATTAATATTATGCTACAGTTTCAGTAACACTGCTATTGAAAACAACTAAGACATTCTCTGCAATAACAATATTGTTAAAATTTTAAAGATTTATAGCAAAGCAGTATCTGGTTCTGAGTGCGTGCAATGCATCAGGTAGATTCTGTTTGCACGCAGAGTTCTCTCATTTCTCTTGTGTTATCAATATTGTATAGATTAATGCAGAGGGATAGCCATGTGTGACTGTGCTTATGTGCCTTTGCTCAGGAGTGTTTCCCTTTTCTGTAAAAGCCTATGGTGTATACAGGACCCATCCATCAGCTGAAGGAGCAGAATAAGCAAGAGTGACATTCAATTACAGTATGCAAATTCTTTATTTTTTATTTATTTATCAGGGCTTCACCATTTATTTATTCAATTAGCCATTTTGCACATGTCCTATCATGAGCAAATTGGAATTGGTTTCCAGTAACAGCAAATAATTCAATGTATTATTAGTAATAATGTTTATAGAACAAGTGAAGTGAAAATACCCATAACTTATAAAATATGAATAATGAAATACAATAAAGGTTACAAATACAGCAAATGACATGTGTAAAACCTTTTTATAAAGTCTCTTTTTTATTATTAAAGTTTCTCTAAAAACTCCACTCCACTTGTTGACATAAAGATAAATTTTGACGTCACTGACAAAGCAATTCAACATTTTTTTTAAATAAAAAGGGGATATAAGGGGGAAAAACGGTTCATGTATCTTTAAGATATTTGATTTTCTTCAAAAACAATTGGCTATTTGATGGTCATTTTAAAATAGCAGATGAATAAGATGCTCTCATAGTGGTTGGGATATTGGGATATTGCATACGGGTAAAGAGAAAAAAGTACCTAAAAATTATAGGCTTATTGTGATCTACAACTATTTTTACCCAGGGTGTTGACATTCATATCCTTATTTCATGCTTCCCTAATATTTATAAAGTAAAAGTAAGGAAACTATCATAATTATCTACAGACAAACCCACTTCAAAAACCCAAATCCCTCACAATAATTTCTGCTGAAAGAGATTTGGCTATTGATAATCAAGTGAGTGTGCAACATGTGCAAAAACAAATTGAATCAAAATGTAAGCTTGTGTTTTCAGGTAATAAAGATTTAGTTCTCAAAGTTAAGTTCTGCTTTGTTGCAGCTTACTCTTTTTGAATATTTTGGTTATTTCCCCCTATAGTACAAATGCAAACCTTTTCTTTCGTGTTTTCTATCTACTAATGTTGCATACTGCACTGCAACATTGCAGTTTGCATTCCTTTTTTCCAAGTTTTATTTGCCTTATTTGATTAATTTAACTGTATTAATACATAAGTTATACTACTTTCTTGTTAAAAGACTAGGCTATATAGTAAAGTATTATATTGTGTGTAATTACAGGCTCCACTTAAAATCAGAAATTAAATGACAAGAAAAATATAGATTTAGATTCATCCCTTATTTTCTAAAATAAGGGCTACATTTGCCCTTATTTTAGGAAATAAGCTAGCTTAAACATCTAATATTTAAGCTAGGGATATCACGAATAACTTAAGAAGCAAAAATGACTTGGTGTCCATATTTTTCAATATTTAGTAACAGTACATCTGAACCATTCCTTTCCAAAATGATCCCTGGCAAAAAAAAAAAAAAGAGAGAAAAAAAAGCTTGCATTTTGCATTGTCATCTTGTCCCAAAGTCAAAACTGAACAATGTGAATAATGAAAGCCCACATCTTCAAGTCCAACTGCATCTCTGCACAGTCTGAGTGTCTCCATTACTGAATGAAAAGTGAATCTCCTTTGTTGCTTCCAGATCTGCCCATTATTAAGGAAACCCATTAAACGACAGAAGAAGGTGACTTTCCCTTTCACAATGATGACACATGAAAAGAGACCACTGTCGGGGTGGAGATGGAAGCGGCTGATGGGGCTGTAAGGGGTTTCAACCCTGGAGGAAAGGGGTTATTGATTGACTGAGCCAGCACTGCGTCCTCTGCTTTCTGACAATCACATGTAGACCATTTTCTTAGTTCTTCTCCTTTATTCTCACTACTGGTGAACCCCCATTTGCCAAATGCTTTAGAGCCCTAATTTACTTTAATTAATTTGTGTGGCTTGCATCTAAGCAGCAAAGGAGACAAACTATCTTTCGACGATCTTTCGCAATCTGCTAGATCAGCAACCTTTTCTATGGCCATCTTTCCATAGCACTTCTCATCTTCTCTTTACCTTCATTGTAGTTTCCTAGGGTTAGTCTGTCAGTGTCTTCCTTATCCTCACATCCTCCCTGTTGCGCCCACAAATGCAGCTCAGCACCATTGATAATGGCCTGACAGACCACAGCGGTGAGTTTGCATCAGCTCCTCATTCCTTTTCTAAACTGACACCTCGCCTTTTCATCAAGGTCATCTTACTGCCTGTTGTTTCAGTGAGTGAGGGTGTCAGTCTAAAAATGTGTGGCATTCTCTTGCCACTTTAACTCTTTCTACCATGGTTGCTTAAACTATTTTTAGGTTGAACTCCATGGGTTAAAGTTCTAGACAGAATGTAACAAATGATACATGCGAATTAACTCCATCCTAAAATTTAGTTCTTGTAGTTAATTTTTTACTTAAAATTAGTCAATAATATTTTAACAACAACAACAAAAAAATCATAGGAAGTTGTTATAAAAATGTTTCTTTACTTTTGATTTAACTGGCGGTATATTAAAACCGCCACCGAGGAGTGCAGAATATTTTTTGTGTACTTCTTTTAAAGGAGTTTAAGCATGTAACATTCTACTTCTAGTGGATAATTTACTTTGCATCGTTTGTTTACCATCTTTCACTTCTCCGGGAGCGGGTCATGGGGGCAGCAGTCTCAGCAGAAATCTTTAGACTTCCCTTTTTGCAGTTAGCTTCTCCAGCTCTAGTAGGGGAAGCCCGAGGCCAGCCGAGAGACATAGTCCCTACAGTGTGTACTGCATTTACCCCTGGGCCTCTTACAGTGGGATGTGCCTGGAAAACCTCCTGAGGGAGGCTTCCAGGGGGCATCCAAAAAAGACGTCTGAGCTACCTCAGCTAACCCCTCTTGATGTGGAAGAGAAGAGGCTCTACTCTAAGCCTCTCCTGAATGATCAAGCTCCTCAGCCGATCTGTAAGGTAGTGCCATCCAGCCTGCGGAGAAAGCTAATTTCAGCCCCTTGTATCCAGGATTTCGTTTAATCTCATGATCATAGGTGAGGGTTGGAATGTACAGTAAGCTGATCGGTAAATCTAGAGCTTTGCCTTTTTCGCTCAGCTGTCTACACCACAACAAACCGGTGCAGCATCTGCATTATAGCAACAGCCACAATGATCCATCTATTGATCTCCTGCAACATTTTTTGTCCAACTCGTGAACAGGACCTCAAGTTTCCAGAACTGCTCCACTTGAGGCAGGAACTCTCTCCCAACCATGGCCTCGGACTTGGAGGAGCTGATTCTCATCCAGGCCCTATACACACACGGTGTGAACCACCCCAATGCAGTCCAAGCTGTAGGTCTTGGCAGGAGGAAGAAAGCATAACGACATCATCTGCGATGACTGGAATGACATCTGTCGGTTCCTGAACCAAACCTGCTTTGGGCCTTGCCTATGCCTAGAGATCCTGTCCTTAAAAGTGAGGAGGGCCGGTAACAGAAGGCAGCGCTGTCAGAGTCCAACATGCAACAGGAACAGGTCCGACTTAATGCTAAATATCTATCTCACCTTTTATAGAGACAGGGTGGCAACTATTAAAGGCCCCCTGATTCCATACTCCTGAACAGGCTCCCGCATCTGGTCCACTGTTTCACAGCCAGTAGGAAAACCACACTGCTCCTCCTTAAGACAATGTTCGACTATCAGCTGGACTCTCTACTCCAGCACCCTGGGATAGGTCTTCCCATAAGGGCTGAGAAGTGTGATCCCCCTATAGTTGTAACATATCCTCCGGTCCTCCTGCTTATGACGGGGAAACACCACCCTACTCTCCCAAACCAGGTACACTGTCCTGATGTCCACACAGTATTAAAGAAGCATGTCAGCCACGACAGCCCGATAACATCCAGAGCTTCAAGGTACTCAGGACAGATCTCGTAAACCCCTGAAGCCTCTCCACTGTGGAGTTTTTTTGACCACCTCAGTGACATTAGCCTGGGTAACAAGCAAAGCGAATAACCCCCAAGCATCCCATCTTTTCTCGTCCTCCACTGTGGAAGGAGTTTGAGCCAGATTAAGGAGATCCTCAAAGTATTCCCTCCACCATCTAGATGTCCTCTTTCAGGGTCAGTATCTCCCCACTCCCACTAAAAAAACATGTGTTAGCAAAGCACTGCCTTCCACTCAAGAGACACTGGACGCTTTGCCAGAATTGCTTTGAGGCCAACCAATAGTTTTTTCTCCATGGCCTCTCCACTACTAGATCCTAGTTTTGGCCTCCGCAACCATTCTGAAAGGAGTTTCCTTGGCCTCACAATACCTGCTGGCTGGATTAAGAGTCCCACCAAGCTAAATAGGATATCTTCTTCAGCATGAAAACTGCCCTTGCTCCCGCTGTCCAACACTGGGTTCTGGGGTTGCTGCCATGACAGGCATTGCAGACCTTAGGCTACAGTTACAGGCAGCCACATGGACAATCGTGCTGAGAACATGGCCCACTAAGAGTCCATGTCTCCAGCCTCCCCCAGAATCTGGGAGAAGCTCTCCTGGAGGGTCTCTGACTGAGGGTTCCAACAGACATTACCAGCAGACTCTCACTACTCGCTTGGACCTGCAAAGTCTGTCAAGCTTCCTACTCTTTCACCATATCAAGCTTACCAGTAGGTGGTGATCACTGGACAGCTCCACTTCTTTCTTCACCCAACTGTTCAGGATATGTGGTCGGAGGTAAGAAGATATGGCTACAATGTTGTTTTTATGAGCTGAAACAGATGTGATTGGAGTCACACAAATTGATTGTCACAGACCACAAGTCAATTGTAAATCAATATATATTAGAGTGTGCATCAAAAATATACAAATAGATCTTTTCCTTTTTTCAGAATCTTGTGTTTATTTGTGAATCATGTGTGTATTTATGAGTCAACTAAAAATGAATTTTCTATGAAAATCTAAATGCAGTGAGTTTGTTTATCTTGGCTGAGGCTTTTTGCTCTCTAGAGAAGAGTCCAGTCTGTGTCAGATTTGTAAGAAAGAATGGCCTTTGTTGGATCTTCCTCACCAGGTGGGAGGTGTTCTTAGTCGAGGAGAAGTAAGCGGAATGTAAATGACAAAGAACGTTATGCTGTTCATAGGCTTTGTTGCCTCACCATGTATGCAGAGTAGTTCAGTCAACACAGTTTTCCCTTAATTTCTGACAGTTTCTGACAGTTTCATTCCTCCTGACAATATATAAATTAATGTATGATATTTACCACTATATTCCAGTGTATAAAAATTCTAAAACATTATTGTAGATAATGTGGAAGCGTGCCTTCAGGTTGTGTTTTTTTTTTAGCTTCCACAATGTAAAGGTTAAACACTTTATTCAGTGTGTGTCTGAGAAATTCAGGACGTTCTCTGAGATCAATATTCAGTTAAACTAAAAAAAAAACATCACCCTTAGACAGACTGGTTGGCTCCCAAAATTATATATATATAAAAATCCATCCAGTGTAGTGCTGCAAAAGGTCTCTGAACCCCTACATTGGTAGAAAAAGCCAGTGGTTATGCAGATGGAGGGCACACTACAGAAGAGCCTGCTCGTCAGGTCATGATTCAGTGGTTCATCTATGGCTCAAGGACTCTTTAGAGAACAGTTATCATATTTGACTCAGAAAAAGCAGGTGGTTGGTACGACAGAACAAAATAAGCCATCTACAATGCCTCATAACAAATTCACACATACTCCTTGAACTTTTAACTCTTTCCACAATTATAAAGAAAGATTTTATGACTCAAACACAGATAATTCTTGAACCAAATCAAAATGAGAGTTTAACTGTGAAGTATTGGCTATTTCTGGTTGAATAATAGGGAGGCTAATCCTCCCCTGTAAATTTAGTTAAATCATTGGTAAAATATGCATTGTCAAACTTCATAAATATAGCTACATTAAATTAATCATTTGTTTATTCCACTCCCTGACATGATGCTGCCGGTCAGCCTCAGGGAAGTTTGAGCCTTGATTTATTGAGATAAACATTGTGGAAGTAGAGCCCTGATTGGATAACATGCCAAAATACGTCACTTTCAGAGAGGCTCAGCCTCTTGGAGGCTCTATTGAGCAGGTGTCGGTCGTGAAGCTGGTTGATCAATGCTGATTTGCAAACATACTTAAGGATTTCGTGACTGAAAGTGGCCAGACAGCGAGAAGGGTTTCCTCTTAAATCGAGAAGGAAACATTATCATTCAATCAGAACAGTGATCTTGTACTGAGCTTTCACCGTGGTTTCTGGAGTCTATTATTTCCGAGCACTTCACAAAAGCTATTTTCACTAGCTGTAGTGATGTGTTTTAACATTTGTTAATGCAATAGGCGAAGTTTGGATTTAATTAACACCATTGAGCCTCCCCTGTTTCAGATAGCAGCTGTCACTGCTTTGAAGTCAATAGAAACAGACACATGGTTTTTAAAGCATTTATGAAGAATATTCTGAAGAATACAACAAATACCTTGCATAACTTATTTTCTTTAAAGCTTCAGCTATACAATCTTTGCAAATTAACTAATGGTCAAATCAAATAGAGTTTTCATGAACATACATTAGGTTTTAAGGTGTTCTATAACAGGGGCCTTCAATGTTTTCCAAGCCAAGGATCCCCAAACTGATATTTCTGATTCCTGGTTGGTGGGACAGGTGTTGTGAATGAAATGGTGCCCAGCTTGAAAGAGCTCCTGTGTGTCACTGAATGTGTGCATTGATCATGGACGGTTCAAGACAGATGCATTTGTAAAATTCCTAAATTATGAATGTATATTGACCTAATAAGACATACAATTTTAATTAAACCTAATTGAATAGAAATTTCACTTCATGCAGCTATCTTAATATATTTGAATCTCTTGCCCTGTTTTTTATTTCATGCTTTTCTCTGCTCCCATTAAAACACATTGGCCCCATCCTGGCCCCCTGGTACATTTGGTCTAGAACTGCCACTGGCATTGATGACTGAAAGTCTTCTTCTGCCTCCATTTATCTCTTTACTACAATGTGTTGAATTAATGTCAATGTGTATTTAAAGACATTTCAATTAGTGGAAAAAATTGCAGGGGGGAATATGAAAAAAAAAAGTGTAATCAACCAAAACTTTTGTGACCTCCATGCAGTACCTCCGTGGACCCCGTAGGGGTCATGGACCCCCTGTTGAAGACCTCCGCTCTGTGACAAGCATTGAATATAACTCTGGTTGTATGTTTAGGGTTATGGAAACAGCTAAATATCTGCCTGAGGTATCGAGTTCATGCCTGCATGTATGTAGAAAAACTATGATCTAAAAATGTGTAGATGCACCTCAAATATTGGCTTATTTGTCAAAAATATCTGTCATGTATTATTAACCCAAACATATGTGGGACAGCAGCTTATGTGGGATTAACTGAAAAATGACTTACAAGCTTTGAGCAACTGAAAATGTTTAGAACTGAAGAAGCATTTCTGATTATAGGTTTTCAAAAAAGAGAAAGCCTGTTTCCAATTTGTAAAAGCATCTTTATTATTTCTGAAACCATTTAGCTACAATACACTAGTTTATTTTTATAAAGTTATTTATTGAAATAAAAACTAATATATGGTAAATGTTGGAATAGTTGCCCATATTTTCCCTTATGTTAGAAAAGTTTCCTTCTTTCAAATGTATTTTTTTCAACTTCTTCAACGTCTTTCTCCTTTTGTGTTTTCAGCAACCCCCTATGATTCCTCACACATTTCACTCACTGGTGACTTGGTCATATTCTACTGATTCATATGTTAATAGGTTTCAAAGACGACCCCCCATGGCTCTCAGACAGAGCTTGAAATATTCTCTCCATTTTTCTTCTTCATACCCAGCAACAGCACTTGCGGTGAAAAGCAGAGCTTTATCATGCCTCCAACCCACCGAATTTTGTTGACCTATCTTGTTTTCTTTCCCTGCAGTGGGAAAGGCATTTCTGGGATAAACAATCCACTGAAATGTCACCAGATTCCATGGAGTCCAAGAAAGCTGTGCTGTCAAGCTGGGGGGACAGCCCTGTTGTCATCAGGCATTAGGCAGCATTTCACATCTTATTATGGTGAGACAACAACGTTGTATAATAATACCAGCTTTAAAAATAGCATTCTCAAATGGTGGGCTATGAAGCAGATCATATTGATGCTATAAAAGGAACATCAGAGCTCTGCCAACTTCCATGTAACATGAAATAGCTGCTACAGTTTTGCAAAAACCAAATTGTTTATTATGTTGTTATTTAAAATATGCCAAGAAAAGTGCTCTCTCGTTCTTGTTTTCGGGCAGCATAATCTCAATTTGCAACCAGCTATACAATATTCAACCATTTCTTTTAATAACCTTTTTCTGACTGAACAAATATTATTTTTCTTAATCCCCTGTGTCCCACATGCTTGCATCTTTAAACTTCACAAGTTGAACAACCTCAAGCTACCAAAAGGAAAGCGCTTACACCTATCCTCTAACATTTCTGTGTTCCAAGCTGCAGTTAGTGATCCTTAACGATTCCTCTTTGAAGAATCCCTCAAGATTATCCAGAGTCCTGGGTCCCATCTGATAAGCTCTTATATTACTGTTCACGTTACAGATTTTTAAGAGGATTAGGGTCCAAGGTCTAAGATAGCCTCAGAATGTTTCATTTCTATTTTATTTATTAGTTTTAGTTTGTTTTTGTTTTTTGGTCTGGTGAACAATTTCTGTGTTGGCTTAGCCACTAATTAAAACACTGGAGGCCTTTATTAGCCCATATCTTTTTTTTTTTTTTTTTTTAAAGTTGGTCAGATTGTTTAAGAAATTAAAATTGAAATCGATGGCTTCCTGCTTCCCAAAGGAATAAAAAAATGATGTAACACAAATGATAATTTCTTTTACCTGCTCATAATAGAAATTCAATTCAATGTAGTTTAAGGTTGAATAAGGACTTGTAGCAAAGTTTTCTATGTGGCCTAAGTTAAGACAAAATTTTTGTGTCAGCTACAATTGGAAACTACTGATAACATCAATTGTACTTTATTGATTGTTTTATGAAGGTACTGGGGGTTCAGAACATACAGTAGCACGCCAAGCTTTATTTATTTGATTATGCTTTACTAGCCAAGGAAATTCATACTGATATTACAATTTATCCATATTCATTAAATGTCATATCATTGTTGGCTGCATTATGAAGCTGAAACTCAGCCCGTTCCAAAAAGTTCTTGCATGAATGAAAAATCAGCCCCAAAAAATGTCCTAATTGGCATGTTAAAATAACTACTTATCTTTTTCATATACTTTTTTTTTTTTAACAAAGAGCTATGTACTGTAGCTGTTGCACCAGCCTGAGTGGCTAAAAGAAATGTGTTGCTGGTAAGTTTCAATCCCATATTGCGAGTAAAGACTTTTCTGTTTTGTACTGCAAATAGTGTGTTTAAATGGGTGATAGGGCATTTACCTTTGCATTTTAAAAAATCGATAAAAATTAGGGAAATTGTGAAATTCTGAAAATATTTTAAAGGAAACAAATTTTCCCGCATTTCTTAGTCAGCCATTTATATTTCTTTTAAAATGTTTTCTTATTTTTTAAAATCAAAATGGAGAACGCTAAAGGTTCAAAATCTAAAAAAGTTACAAGGATGTAAATTTGTATAAATGTTACACACTCTATATCAGATAAAGTCTCATTTTAAAATTATTGAAGTTTCTACCTCCTTCATAAGGATGTCACATTAATCATGTCAAAAAAAAGTTGACCAAACATTTATCTCACCCTACCAATACAAAGTCAGGTTTGAGATTGTCTGACAGGCTTTGGATAGTAGGTCCCGCCAAAACAAGGCAGTGATATTAACAATATTAGAATACCTAATAGACATTAAAAAGCAACTTATGGAACATTTCAGTGGGTAAATACCAAATATCAAACTCACACTTTCATAGACAGAACCTGCTGCAATGGTTAGCCTGTAGATGAGTTTAGCCTATTTTGCTTTTCTGCACAATCCTTTTATCTGTGAAAGGGAACAGTGGCGTGTAGTGGACTAGGGTAATTTGTAATCTGTTGTAGCCCTCCCCAAAACAACAGAGCTACTGGTTCTCTTGGTGAGATTACTCACTGCAAAGCAAATTATGCTTTAAATAGAGCACTGCATATCCCCGGTGTATGTAATTGTAGCCCATCATTAACCTTCCCTCACACTTTTTATACAAACTATTCTTTCCAAATGGGATTCAGGAATCCATAAAGAAAATTAATGAGGATGTCTGAATTCAGAGAATGCCCATCTGGCTAAATGTGGAACAAAGGTTTTAAACAGAACAAGGATTTCTGAGTTACAGCTTATCAGTTAGAGTCATACCTGGTCTCTGAAGTTTTGAAGCAATTTGGATGGGTACAGGGGTCAAAGCAGTTAATAGAATTAATTGACTTTAATTGATAGATGATTAATTCAAATTCATTATGTACACCAAGATAACACCATTAGGGTTTATTTTTCCATGGGCATTTTTAGTACTTTACTTTTTCATTTTGGTGAATTTAGCAGTAGAAACAAATCCTTATTTTTTTCAGGATCCCTCATAATCATCAGCAGTTCAGAATAGAAATTTGCATACAGTCAGTTTTTTTGATTACTTATTTAAACTATATTCATTTGATTACTACAAATATCAAATACAGTTTTAAGCATAATCCACAAATGTAAAAGAAGGTTTGAGATTGTGCTATAGCTGCCAGTTGAGTATAAATCTTGGTGATCTTATCCGAACCCATTTTATAGGGTGTTTTGCAGCAACTAAAGAACCACCATGACCTAAAGCTTTCATAAATAGGAAGACTACAGAAACATCCATTTAACTGTTCATTTATCTTAAACTTGACTGAAAATTGGAGATACTCAAAAAGAAAAGTTAAATATATTTGAGGGAAAAAAAAAATGTTTCTGTGATGATCTTGGCGCTAATGATTGGCTTCATTGCTCATTTTAACACCTGCCTAGCTCCGCTCAGTTTCTCATTACGACTCATCATATCCACCTGTTCCAGTCTCTATTTAAACAGATTATTCTTGAGCCTCTGATGTAAGAGTATTCTGGCATTAAAGATTGCATTGCCTGATCCGGACCCGTTTTGTCTTTAACCTTTGAGCCTGCCCGTCCTTGTTCTGACCTGTCCTCGTACTCCTGTTGGATTCTCCTTGTGGAAGGTACCTGGATCTGCCTCCTGACTTCATCCTCTGGATTATGGTGCCATTCTTCATCTGCTAGGATTTGATCTTCTGTCAGTTCAGCAATCTTCAAGGCTTTGGCTGGCTGGTTTCACCCTCGTTGTCTGGGCATGTACTGAACTCTATACCAGAGTTTCCTGCCTCAGACGCCCTAGCCGCTGCTACTACAGGTCCGCAGCCTTTTTATTTTAAACAAACGCTTTGGAGTAATCTTACTGTCTTGCTTGAATACTGGGTACTCTGTTCTGAGCCGTGGCTGTTAATGATTTGGCTGACACAAACATTTTTTTTAAACAATTAAAGAACTGGTGGTGCTAGGATAGTTTTTCCCTCACTGGTGCTGCTAGATTGTAAAACTGAATCCAATGATCAAAAGCTCTAGCTCCACATTTTTGTGACTTCTCCATAAAGCAACAGCCAACCCATTGAACTTTAAATACAACATGGTGCCACAGAAAAATAAAAATAAGCAGCAATCTAAAACAAGTCATTTGAATCCTTTTTAAAACCTTATTTATTATTATTTTGCAGATCAATATAAACCAGGCGCAGAGAGCGATATCTTTATACATGCACATTGTTATGTTTTTGTATAAACTTGTTTAATTCTGCAATCTTTGACCTAAAACTTGCCTTGCTTGCCTCTATGCAATGAAATGTGGTTACTAAATATGAATAGTCTTCTGTACTTGGTATGTCGTGCTCACAAGCCCTCATCCGGTATAGTATTTCTTTGATTTACATCTGATCTTGGAGCTGGGAAGTCAGAGTGGTGAAATATCCCAATTGATAGTGTTACAGTTTTCTGCTGGTTGACTGTTATATTCTCCATTTCTCGTGTATGGCTACTGTTACAACCATAACAATGGTAAAAGCACTCCCATGACTCATCCTTGTGGTGAGTCATGTGTTTGGATATGCATTGTGTTTATTGATGTCTGTGCAGACAGGTGTGTGAGAAAATGTATATTTAATATGTATATTTAATATGGCATACACTGCACTGCACTGCCTGGGGGAGGAGTATTTCTCATCAGTAATATGTACAGTATTCCTACTAAACTGCTGACAAGGATCCCTAGTTGACTGGTGTGTGGTCGGAAAAGACATGGACATAGAAAAGGCATTCAACAACTAGACCTTTGTTTTTGTAATTCTATATATTACTTAAATATATGTAGATTTTTTCGTATATAACACGAGAAAATGGAAAAAAAACTGTCAACATAAAACTTTACAATTAATTGCATATTCTAAAACTGAAGCTGCTCTGCTTTTTCCATGTCCATCACTATACAGTTATAAAAATATCCCTTTGGAGTAACTGTTAAAGCATTTTCATTGTTGTTGTTTTTTGCCAGTAGCCCTGTCAGTCTGATTCAATATTCCGTACATGACTGCTAATGATAAAAACAACAGAACTGTTACAATTCAACACATGCAGCTTCAATCCTGCAGCAATGTTTCCATAGACTTTACTTCACTGCCTGTGTTGTCCTTGAAGCTAAGTCCTTTTTTTTCCTTCAGTGTTGGTCTTGCTTTAGCTTCACTGCCCTTAGCGACTAAGTGGTCAGAGGTGGGGTTAGTTTTATCCAAGGTCACCTCTCCACTATCTCAACCTTGTGTTGCTCTGAGAAATGTTTGGATCTTGTAAAGAGCTGCCCTACAGTTTGGATTAAAGCTTGCTTCTCCCCACAGGTTCTCCTGAAGGGGAGAGAATAAACTGTCAGAATAAAAGTTGTTGTTTAAGGCTTACAACAATGAATTTCATAAATTATACATGAACAAACTAAGCAAAGAATACCTGAATTCTCCCCACTATGACCCATCAGGTACAACTGTGATCGTAATAATGACCTTGTTGGAGGGGGATTGAATGCAGAGCTTGGTGGTTGTATTTTTAGCCTCAAGACTATTTCTAAATGCCATGCCCAGATGCCCATCACACTAAAAATCAGCTGAATTGCTATTCAAACAGCATAATAATCTGTTATTTGGATAAACTGTGTATTTTTTTTTTTGTTGGAAAAATGAAATGCTGGCAATTCACAACAAAATTTATTTTGCATTAAAGTCTTAAAGACTCTCTGTGAGTAATTTCCACCTAGCATTTAAATGGAGGGGGATGACCAATTGCACTTGTTTTAATTTACTGCTGGATATTAGGGATGTTAGGTATCAGTTTGTTTACCATTTCTTTAACACTATAAGAGCTTTTAACACATCTTGTTTAAGCTAGGATAATAATATATGAGTTTTCACAACAGTAGCTCTTTGGTGTCTGTGAAATAATAACACAGTAATTAAGAAAAAGGTTTTTCACTTTTTGGTTCTGTTTAAGTTTTCTTTTTGAGTTTTGTCTTAATTTCTATTTAGTGTTTTTTTTTCTTGTTTTATTTGAGTTCTTGTTGTATTTCTTGTTTACCCTCTGTAGCCTTCTTCTGTCAGTCTCCTTCCCCTAGCTCCCTTCTTCTGTCCACACCTGCTCCCAATTAGTTGATTACCCCAGTCTTTGTTCTTTTTTTTTTATATACTCCTCCTCTGAAGTTACTGTTTGCTAGTTTCCCGTAGGTTCTTTGCTCGTCATGTGTGTTTTCCCGGACTTCTCCTGTTTTTTTGGTATTTTGTTTTTGGACTTTGCTTCTTTTTGCCTTTGGATTCTCATTAAATCTGTAAGAAACTGCCTCAGCTTCCATCTCTGCATTTGGGTCCTCTAAACCCCCTCATAACCCGACAAATTGTGGCTTTATAAATTATTATCTTGTACAGCAGCTTGTGCAGGGGCGGTTTCTAGACCAAATGTAGCCTACCAGAAAATTTATGGTGGGTGCAGCATTTTTTATTTTATTTTATGGTGACAATGAATAAAAAAACATGGCAATACTTTGTCATGTGTCAAGTCAAAGAGACAATTGCATCGCTGGACCAGCAGGTTGCACACCCCTGATCGAGAGGACGAAAGCCGCAATCCTGCCACAAAATATGAATGAAGACAAAAGTACAACAGTATAATTTCTAGATAATTGTTGCTTTTAAAATTTAAATGTACAGAAATTCAATCAAAAATTATTTTTGAAATGAATCTAACAGAATTTAATTGAGTTAAATCTGTTCATTATTACGTTTTATTTGTTCACGCATAACAAGAAATATCGCGAGCTTGCTTTGGTGGTGCAGTGGTTACACCTCCCATGTACGTAGGCCTTAGTGCTCGTCATGGCCGACCTGGGTTCGATTCCAGCCTGTGGTCCTTTGCCGCATGTCTCACCCCCTTTCCTGTCTGCTGTCCAAAAAAACGAGCCACTAGTGCTGTAAACTGCACTGACTCATAGCAGCTGTTGTGAAACCGAGTTGAGGATTTGAACCTGAGTTTGTTAAACCTGCTTTGTGAAATTCTGGTTCATTGTGCTCTTGTTTGCTGAGAAAGATTTTTTTTGTATGCCTCTGTTAGGCTAATGTTGGCTACTTGATTTTCTTTGCAAGTGACTTTTCTAAAGCTGGGCAGGTCTGATATCTCTTTACTGAGACTTACCACACATGATCTGAAAAATGCAGAGACTTCCTAACATAGATAAACAGGAAAGACCAGAAGTGTTCCGTTTCGTGTGGACATCATGTATTTCCTGAGAAAATTTAAATATTGTCTAAATACAGTTCACTGATCAAAGCCAATGCCAAACGTTCCCAACTAATTACCATTTATTTATTTATTATATCTGTACATAAATTCAGACTGGGATAAATGAGAGAAACACACACAAGGTGACAAACACACAACTTTTGGAATATGGGAATGGCAGCTGTAACACCAAAAACACAAAATTTGACTGTTTGTCATAAACCTCAGCAAAGATATTTCAAGAGATCCTTTATAGAAACCTAATCAGCATCTAACTATTAATTATATTTGCCCAGGCAATGTACCCATTAAAACCACAAAAGATTCATGACTTGTTGCTCTCCCATGGGAGGAGACAGGATGGACTTTGGTCCGGTTCTGTTGTCATCAGCTGAGAGAAATAAGGTTTCCTGGTGGTTTTAAAGATGCCACAGCTTGACAATGTGATATTAGAGGGAAAGACTGTGTCAAAACACATCCCTAATTTGATGTTCCTCACGCCCAGTTGCATAAACTGGTCTTTAAGAGGACTTTTTAAGTATTATTACTGGCAAAAATACATATAAAAAAATAGAAATTCCATAGGTGTTTTTTTTTTCATTTACATACGGCCTTTTTGTTATACATAAGGTATTTTATAAAACGCCAGTATCAAGCCCGACGACTTTAATCTGCTGACTTCCAATTTTCATATAAGAAAAAACCTTAAAACATTGAATATCAAATGTTTCATTCTCTTATTGGATTTGTTTTTGCCCTATGTCTTATCTTTTGTTGCATCACTCTGCTTATTCTTATTGATTTCATCCTTTGAGTTTTTGTCATTTTATAAGAATAAATTTGTAGTTATGGTTTTGCTGAGTAATTGCAATGCAGTAGTGGTGCAGCTTTTATTTGTTTGTAGTGCAATACATTTATATGCCAGCTGATTTGCTTTTAACTTACAATGCACTAACATTAAATGAATTAGTCTGTGTATTACAGCATCCCTAAAATATGAGTCACTGCATAGACTGCAGCCCCTTTCTGTTCCTTTATGGATTGCAGGTCTTTACCACTCAGAACACTCTTTTTGTCACATATCTTTTAAGTAAATTAAATGCCAATGGTAAATAGTTTTAGTTTACCAATGATAAATGATCTCAGTACGGAAGCTGTTTACAAAGCCAATTCTTTGGTTCCCTCAATACAGTAAGGGATGCTGTTCTTGAATAGTACCCAGCTTTTAAATGGCCAGTCTGGTCGAGTGCATCATGCCCATGTCAAGGAACAAACAAATAAGATGAAGTGCTTTCTCAAAGTCAATGTAAAGGACGACCACACTAGCTCCCAACAAACAATGATAGATGAGCAGTACATGATGGTCTGGGCCGCAGACGGAGAGAGTGTTCAATTAGCATGAACAGAAATGGCAGTTTAACGGTATGGTGAGAGAAGCTGGCAGGCATTAAGAGACGCTAAATTGAAAACTCATACATCTCAGAAAGCTGACAAGCTCATTCCCTTACCCAAATTGGTCGCAAATTTATGGTTTTCCATAACTGTTCATGTTTTGACACCTCATATTTCAATCTTATAAACGAATGAGAGAAAAGTACAAATGGGGCTTATTTTTTTCCAAACTAAGTTTAGAGGGGCCCTTTGGGAAGAAGTTGCTAAAGGAGAACTCTGTCACACTTTATACTTCTGCATTTTTAAGACTTTACCATATAGCTCCTGGAATTGTGGCTGACTCAAGGCCATGTGCCAAGATATTGTAAAGAGTAGCACCTCAAAAAGCACTGAGTAGAAGTCATGAATATTTATAAACTGATTAGGTGACTTGATTTATCAAACTGTAACATAAAGGAATGATGGGTCTTATTAAGTTGAGGCACCTGCTGGGACAAAGGTATGGGGCTTATTATTCAGATCCTTCGGTTCACTGAATAGATTATCCATTCAAGAAAAAAATGCGGACTGTGTAGAAAACCTCCAACCTTATATTTAGTTCAGTTGTGCCAAGATAAGATTGGGCTATATGCATATATATATCTAACACCTGTAGAGCTACTTTTGTTCTACTGTGATCGTCTGGCTAAACAGTTTTAAGTGACCGTTGTGACTGACAGTGATCAAGGGATTCACAAACTATATTTCAATGAAATGGTTTCTAAGTTTGAATACCTTAGGGGACCAACGCTTTTCATGCGATTTGTGCGTTACATTTACTGGTGTACAAGCAAACACAAAGGTTCCCGCTCGGGTCTCGCCATAGAGGCCCATATTTACAGTACCATACAAGGCAAGATCCCAAGAACAGGGTGTAAAATACTTGTAAAACGAGGAATACATGGCACACTCTAATCAAGTGACTGGTATAAACATTTATGCAGAATAAGAACTGGAGACTCCAGATCAAAGAGGTATTCACCCCGCAGGGTGATGGAGAATGACTAAAAGCTACAGTTGTTGCCGTTCAAAATTTCCCCACTTTCCTTTATGGGCCCTTGGCTGGTCCCTTAAGATTCCTTTTTTAAACATCAATCTTTTACTAAAATATTCTCTCAGTCATGATTTTGCACCTCCTCCTGGTCAGACCCTGTAACTCAGAGTAAAAAATATGCAAGAGGCAGTCACTCCATTGGCTGCCATTTTGCTGGCGTTTGAATGGGAAGGGCCATTTTGAATGGCTGCTACTGTAAGATGTGGAACTTCTCCATATGGATAAAATTGTAAAAGCTAAACGTAAAAGCTAATTGTAAAAGCTATATATATATATATATATATATATATATATATATATATATATATATATATATATATATATATATATATATATATATAGAGAGAGAGAGAGAGAGAGAGAGAGAGAGAGAGAGAGAGAGAGAGAGAACATTATGCCTTACTTTTTATAATTAAAAATTCCCATGACCGTAATTATTCCAAACTAAGAAAGTTGTTATGCTTTTGTCTGTCTAAGTTATCTGTAGCCATACAGGTTATTTTTCCATCATGAAAACTTCCATCTGAGCATTGTAAGCTCACCAAATGTTTATTTAATATTGTATTAAAAGTAGGTATGTGGTTTGTGTTTTAGAGGGTTTATAGTTTCAGAAATCATCTACGTTTTTTTATTTATAACTCAATAACATATAGAACCTTCATAAAAACATCAACAAAGGGGAAACTTTTTTCTGGTTCGCTTATTGTCTGTTGTTTTTATGATGTGATCTGAGATGGAGAACAAAGACTGCAACTACTTTGTAGATGATAAACAATTACTAGGGGATTAGTTATTAGATTATATGATATGAAAACCATTTTTCAGATGCAACACTGTTTACTCTTCCATGCAGATTGGATCATCAGTCATGATAATCTTCAGAGGAGCTACTTAAATATTTGGACTTGAGGGCTTTTTAAGGTGTCAGCCACAGTTCAGACTCAAAGTCTATTTAAATTCAGCAGCCTTGACAATTTATTTTTGTATTAATAGTGTTATCTGCCCTCTTACAATTATATGTTGAATGTTAAATAATGCTGAATGTTAAAATATGTTTTTTCTTCAGTAAGTCAGCTACATTTCTTTTTGATAATCATAGTTTTGTTTTGAACCACTCTTTTAAAACTAGTGCTCACAGATTTTGTTATCCAGTCCAAAGTAACATCCTTTTTTCTACACCATAGGAATGGAAAATTATTATTTATATTTTAATCTTTTTGCCATATTTTCTTCTCTTTTTGGGTTTCATTCTGCATGAAAGTGATAACACCATAATAAAAATCATGGCATGCTTTGAGCAGGTTTGCAAAGCGAACCAAACACAAACTGTGTCCTTCATGCATGTGTGAAAAGTTCAACATATTCTGCTGCCCATCTTAACAGGTAACTTACTTTGAAAAAAAAAAAGCCAATCATTCAAGTTCCATTTTGTTCTTCATCCACATCAGGCTACCCCCCCAACCATTTGAGTGACAGCTGAGATTAAGCACCCTTTGAACTCTATCTAGTAATTTGGAGGAGCCTTCTAAATTGAGGCAGTGTTATTTTATGCCGTCTTGCTGAGTCAGTGGGAAAGTAGGAACAGGGGGTGGCAGTTTTCTGAATGAATAAAGAGCTGCTCGCAAGGATAGGTGTGGAGACATATTTCAAATGCATTATACAGCTATAATGAGAATTGTAAAGAAGAGAGGATAGAATTTAGATTAAAAATGTTGCGAAGAGCAACTATGCTTCCATTTAATCCCATATAAGAAAAAAAAACATATGATCTATAAGTAATATTTTTCTGCCAGGGGATTTGCTGAATATGAAAAAAGGCTTATCTTAAAACTCTCATCTAAAAGTAAGAGCCAAGAGGGTGACTTTCACAATAAAAAAAACTATTGGCCCAATTAAAACAAAAGAAAATCATATAACTTCTTGACCATGTATTTTAAAATTCGTAATATTTTGTAACGTTAAAAATATATTAAAAGCATTTTTATTTCAATTCAGTGAGTGAAAAGTGTAGCATGCCATATAAATCATAAAAGGTTACTGCCAAGATTCATGCTTTATGACTCTGACAGCAGAAATCCTTTTTCGCACAGAGTTTACTTTTAAGAAACAGAGGCAGCTGTTGCTATTTTCAATGAAAACTTTCTGATTTGTTGGTTTTGAAATGATGGAAAAACTTTCTTGTTAAGATTAATCTAACAACATAGAAACTCTGTTATAAAGCTGTAACTGAAAACTTCTGGAGAAAGAAAAAGGGACAAAAATAGATGATGATCATTACATTTACTTTAAAAAAGCTTTGCAAATGGACTTAAAAGCAAACAATTAAGCAGTGCCCTTAGTGCATCGATGATAATTCCATGGTGGTATTTACCTAGCTTTCCTCAATGAGAGCATAATAATAGATAGATATGTTTGACCAAAGATAAATCATCAGTAACATTACTTGCTTATAAGTTTGTTCCATTTAAATGGAGCAAAAGCAAATATTCTTTCTGAGAGCCTATTGAGAACACAAAGAATCTTAAAAAATACGGTTTCCTCCATTGTACTAATGGTTGGAGCTAAATAAAGCAGGTGAGGTAAAAATGAAGAATTCTCTGGGATGATTTCTATTTTTTTTCCTGTCTGCAGAAAAGAGTTTTCGCGAGAACGCACAGATGAGACTGAAGCCAACATCAGATCAAGTACCTGTGAAACAAATCCTCCATTTTGATCCTTACAGTGGAGTTGAGCCTGGAGAGCCGGAGTCATGCAGGCACATCGCAGACATATGTTTCTGTCAGACAGTGTTAGGGTGGATTCACGTGGAACACAGATGCCATTAGAAATAGATGTCAAAACAGTCGTGGATAAATCGTGCCAGGCTTCAGCAATCTGGTGACTTCCATCCATCACTGACCTCTGGAAATCAGGGGCAGCAGCGATACACTGTACGCCTCAGTTCATTTCTCAAGGCACACATTTGGATGGGTCTTATTCTGGGGACAAAATTTTACTTTGTTTGCAGCTGCTGTAAATCTTTACTCTTTCCTGTATTCAGAATTTTGATCAAAGAGTATAGTCCTGGATTTAAACCTATTTTGCCAGTAAAGCTCAATAATATGTAATAATATAAAACTAATATTATTATATTTTTTGTCCTGAACCATTTAAAACAAATAAAAAAAACTTAAATGAATTTACAACTTAGATTTCCCTGGAATCAATTGAATCTTGTTGTGTACATAAAACATTTTTTTGGCTTAGTTGTTACTTTGCTTTCTTACATAATGGTACATAAGGGAAAGCTGATACCACTTTACAACAGATTTTAGATGGCTTTCAATAGCTTATAGATATGTTACTAATCGACTGTAAACACTCATTCACTGTAAATTGAATTGAAGTGTCGACTGCTGGGCCGCTGATTGGACCGGACCTCAGCAGAGAGCAGTGAGGCGCCCGCCCGCAGTTTTTTCTTCCTAAATTGAATCAGTGTCTTAGTATCTTCTTTTCGTGTAATTTGATACTAAGTCGGAATCAAGAGTCAGTTCTTCAGCCACCAACAATTTATGACATAAAAAGAAAAATGCTCTTGGTTGTAGATTGAAAATTTTCATCTTGATAATCTTCTTATGATAAAAGGGCTTTGAGGAAAACATTGCAGAAATTAAAAAGGTAGCCCAGTTTATAGAAAAGATGTCAGATTTAAATCCACATTCATATGCCAGCATTGGTTATATACAATCACCTGAACAGTGCAAATAAAAAACAAACATGTGACTTTTTTTTTTTTTTACTCAAGATATTTTTATTGAGTTTTACATAAACAAAAAACAGAGCACAGTTATAAGATGTTGCAAGGTAGGCTTATAGAAGCCAGTTGAATAAGTTGCTCATACAAAAGTTTGTTAAAGTAAAAGAAATATAAACTTCACAAATAGAGAAAGTAGCATGACAACTACAATAAAACAATTCAAGTAGTGAAGCACAAAGATATAATACAATAAAACAAACAAAATAACCCCTTCCCCATCACCCAACCCGTCACTGCCAAAACTATATAATCACTCCACAACATTCAGGACCCGCCTAAGATGGAATCAGTGCAGTTTAGCTTGTCTGAGCAATTAAAGAGCTGGAAATGCTTTCAAGAAATGGCCTTACAAATTTTCAAATGTATCAAGAGACTGTTTAAGTGAGTACCTGATGTAATGTCACTTTTAAGGAGAGAGCCTTCTAGGACTTACTAGACTTTTAGGAGTTAATATATATCTTCTGCATGTCTGTTTGTGCTGTTTTATTTTCTCTCTTTTCATCAGCTCTTTCCTGTCTCTATCTCTTTCTCCCTTCTCTTAGTTCTTATCCCCTCTTTCTTTCTCATCTCCCTTTCTGTCTCAGTGTCCATTGAACACAATTGTACTCCTAAATAATTTTCAAAAAAGTTAAAAAAGTACTAAGTGGAACCTTATGACAACAGTCCCAATGGTCTGCTTGTGAAAGCAAATCTGTTGGGCTATCATCTAGATATAAAAGATATTTTATTTCAGTTTTCAACTAGCCTAATTAATCAATTAAGACCTCCAATGATACATTTAAATTGAAATGTAAAGAACTTTTCAATATTCTCATAATACCTCTATGCAAATAGTATTTAGCTGTTCATATTAAAAAAGTATTAATCAACTGTATGTATGCGTCTGTGTAGCACATCACCAAAAAGGAAATTCTGTGTTGGCAATAAAGCTTTTACTGATTCACAATTGTTTAGGAGGTCATAGTGAGATATTTAGTTACTACTTGAATTTGAAACCTGGTAATTCCAGAGTAGCCTGGTCTATATGTTTTCTATGTGATTTTTGTTGCTGAATTATTTGAAAATGTACAGTTTAAGATTTTTCACAGGATACCAGTAAACACATCAGAATACAATTTAAAATCATTTGAATTTGCTATAAGGGTTTATTTTTATCTAGTTTAAATTAGACTTAACAACAAAATGTGATTGAAAAAATAAAACTCATTGTTCTATCTTGTTCTATAGAGGGTAGACTATATGTTGTATGATTTTTATTGATCATATCCTAAACCAATTCCTACTTGTTTTTCTAGAGAGCCCGCCAAACATTGCACTGTTGATCATTATAGTTTTTTTTCTTGGTTTCCATTTGTTTCTGTGCTTGCTTGGTTGCCCATATTGTCCTCAAAGTGTGTGTGCAAGAGGAGATGAGTGCTGTACAGGACTGGTCTGAGAGCGTAGAAATTGCAAACCATGGTTATTCATCTCCAGTCTAGCAATGCAGCTTGTCTCAGATGGATTAGAGGACAGATGACACCTCAGGGGAATGTGCCTGGTTATTACTTCTGTGCTTGGATATCCTGAGGTCAGTGACCACCATTTGGCAGTGACTGGACACAATCTGGCTGTTTTTGTTTGCCTTAGAGAAAATTCTGATTGGTTTTGTCCGTATTTCCACCTGATTCTATTATATGACACATGGCTGTATGTCACTGAGCTGCCTTTACTGTATGAAATCAGTGATCTGCACAGAAGTTCACTGAGATCATGTTACACTGGTTCACGGTCTATGTTGAGTTTTACCACAGCTGATGAACAACAAAAATGTATAAAACTCCTTTTAAAGTTTAAAAAGTTTTGTTTACATTGTAGGTCTTCAATGAAGAACTGCACAAATAAAGTCCTATATTTCAGAATTTTCCTGCAGCGAGACAAACCTATTGAAATGCTTGTTTTTTTATATCATTAATCTATGTCCTTCACATTCATCAGCTTGTTCAAAAAGCCTAAAAAACGCAACTCAAAGCAAACCTCTGCTAATCTGAGAAACATTTTTCTTTGTAAGACTCTCCTCCTTGTTGGCAGATCTAGAGTTGTGCCAAATATGTTCGAATTGTATTATTACCTAATCGTCCTTTAAACCACTTGGTAACCTTATCCTTGGCCTGTGTTCCCTCGTTTTCCTTGTGGTGTTCTCGAATTTTCTCTATCAAACCTCTGAGGCATTCACATAGCAGCTGCATTTATACTGAGATTAAATTACGTTCAGGGGAATGTATCTTGTAATTACAGGAATTCTAAAACTCATTATTTTCACTGGATTTTGGATGTTTCAATGCAAATGTACAGCACAATGTGAATTATAGCCATGCATACTTTACTTGTCCAATTAACATTTATTGTTTTTAAAGACACTGATGTACTATATGTTTGTATTGTGACTGACAGAGAGTATTTTCTAAATGTTTATAACTCTATTGAACCCAGCATAGAGGGGGGAGCATAAACCACATTTTACTTGAATAAAGCAGCAGGAAGAACCAAAAGTAACTCTACACCACAATAGGAAATTGATCAACGCCATAGTCAATTTTTTTTTCTGTACATGACAAATAGCAAAGAGTCCACTCAATCTTTTTTTCATCTTTCTAATCCATATTGATATTAACTAATTAAACACCAAGCTTTGCCCACTCCGATAACTAATCTCTGTTTCAATGTGACACATCCTCCTGCTGTCTAGCAGTTTTCCCTCCTCTTAAGGGATGAAATCCTCCCTTGCTGGTTATCAGGGAATCCACTGCTTAATGCACTGGCTAACTGAGAAAACACACACTTACTAACGTACCCCTATGTTTTGTATTTTTACACCATGGGTAGCTAAGCTACGTGTAAAGGGTAGACGACGTCTGGAACTAAAGGTAGTCCAAGGAAAAGAAATATATTTTAGTTAAAGCAAATGTAATTTTTAAAATTAAATGAAAAAGGTTACTATGAAAGAAATCAGTCAGACTATATCTCATTTTTGTTTTTCTCTTATTGCCCATTTCAATATGTGTGGAAGTACTGACAGATTTAATCCTTCTTAAATATTAATCACATATTAAAGTTATTTTTGTTTTGCTATTTCGCTTTGAGAGATAAATTCTATTTTCTTTCTCATCTTAAAAATTCAAAAAATTCTGAAGAACGACATAAGTTTTAAATGCAAAAGGATGACAACACTTACAGCCTTTTTCTGACACAAACAAGGCCAAACACCCTGTTGAAGTGCATGTTTCTGTCAGAGTGTTTAACAAACATTAGTATTCAGCATCTTGTCCAAGACCAGCAGACTGCAACAGTAAGAGATGACAGAGTGACAGTCCCTAAAGCCAACACCCTCCATTTGTTTGTCAGTGTCATGTCTTCTTTCCAGACTCTTGTCCTGATTGTTCCTTTTGGTCTTCAGAGCCTGTCACATCTCAGCCCGGCAGCCCCAGCAATCTTCACTTAATTGTGCCCTCCATGTAAAGCAGGGCGCACTCATACAGCTGCAAGAGCAGCATCCTTCAATTAATTCCTCACTTACAAATTATTAATTAAACTCAGTTCCTCACATTGCTGTGAAAGCAAGTGAATGGCAAATCATAATGATGGTAATTGCACGTTGCAGTAATGGAGAAAGTGGTCATTAGTGTTCATATTTTATGTATGTAACTCTTTTCTTGAGACCTTGAAGCTGTTTGAACTGCAGTTTAAAAACAGAGGGTTACATGGTAGTGGTGTTTGACTTATGCATTTTACATTTCACTTGTGATTGTTCATTATTTACACTTCAGTCATTAAGTTCATGTGCAGATTGATGGCACAGGGTTCAGATAGATAAAGCTATCAAGAGGTGCAAAGGTAGGAAAATCTGACACCGGTACATGTTTTTTGAGCAAAGGAGGTTGGCAATGCTAGCTGCTTTTCACCAGTGCGCACAGTCATGGAGTCTACCTGCTATCAGGAGGCTGACCTGGACCACAAACTGCATGTAGAGTTGTGCATTACCGATGCTTGGACATATAGATTGCAGTACTGAGAGGTGGATGTTTTGCACGTGCGGCAATGCTGCCCCTGAGCATGGCCACTGCAAAACTTTAAAACCAAAGTTTCTTATTTTCCACATCATATGACATTGCTTCTCCACAGAATCATTATCTAATCGCATCTTCAAACAGCCACTGAAAACAGAAATGTATTTCAACCCGACTACAAGCAACCGGGAAAATCAGGATTTTTCCACATTATGCACTAACTTCCTTCAGGCCAAACAATAAAACTTTTGTCCACTGGAGGAGTTCCACTGGAGGAGCCAAAATGAACCAAAACTAAACTTTCTTTACAACTGCTTAAACTGCTGCAGTGCAACTTTTTAGTTTAGCCCTATATCATTCCAGAGCCACTCCTTACCAAAATTTACCAAAAACTACCTTATTAACTGGTACATCTTTAAAAAAATATTCTCAGTAGCATGTTTAAAACTCTAGTTAATTTCCCTTTGGAATATCTGGAAGACACTTATCAGATTCACCTGGACCGCCTGCAATCCCCCTGGCTCAAGCTTCAGCCAATCAACTTCGAGACAGCACCTCCACTGAGGCCAATCATTTCTCAAGATCCCCTTCGTTTAGCTCCTGGCCTAGCCTCTCTCCTGAAGGCTTGTGAACTTTCAAACACCTCCCTCCCATCTCCTCCGTCACTCTCAGGCTGAATCCCAAATGGCCCCTAAACACTAACCCTAAGCACTAGCCCCCTGTTTGCGCATTCCCTTCATGACCCCAAGCATCAGTTCAGGCCTGCTGGAATTTGGCAGCTGATGTAGCAGCGAACTAATGGTAGATTAAACATGCATTCAAATGTATTTCTGCTGGTTTGCCGCATCTCAGTCAGACTGACAGAAAATCATGAGTTAGGAAAAAAAAACATTATTAATCCCTTAATGGAAGGTCCTCTTTAAAATAGTTTGACTGGATAGATTTTTATTTTTAAGAAAACGGCAAATTTTTTGATGTCATGTTAACCTGTGCCTTTACCACCACCCGTGTCTGGGCTCTGGGGCAAGACTAATCCTTTTCATGTGTTACTTATCCATGTCAATTCAAAGCATTAAAGTCTTCTGCCGCTGCCTGAGCGCCAAAGAACTGCAGATTTTCTCTGTGTGAATCTCTGCAGGTTGAATTGTAGGTTAAAGTTACACTATACTATTTACATTATATATACTATACTATTTATACATTTATTTCTGCTTCAAACAGTGGTTTTGTAACCAGTTGCTATTTTACAAACAGACATTCAATAAAAACTGACCCAAGGTCAAACATTTACAAAAAGAGGTGTTCAATTACATAATAGGAGTGTATTAAGTGAGTTCTCTGGAAGATTTGGAAAACTAAACTGGTCCTTTGTTGTGCTTTACAGAATAATAATAGATCCAATTCAAACACCAGCCCTCTTAAGTAAAAACAATCTCTCTGCCCAAAATAAACAGAAACATATTTTTTATGGTTAAGCTTCGTACATTTAGAGGTTTATCTTGTTTTTGCAGAATACAATTCTGTGTTATCCTTTTGATTAACTGGCTTACACAAGTTTTTGTTATTGATGACATTTTCCAAAAGAAGTGGTACATGAAGATCAGAGCAGAAAGAAAACAACAGTTGGAGGGCTTAAATTGGTTTTCTGCATATGTTAAATGCATGATGTAAGACTTCCCAATTAAAAAGCTGAGAACAACTGTGATTAAAGCTATTTTGCAACTTAACAGAGCTAATCAAGACAAAGTTAATCTTTCATGTGCCTTCCTGGCAATAAAGTGAAATTTCCTCTGCAACAGGGTAGAAAATGTAATCATTTAAAACACATAAATAAGCTAAAGTTGTTTATTTATCCTTTGGGTGGATATGCTGTAAAACATACACACTATATAGGCTATATTTGTATTTTCACATTTACATACACTTTTTACATTTTACTATTTTTCTTAGTGATATATTACTTGTATTTTAAATGAATTTCCAAATGCATTCTGCCATTTTTTGGAACAGCTTCTATGCATTTATAACTGTGACATGTGATTTACTTAGGATGGTGCTGTTATTTTTCTGATGACAAACTAAGACTGAAAGCGTTACCTTGGTGCCACAGCTTGGTGCAATAAATGAGCCAGCATTTGAATCCTGCTGTGTGCAGCTTTTTCCCTCATCCAGATATTTTTTACATATAGCTGATAACCTATTGCTTTTGTTGAAGGTGTAAATGTTTGCATATTGGTACCATTGTTGGGCGGGGGTTTCAGCAACAATCCTCCTTCTCACATATAAAGCCTTAAATGGCCAAGCTCCATCTTATATCAGAGATATGATTTTTCATTATGTCCCTAACAGAGCACTTCGCTCTCAATCTGCAGGTTTACAAGAACTAATTAATTAACAATATTAATCTATAATTAATATTGCTATAGGCTTAGACTTCGGGAGGACATGGGGACCCCTATTTCAATATTCTGCTTCATTCTATCTCTATTCTCCCAATCTGCAGAATCTATTAGTTCAATCTCTAACGTTCTGCTCTCTCTGCTTTTTCTCATAGTAGCTTTGCCTCGTCTGTTCCTGTTTGACTGTGACTCCATCCTGGAGAGAAATACCTGCCTGGCTGGGTCTTTCCTGGACGGCGCCGGCTTTTACAGCTGTTTTTTGTATCTCTGCTTTTGTCTCCTTGAACTCTAATCAGCCTTGGCAGATGGTTGCTCACACTGAGCCTGGTTCAGCTGGAGGTTTCCTCCTGTTAAAAGGGAGTTTTTCCTCTCCACTGTCGTTACGAGCATGCTTAGTGTAAGGGATTGCATTCGAGTCAATGAGTCGATGCAATCAACTGGTTTTTCTTAGATAGAAAACTTTAAATCAATTTGACTGTATGATCTGGGGAACTGTAAAGTGCATTGAGATGACATGTGATGTGAATTGGTGTTAAATAAATAAACTGAATTTAATTTAATTTATTTTGAAGTCATATAATTGGTAAATGAGGTCCACCTGTTTTAATTTAATATAATATCACTTCTCTTCAAAGATCTCTGATGACTGAGAGAATCTCACAGTAAAATAAATGTGTTTGTACACATTAATTGTTGTAAATATTTGATATTCTATTTTTATTTCCCCTAAAAGCAGATATATTTATGTTGATTACCTGTACACTGTGAAACTATGAAACCGCACCCATTTCCTCATTTTTCCTCAGATGCAAACTTTTGTTTGCATCTGTTTTTCCCTAAGTCTTCAGTCTGGTACTGGTTTTCATCAGGTCCTTCATTTGCTTTTTTTTTCTTCTGTTGTCTCGCTCATCTCATCTGCTTCAGAACATCATTAAACTCTTATTACTTCCTATTGCCGTCAGTCTGTGTTTTGCAGAGACCCATGGTAACTCTGGTGGAACTCCAAAGCTCATAGCCCAGGAGGGGGAACCTGTTTACAAAATTACTAAATTAATTTTGTCCTATTATTGTTACTTTTCATATTTTGTTTTCAAAATTCTTTGTTTTGCATTATTTTATGTTTAATTTTGTCATATATATTCTGAGAAACTGGAAAAAGACATTTCATTTTTTTTTTATTAAGAAAATATATACCGTATATATATATATATATTTTTTCAAATTTCCATTTACACAATGTCTTCTATGCTTGCAACAATAATGGAACATTGTTTTCTCCATACAGAAATCGTTTAGCTTTATACTTCATAAATAAGTCCTGTATGAGATATTTGTAAAGAAAAGTCCAGTAGTTGTGAAAAGAAATCTAAAGGAAATCCTGTTCACTGTATTCATCAAGGCATGAAACGTTTGCGTGGAGTGAGCTGGTGGTCTAAAAGATTAACAAAATATTTTTTTCTCACATGCAGATCATCCCAAAAACACCATCCCAAAGGTTGAACAAGAAGAAAGCAGTGTATTCTTCAGGGACAGAGAAACTGATCAGAGCTGATGAGATGATGGATTTAGTGAAATACCAGGGAAATGTAGAAAAAAGTCCCATTAGAAGCTTAAAAAAATAAAACAAAATTGTGTGTGGGCCATTGTTCTTGGTGGTTACAAGCACAGTAACACAGAACATATGGTGATTTACAGATTTCCAACAAAACGGTTTAAATGAAAGCATGTTCATGTGTTACAGGGCAAAATATAGTGAGACTTCAAGCTTTTAGGGCCCTAAAAGTTTATAATCATAGTTCATTTTAGGTTCACTTCAAAGTTGGTCCATCACATAAAAACCTGATAAAATACATTACTGTTTTTGTTACAGAATCTATGGGTGTGTTTTTCTTTGTGAGTCCTTGGTGACCAGCTGAAATACGGCACGGCCTTCTGAGGAGGAGAGTGGACATTAACAACAACATGGAGGAGGGGGGACAAGAGTGGCAGATTTAGAGGCCCCAAAGAAGATGGAAGCAAATGACCAGGCAAATCATATTCTTGCTCTGAGATGTATGTTTTTTTTTAAATCTATTTTTACTGAACTGCTGCTATATGAAACTTCTCTCTCTCATTTTAAAACAGAGCCCAGTGGTTACTATTGATTTTACTTGCCATGCATTTTTTACCCAATACACGCTTAGCTGCAAGCCTTAACTACACTTAAAGGGTATTATTAGCAATCATATTTCAGATATCACATGTTAATGTAACAGATGAATTTCTCAATGGAGACAAAAATCTGATCCTGCTTGCCCATACTCCAATGTGAGTAGTTCCCCAGGGAAGCAGCGCACAACCCCAAAAGATGAACTGAATAACTATTCATTTCTCCCTGACAGATGACACAGATTGATGCATAGCCTGTAGATCTACTTGATTCATCAAAAGCAGAGAAAAAAAAACAAGGAGCAGAACATAGGCTGAAAGAAGAAAGACAGAAAAATCATTTGAAATCTGCTGAGTAGGTCGGTTTTGAGTGCTATTTGCATAATTGCAGAGATGGCAAAAGTACTCACTTTCCGTACTTGAGTAAAAGTACAGATACTTCTGTTAAAAAATACTCTGGTAAAAGTGGAAGTACTGATTAAACTTCTTTACTCAAGTAAAAGTAACAAAGTACAGGCTTGTAAATTTACTTAAAGTATAAATGTAAAAGTAGAAACCACTTTTTTCATGCCGTTGCCTACATTTTAAATGGATGTCTGCCAATAGGACTAGATCTCCCTTGTGTTCATTTTTAATCATCTCGTCGCCCATGCTACTATGCTAACGCCACCGCCACCAAGCTGCAATGATTTGCCGCCAATGAATTCCGTCGATTCATCTTGTAGTGGTGCGTCAAATGCAACGTAGATTCCCATCCAATTAGATTGAATTTGGTATTGATGACGTGAAAAATAATATTGGTAACTCCATTGAAATGATTCAAAACTAAAGTAACGAGACAATTTTTTAAAATGTAAGGAGTAGAAAGTACAGATATTTGTGTAAAAATGTAAGGAGTAGAAGTAAAAAGTCGCCATAAAAATAAGTAGTAAATTAAAGTAAAAATATCAGAAAAATCTACTTGAGTACAGTAACGAAGTATTTGTACTTCGCTACTTCCCATCTCTGCATAATTGTTTGTTTGCTTCGAAAAGATGAATAAACCAAAATACATGCAAGAAAAAATAGGCAGTCTATCTAAAAAATAATGCCCACTACTAACTGAGCATGCAACAGAGTATGTGTGCCTCCGCTTCTCTGTTAATGAAATTGAGATTACACTGTGTCAGTTTGAAGTATGATCACAAAGGGAGGAAAAGGGGAGGGGGTCAAATTGTATTATTTGGTTCCAGCCAAGCAAAGACAATAACATATGAATCCCCAAAAGCTGTTGAAAATGTTTCTCTGATAATAATCAGGGAGCCCAAAAACAATGATTATCTATTAAAACTGAATAATGCAAAAAGTCCATCTTTTTATTAGCAACCATCTAAAGAGTGCTGACAACCTTCAGTTCAGCACTTTCTGCGAAAGGATTTGATGACAGAGTTTGTCATCTTGTTTCTTCAGTTTCTCTGTTTATTTGACACTAGCTCATGAATTCTAATAAAATATGAAGCTAAGTGAGATATTTTAATGAAGTTCTTATTTTGAATTGCAGATTCTCTCCTGATTCGCTCCATAAACCCAACAGACTAACATTGTTCTCATCAGTATGGTTCATTTTAGCGATGGAGTGGTAATAACTTTTTGTGTCATGATTAAAGTCTTCAGATTCATCACATTTATCATTATCATCACCCTTTGGATAAAATATGCATAAAGTTTTATTACATGCTGAAGTTTGCCAGACGTCTATTAAGATTACTAAGAGCCAGTAAAATCACATTCAAATCCTCTTTGATAAATGTTAATATAGACTAGTAGAGGTTGTATCAGTTCTTGTGAAAATAATAGCTTTAATTATATTTATTTGTGAGATTCTGCTGCAGGAATCAACAGAGAACAGACAATGAATTAAGCAGTCTTTTCATATAACTGTAATGTTGGCAACAGTGCTTCAGTTATTGGGGGGTTCATCCTCTTACTGTTTGGCCGCCAGTTTAAGAAACTGCTCCAATCATCTCCATCGTTGGATTTTTCATTAAGACACTTCCTTGCATACTGTTGGTGGTACAGGTTGTATAACAGCCGCTCTTCTATCAGTCTACCCCAGAGCAGCTATTGCAACAACTTAGGGTGCCACCATCAGGGTATGAATACTTGTGAGAATGGTTTAATCCAGGGGTCTTTGGGCCTGATAAAGTACTTTGTGATACAGAAAATTTACAGACTGACATCTTTCTTACCGAGTAGGTTCCAGAACTGCACAAGGTTGTTTTAAATAACCTTTGATGATGATGATGCTGATGAAGAAGAATGGGTTCTTACTGATGTTGTAGGAGAATCATCTCTCAATAAGAAGTTTTCCAAAGAGACTGCAGTTTGGAAGCTATCATGTGTGGAGCGGAGTCTCTAAAATCTTTGTTCCTGATTTCAGAGAGAAGATAAAAATGATAGCAGAGGGGTGGACAGTGGGCATTACGCATTAATTGTATCCAGTGTTGTGCATGAATGCTTTCAATGAACGCCGTTCAATGAATACGTTCATGTTTTTAGTGAACGGTGAACTGAATGGATCAGATTTGAAGTAATGAATGTGAATGAGTGCAACATTCACTCTGAGAATAATGAGCAACACATGCATCTCACGTTCACATTCATTTGATAAGGACACTTTTCATTGGATAACGTCAGGTTTTTATGGCCCCTAATAGGGAAAACAACATGACAGACCAGCATGTCTACTGCTAGTACTAGTCTGCACGATTGAGAATGATCTACAGTATTGGTTTCTAAAGCCAGTTTTGTAGATGGCTTGGCAGAGTTTTATGAACTAACAAAGTAAGACCCGGACGAGAAAAAAACTCACATTTTTAAAGCGACACATCGAGTTAAAGCATCAGAGCAATCTCAGGAAATATCTGTGACTGAATGAAGAACATAAGAAATAATTTTTTATACAGGTCTTTTCAGCAGAACGTGAAAGTACCTGTATTTTTTCTAAGGTACTGTGCAATTTGGCTAAATAAAGGCTTTACTACACATGCAGTATGTTTTGATTGCATCAAGTATTTTCCATTTCTTTCTATATATTATGATCACACCTTTAAAGGGTGAAATATGAGGTTATATTGTGTATGATTGTGGCATACGTTGCCCAATGAAATGGGCAAGTGAACAGTGAAAAGTGAATTATGGACATGAGCTAGTTCATTTTCATCAGTGGGAAGTGATCTTTGAGCTTGTTCTATTTAATAATGAATTGGAACAATATTAGGTACATATGTCATGATTCTTTCTAAGGCTCGGACCCACATGCAATGAAGTCAAACAGAGAGACACAATATAAAAGATCAACGGGTTTTATTGAAGTGTATATTGAGTTCGGTGCAGAGTTCCTCCGAACTCTGCTCAGCCGGAGACTGGAAGACGAAGGGAAGACAGACTGTTAGGTTCAGGCTCAGTGGGAAATTGGAGTTGTCAATCTTGAAGGAGAGGATTAGTTGCCACTCACGTTTCCAGAGAAGAAGAGACACTTAGACTTCAGTCTGTGTGTTGGATTTCCAGAGAATGTTTGATTCGATGGAGGGCGAACAGGGTTTACCCAGAACTCGGATGGAGGGAAATGATGTGGCCACTGGTTGCAACTCAGTTTTCCTGTGGTACTTGAACAGGTTGTAGTGAGATGACTTCCTTACTAAGAGAGTGATCTCAGCATGCTCAAAGGTGGCTGGATCCAAACCTCCTGTTTGGAATCCGTCGCTCAGTGTAAGACTCAGTTGATCCCGCTTGGGAGGAGGCGGTCCAAAAACGTCCAGTTTGCAGGAAGGCTTCCTGCCGAAAGGCAAAGAACAAACAAGGTTTAGTCTCAGGGAGAAACAAGCGCTCAGTAAAACTCTATGAGATCTCAGCTTGACTAGAGGACAAAAACTCAAAATGCAAAAACTCAGATTAGACTCAGCATAAACAAGACTTGGCTAGAGTGCCCCAAACTGGCAAACATTCTGGCATCAAAGTAGTGGCAACCAGCAGCTTAAGAGCAGTCCGGTGATGACACAACAGCTTGCAGGTGTGTGAGGAGGCGAACCAGAGCCAGGCGCCTCCTGGTGGTGGAAGGGAGAAACACAAAAGACAAGACACACAGACGAACACAAAAACTGGGATCGTGACATGTTATTCAGATTCATTATAATAGGCTAATTTAAGACACTAAATGAAAACTTAAAATTAGTAAGAGTTTGAACTATTTAACTCTGGTTTTAATACATCTATTTAATATATAACAAATTCCTTTGCTGAAATGTTCATAAAGTTTTAATTTATATAGCTGTTCTTGAAAGTTAGATCTGGTTTCAGCCATAGGTAATCTCACTCAGACACAATACCTCATTCTTTCAGCAGAACCTTTTAAGATATAAAACGGATAAAATCTAAAACAAGTTCAAAGTTAGAACACAGAGCTTAACATTGGACATAAGAATTCAAATATATAAACTAAAAAAACAAAAACAACAACAACAAAAAAAACATGGATAAGAAGTCTGGATTATTCACTCTACTTATAAAGTCAACAAAAGAGATTTAGCTAAGAGAAAATCATTAAGATTGTTTGTAGATTAATCCACGACCAACATGGCAAATAGCAAAACACGGTTTAAGAAAAGTACGGTATAAGTACAGTGTTTGGATGTACACTATTAGAAATGTACTCAAATAAGAGAGGAGTTTAACTAGTCACACATTGTACACAAAAATACACCTGTGCTGTTTACATAAAAAGAACAAACAAAATTTTTTTTTTTAAGTTTTACATCATGGACTCCTTATAACTATTTTCTGATAAAGAAATGTCATACCCAAAATCTGAACAACAAAGTGCAGAAGAAACAGCATTGGTATAAGTTATGTTGCTATGGTAATATTAGAAAAAAATACCAAAGATTCTTTTTCTTCTGGCTGATAATTAAAGTCACCCTTTCTTATTAAAATGAACAAACAACATTAAAATAAAATTACTAATAATATGCCTATCTATATAGTCTCCCCCTAGAAAAAACACCATCATAATCTGACATTTAGATCACAGCTTTGCACATCTTTTCTGAGTATTGGTGGCCTAAGAATAAGAATTTGACAGTAGTTAAATCGAGCAATTGCCTAACAGCTGTCTAACGTTTTTCAATCATGCCATAACAATGATGGCACAGTGGTGAACAACACAGCAACACTTCAAGAATTTTTGACTCTCTTCTTTCAATACAAAAACAAAACAAAAAAAATAACGCTTTATTAGTTATGAACAGGACAGACCTGGACCAAACAAAGTTAAAACTGTTTCCTGGATTCTCCATTTAGATCAGAAATTCATGAATGCACCACAACGCAGAGACAAGCTGACTGAGCAGCCACTGAGCAGCCAAACCCGTGGGACCTAGATCAGTGAATTTAAGTAATCATACATATATAGTAGTAATAATATATCATAGAATCATCCAGTCTAATCCAAGAAGTATGACAGATTCAAATCTAATTACTATTTTAAAACAGTCATAATTAAACATATAATTTTTTATAATGTAGTAGTTTTCTATCTGGTCTTCAAGTACCACTGCCTTGCATGTTTTAGATCTCTCTTTTGAAGCACACCTGATTCAAGTAATTACATAGAGCCCAAAGTAACCCTCAGGTGCTGCAGACGGCCGATTCATTGAAGTCTGGAATGGTGCAGCAATGAGACACCTAAAGACGCTGGGCAGTGGTACTTGAAAAACAGGATTGAGAACCATCATTATGATGTATATATGCTGTAATAAAATGACCTTTTGAATCATGATTCAAATGGTCAAACACATAGTCCATACACAACAACAGGCTTCATAAACCCAAGGCAGGTGGGTTTTTGATTTGCTGTTGTTTGCTGTGCTTTGGCTGTCTCCAAAAGTCTGCCCTAACCCTCAAATCCCTCAATCGCTATATTGAGTCAGGACTATATAGTGGACTCACTACAATTTGCTCCCCGTTGGTCTCATGAATCCACCTCCCGCACGGTGCCTACATCATCTTTGTTATTTGTCACCACTGCATATGATATATCTGCTCATCTAGTTACTATGGATGATCAGTACTTTTCAAGGTGTATTGTGGGAAATTACAAGCCCACTACTTTTTCATCCACTAAACCTTCGAACAATCATCTGAAATGGCGTAACCATTATATAGTGCCCTATATAGGGATTAAGTCAGACATAGAGACACAGACTTGGACTGTACTTAGGACAACAGACCTCCATGCTGCTTAAAACCATCAGTGTTCCAATGACAGATTTCTCTGGTGCGAGCCAACAGAACTAACAAAGACTCCTTGATAGGTGTTGGAACGTTTTCAGACAAAATGAGCAAAGGTGCAGTTGCCTCCAATTTAAGCCTGTCTTGTGGTTGCCATCCAGCTCACTAATAATTTACACAAGCAAGCTCCGATTCCATCTAGAGGCATTTTTAAGACAGAGCTGCTTTTATAACCAACAAAGCTAAAATCACTCTATCTGTATGTTGACACAAGACCTCTGGAGCTAAGAGCAACACAGATTCATAATCAAATGCAACATGCTATTTAAAGATAAGGAGGGCTATAAACAGTCATTTTTAGACACAAAAGCAGAATTTGAACCAGTGTGAACTAAGATGTCAAAATAATGCAAGAGACAAGTAGACAGCAATTTAAGACATCAATGTTTACTGTTTATTAACAGAAAAGTTGATTTGGGGGTGAGTTGTCCTTTAAGCAGTACCTTGGTGCAGAGCTGAATGCTCTCTAGATGCAGATAGCTTCACCTTCTCAGTCTGAGCTCCATCAGCAGGTGACTTGGAGGGGGATAATCCCCATGAACCAATTATCCTTCACAGCTAAAGTCATCAAACGGCCCCAGCTGGGTTTATTTCAACAGTCGACCAATCAAAGAGAGGAAATGAAGGGAAGCTTTTAAAAGACACAAACATGTTTCACAACCCCATGAAATCTGCAAATGGGGTTGTGTATATCAGCACCTCCCACGAAACATAAATTTCAAAGAAGCTTGTTAATTTCAACTGCTGCTTTCCTGAATCTTTACCCTAAAATAAAGTGTTTGGAGACAAACTAGACTAATGCATCCACATCCAATAATTGGTTTTCCTTCCAAAGCAAACAGAGAGACAGTTTACTCTGTAGTCACACTGTTTTGTTTTTGTAATCATCCCTAAAGAGTTCAGCTACTTTCCCTTTAGAATGTAGTCATCATCTTTGTGTCATGTAGTAAAAGTCCCTGAAATCTGAATTCTCCTTCGTTGCTTTTCTCCCCTTAAAGCAAAGTGAGTGTCCCATCGGATGTGTGGTGGCAATGATAGGACTCCCCCACCAGCAAACTCATTCTACATATTATAATCAAGAACTTATGACAGGAGACCAATGAGATATGTATTAGAGTTTGGCTTATGGCATTCATTTCATAAGCTGCCAATTTATTCACTCAAATAAAACAAACGTTAATCTAATAATAACAATGAGGGGAAATTACTTCTCACCCAGATTCTGTCACATTCTGAAATGTCGTTTTGCTTTCAGTATGTGTGTGTATGCGTGGATTTGGTCTGTAATTAAAGTTACAGTTTACACTTCGTAAGATTGCTGAATATGTGTTTGTGTGAAAATGACGGACTGAAACTAATTCCTCTTACCATTATCATTATTAAAGGCAGTGATCTGAGCTGAGAAGGGATTACTGACTTACTCTTCCTGTATATTACTTCCCTTTAATAAAACTTCAAGGCTGTTCTTACATTCCATATGCGGATAGGACATGCTGTAGGAATAGCTAATGAGTGCTAAGTTGCCATTAGCTCGATGTTGTTTAAACAGCGACTAACACATGGCTGTCTACAACATACAGCATATGTCATATCCTGCAGCTAATGAAGAAAAAGGTATTAAGAGGACAAATAATTATTAAACTTTAACTGAAAAAATTATTTAGTTTGCATTAGTTGAACCAAAGTGCTGAGCTGCAGCACATTCAGCTATAAATTGGGTGACTACATTAGATTAGATTCACTTGTTTCCATCTTGCTGTTTTTTAGTTCTTGTTGCTCACAAATGAATCTCTCTTTCAGAAAAACCTTTTTCCTCTAAATGAGAATTACACGAGGGGAAACAAACAGCATAGTTTTTTCTTAATTACACTTGAATGACAACAAAGCTGCTGCAGCATCACAGACTGTAGACTAGAAAGAGAAGAGTATAACAATTCATTGCATTCAAAAGGTAGGCTAACAGGGGGTTGTGTTTTCAGTTTTAGAGTAGGGCAAAAAAAAACTATGCTGATGAAGGTTCTCAGTCATCCAGGTCATAGTCATTCCGTAAAAATTCAAAAAATATCCACTGGACTTGGTTTTCAAGATTTGAAGACGTTTCGCCACCTCTCCAGGAAGCTTTCTCAATTCAAATGTCTGGATCCGCAGTGAGTTTGAGTCTTATATAGACAACGCCTTGTATCGCTTGGAAACATGCAATAGAAACCGATGAATGGGTCGTTAGTTCCATCGTTAGCCTGTAATATCTGAAACTGTCTATGATTCTAGGGGTCGGTCGTTAAAGGGGGGATTGTCATTAAGGGGGGGATTGTCTCCTGTAATACCTGAAACCTGTCTATGATTGTTAAGGGTTGGTCGTTAAGGAGGTATTGTTCACCGGCTGGAGCGGGTAAGTCCCTCGTTCCTCTGTGATGGGGTGGGGGGTTTGGTGATATCTGGAAGGGATCATGTCTATGATTGAATTGTATGTTTTTGGAAGCTGGAATCTCAGTCCACCACCTCTGTTTAAAGTTGGTTTTTCTCTCTTAACATAGATGGCTTCCTTCACGCCCCTCTCAAAAAAAAAACTATCCATACGCCTCCCAGATTTAGATTTAAAATTACTTTCGTTTAAAAAAAAATATTTGACGGTCACATGGGAAGTGGTGGCCTAGTGGTTAGAGCATGGGATGGGTTAAATGCAGAGAGTTAATTTCATTGCGCTGTACTTGTGACAGTATAATGACAATAAAACGCTGGGAAAAAAAGTCTTTCTTAAGGGCAGATTAGACTTCTTCAACCGCACACATCAAATGTCACTTGGGTCTGGTCACGAACCAGTTTTGCTGGTATGCTTCTGCACCATCGGTCTGGAATTTCAAGAACCGCAAAGCATTTCCAGCCAAAGCGCAAGGAGAAGCCTATTGGAGAACTTGCGAGAACTTCGGCGGACGGTCACAAGGACTTTGTTTTGGCAGGACCTTGGCACCTTTATAGAATTTGTCTGAGGCATCGTACAAGTGGTTGTACTTCCGAACCTCCTCGATTAACCTTTCATTGTAGTTGTCCATTGTAGTTGTTCCTTGGCTTTTAAAAATGCTGCTCCCCGCCTCCAAATCGAGAAGGACTACCACACAGAAAGCCGTAAAGGCATTCCAAGGACCAATCACAGCTGCTTTTTGTCTGCGCACTTCCGCTTGAGGTCTGCGCAGGTTTGCAACAGTCCAACTCTTAGTCAGGATTTTTTTGAGGTGCACAATGACGGTGGCAGAACCTCTGTGCGGGGGGCGTGGTCGCGCACAAAGACAGATTTGACGGTTGCAGAGGCTATGCGTCAGAAGCATAAATTGGCCTTTAGACATTCGTCCGGTGATTGCTGACCCGTTTGTCACGTTTCCACTTGCAGTTTGATAGTTTATTTTTGGTGATGAGCTCCAATTCTTTGAGGTTTAAAGCCTATTGGAGTCATGTATCCCCTTGGAAGAATTGTTTCAAAACACGGATATTTTGCATAGTAAGAAGAAAAAGAAAGATAAACTTAAAATAATCTGGCCGTGTCATGAGTAGTTGTGACTACATTCCATTAATAGCATTTTCAGCTGAAAGCTCTGGGATTTAAAACCCCATGACTTATTTAAGATGGGTAATAGGAATCCAGGGAAATTCCTCAGTGTGCCCCTTTCCATTCATCTAAACCCCCCAAACATTCGGTCTTAGAATGACTGCAATAGACCTTCAGTCTAGCGGGTGGCATTAAAAAAAACACTCAACTGGTTTCCCTTTACCCCCATTGCTGACCAGCTGTAGGTAAATCCCTGAACATAAGTAATAATAATAATGATAGTTTTATGTTTTATCAACCTGCATTTGGCGAGAATTGCTGCTTCATTAAAAACTGATTTTCACAGTTTTTTTCTATAATAATAATAACAAAGTAGTTCTTATATTTACAGAAAATCAGAAACTGTTTTTAGACAGTGTGAACACTTGAAGGACAGATCTTCATATTAAAACAGACAACATCTATGTTGTATTCCTGATTATCTGAGTTTTATTTTTAGTGTGGGCAAACTGTCCACTCTGCTGCTGGAAGATTGACCAGAGGTACACCTGATCCTGATCTACTCATCAGTGGCTGGATATTTAAGGAGTGGCTCTAGTGCTTCTTACTGCCTGATTGTCCACCTAACCATTAGATTGGGTAACGGCAATGCCTGTCCTCGACGGTTGGTGTCCGGCAACTTTTGATGCATCCTTGCTACAACACGCCTTAAAAAATGGCTGACTTTGTAAGCAGACAATTTCCCCACAGTCTTCCTAATCATCTAATTTGTTCATTCAGGAGTGCTGGACCAAGGAAACATCAAAAAGCTGCAGGAAATTGCCCTCAGAAAGTGGAATTACCCTCCCCTCTGTTAGACTCAAGCTGCCTGTTTCCTGAAAACAAAAAACCCCTCTTTCATCATTTCCAGGACATCTATAATCTTCAAACCTTGACTCTGTCAGCTCCAAAAACAGCACAAGGTTTGGTACCTGCTCCAATCAGCATTCTCAACCAAAGTGACCAATCTGTCTCTTTCTTAGACCCTTCTTAACTAACTGCTGTTTGCTAGCCTGAGAGTCTCTGCAAATAAACATATTAAATCCTTCTTTTTTGTTTCCATGTGTGGGCCAAAAATGTTCCATTAACTATGCCAGTACAAGTTGTAAACCCTCTGCTTGCAAATGCTGTCAGCATAAAAAAACTATGAAACAAAGTATATTTACACATGTATAAAGAGCGATTACTTCACTAAATTAAGTTTACATGAAAAGCAGTCTAAAGAAATGTATATTTCTTGTTTGTACAAGAAAAAGGGAAAGTACTCCGTCTTATCATTACTTCATTAGAATATTCCCCTTCAAACTTGCAAATAGGACTAATACCGTAATTAGTACCTACATGAACTTAAAATGTCAAAGATTTATGGCAAAATAGATAAAGATTTGAGTTGTACTTTGACGATTGATGGCACCTTAAAACTTTTTTTGTTAAAATAATTAACCGGTCATGCTTGACTAATTGGCTGACAGAACTGCACATAGCCAGAGATCCCCCTTCAAAACCCGACTGAGTAACCAGTAACACTTGCCTGACAGCAAGGTGCTCAACCTCTTCCATACCAATTTAAAAGTAAGCTATTTCTTGATAAATTGACTACCCAAATGAAGCTCTGGGGAGTATTTTGTTTTAAAACGCCTTAAAACATACTTTGTGAAAAAGTACTGAGAACAAAAAAATGTTTGTACTCTCACCTTGATCCGTTATTTCTGCTGTTGGTAGAACAAAGCACTGCAGCTGTGCACAACCCCACCCCTCAAAATGCCCTAGGAGATATAAGCCCCATTTATGCTACCTTTTTGAAACTGTGCCAAGATCGGTCCAAGCACAGTAACCGAGTTAACTGGTGAGTTTAAATGGCACGCAAAATTTAACCGGACCATGCTTTACACAACCAAACCGTGCTAACAAGGTACTAGTTCATCAGTAGGGCCCAGCACAGTTAATTTCTGGCTCAGTTCTCAGACAACAAAGAGCGCATGAGCAGACAGGATCATCTCCTTGTCTCCCTAATCATGAAACTTCAGACATTCATAAAAATACTAGCCTTCCTACCTTGCTATATGATTTCCAGTGATGATTTTGCTTAGTAGTGTGATGTACCTCAACTTCTTCGTTGTTTCCTGTGTCTGTAAGCCCTGATTAGACTGTTGTTTGTCGTATCCTCTTCCCAAAAGCCGACTTTGTCAAGTTAATTCACCAAAGGTGGCCTTCTAAGCCTGACTATCAAATTTCCTGAATGTTCTGGGCACTGCCATGTTGATTTGCTTGTTTATTTCTGGAGAGCAGTAGTACCGTAGATCGTCACTAGGAGGAGAGGAACCTTGTTATGTAAATAGTCGTGAGGAACCAAGCTTGGCCCCGATATGATACTCTATACATGGCTGCGTAGTATCGGCTGATACTGATACCATACCAATATCATCTGTTTGAAATTGATGTGTGTAAATATATGAAGAGCTGCATACTACGTGGATGTAAAATAATTGCCATCATGGCTTTGTCAAGCTGCTGCCTACCTTTGTGAAGCAAGAAAAAGACTAATACAAAGTGAATCCAGTAGAACTTTTTATTGCCTACCTCACAGGTCTGCCTAAAAAGTGGATCAGACAGCTGCAGCTGATCCAGGACGCTGCTGCCCGTGTCCTTACTAAGACTAAGAAAGAAGAGCACATCACCCCAGTTCTAAAGTCCTTACACTGGCTCCCTGTGTCTCAGAGAATAGACTAGTCTATAAATCTCTGAATGGCTTAGCACCTAAATACATCACAAACTTGCTATCAGTGTGTCAACCCTCCAGATCACTCAGGTCTTCTGGCTCCAGCCTGCACTGCATACCTAGAACCAGAACTAAACATGGAGAAGCCGCATTTAGTTCCTTTGCTCCAATTGTCTGGAACAAACTTCCAGATAACTGTAAAAGTGCGGAAAGCCTGAGTTCCTTTAAATCAGGGGTGTCAAAGTGGTTCCAGTTAGGGCCGTGTGGCTGCAGGTTTTCTTCCCAACCAAGCAATAGCACACCAGACTCCAGTCATCTCATCAAGTGAGTCCAATCTGAAAATGATGACTTGATGAGATGACTAGAGTCTGGTGTGTTTTTGCTTGGCTGGAAAGAAAACCTGCAGCCACACGGCCATGTCTGCAACCACTTTGACACCCCTGCTTTAAATCAAGACTAAAAACACATCGGTATAGAATTGCCTTCGACCGTTCTAGTTAAACAGTTCAACTGAAACATCATTAATTCAACTTTTTTATTTTCTTTAGTCCAACTTTTTTTTATTATTCCTATTTTGTTTCTGCATTTTTTATTTAACTTATTTTTATTTTTTCCTACTTGCTTTGATTCTGTTTTATTTTCACATATTTTAATCATGTAAAGCACTTTGCATTGTCTTTGTACTGAATTGTGCTATACAAACAAATTTGCCTAGAATGGGTGAGAATAGTTGAATAAACGTTTTGCTCTCAAAATGTTATCGGTGCCCTGTTTTTTGGTACTCGCCCAAGCCAACACCACCATTTTAGTGTAGTATTGGGGCCCCGCCCAATCCAACCACGGATGCATCTTCCCAGGAAAATTAAGTCACCTGGGTAAATGTGTATGGAAAAGCTACCCAGGCTTTCCATGGCAACTGAAAAGGGCGGATATGTACTTATTTATTACAAATTTAAATAATAAAATCTTCCGGCAGTGCCAACAAGCATACTTTTTAATATTCTCAGTCCTGATTGGTGTCAGATTTCCTAATGAAGCTTGTTATTTACCTGTTGTTGGTCGGCCGTCTGCTATTTTGGTCAGCCAGACACAACAATTTCAGAAAATAACGTCAATATTCAATGTAGTGGTGGCAGTGTGTTGTTCTGAGGCTGCTCTGCTGCCTTATGACCTGAAGGACTTTCTATCCCTTTGCTGTGAATGATTGATATTTCTTTTTTTTCCCATTACTTTCTTCTGACCTTTTAGCTAGTCGAGTGAGAGGGTCTCACATCATACAGTAAAGACACTATCACAGTGTATCAAGTGTGAGGTATCAAAAAATACACAGGAGAAGAGACTAATTGAAGATGAAATAAGAGTGGAGAAACAAAGAGGCATGGCAAGGAACAGAAGCATTGAAACATTAGGAGCTCCAACAAAAAATTATGCAAACTGATGCAAAAACAATCCACAGGTTCTGTTGCTGAGGTTGTTATTATTACATGTTGCTGTCCCACAGTTGTAAAGGAACCAAGATCAGAGCACATAGTCCGTTTTGAGACAAAGAATACACACATTGAAGTAGTAAATACAAAACTTTTCTCAGGTTTTGGATAAGCTGCAAACTCAGGTTCAAACTCGAGTTGTTGAATAGCCATTACTGCCACAAGATATTCTGCATTTCTTTGTTTTTAAAAATCAGCTTTGTCCATGGCTACTTGGAAGTAGCTGGAAATTTGATTTTATATGTCAATTACTAGGAGTCACATTTTTAGGAGACACAATATCTTAGGAACTCCATTCCATTCTGTTGCTCTCTTTTTGTTTTCTTCAATATTGTGCTATTCTCAAAAAAAGCACAATTTCATCATGTAGCTCTTCCAGTATTGGTCTTTTTGACAAGCCTCCTCGATGACCTGCCCTCACATGTGATATTGTTTGTCACAGTGCAGGTTTGAGTGTGTGTTTTCATGCATGCCAGACCTGGATGAGGTTGGGTTGAATGTGTGTCATTCCCCTGACACACCTCACATGGAGAGGCGAAAGACTACAGCAGAGCTGACAGTGCATGACTAAATGCCCCCCCATGATCCTGCCTGAATAAAGCTGACTGCCTCAACGAGGCAGGGCATACGAGACAATGCACATGTGGGTAAGAGACCAGGGAGTCTTTGAAGAGGCCAGGCTGGATGTGTCAATCTTTGCTTCCAAAGGACAACGAGATACTGTGTTGTGGCTAAAGGATGGGAAACTCTGCACTAAAGGGTCAATTGTGGGACACTGACAAACCAGAACAATTGTGCACTAATTTGGTTTTCAGGGTGTTTCGTTTCTTTAGAGACATGGGAAGCTCCGTGACAGACTTGATGGATGTCTGTGCTTCTGCCCTCTAACATCTGTGGACGATTACTCTTTGTGCCATGGCTGTTTGGAGTTCAGTAGGAAATTGTTGAAAGGATGTTTTATTCTGCCTCCAATGAGGCTCTTTTTCACACAAAACACGTTTTCAAACCACTTGACGTCTTTTTCCACACTGCTGTTTCTTGGCACTACATTTTACTCTTTGCTCTAAATATGATTACTGCATCCAAGAAGTTAGAAAAAAGGGTAAGCATTTCCAAACTCCTTTCTCCTGGCGTCATACAGTTAAGTGATGATGCTTGAGGCCAACATTTTGGGTAGCCCAATTTTGAGCTAATCAATCATCTAATTCAGCTTCTTGTTGAAATTGGCTAATTATCCTAGAGCACAGACAAAAAACATCTACTTCACTGATGACTCTGATTGGGCCGACCACTTTCTGGCTGATTATGAAAGGAAACCGATTGTGTTCCTCCTGTTGTCACAGGAGTGAAAGTAAAATTGTTGGCACATTTACATGCTCCATATTGTTAAATGAAATTTAAATCTAAATTAAAAGAGTAAAAACAAAGTGACAAAAACAGTAAATTAGAAATAAAAGAATATTTTTCAATGCATTTTACAGTGGTTGGAAGTATTTAGTAATTCCATTAATTTTGTCAGTAATAAATAATCTAATGCATTTTTCTTAATAACTTAGTTCCATTACCCTGTGGTGTGTATACATTTTGGCAACTTTTGAGCAGCTGCTATGCTTTGTATTTCTATTTATATGAAATTATATCCTGGTCTGACGTGTTAAAAACTACTTTGTGCTTGAGTTGTTATTTTGTACAACAAAAAACGTGAGTTACGAAGGCATTAATGCATGCATTTTTAAGAATATTTATTTTGAAAAGTAACTAGAATTCAATTTTTGGATGAAAAATGTAAGTAGTGGAAATTGGTAAATAGTTTCAATGTTTTTTGCTGTTTTTTGTTCCCAATCACACTGCAAAAACAATCTAGAAATAAGTAAAAAATTTCTTAAATTAAGTGTATTCACCATTAATTTGAGCAGGTAAATGAGATAGTTTGCCAATGGAATGAGTAATTTTACTCTTGGAATAAGATAATTAGATAATATGCACTTGAAATAAGACAATGCAGTTGTGTTTTCTTATTTTAAGTGTAAATTGTCTTGTTCCATTGGAAAAATGTCTCTTTTACCTCCTCAATTCAAGAACAAATGCACTTATTTTAAGAAAAAATGACTAATCTAGATTTAATTTTTTTGCAGTGCACAAGCACAATACTGGTTGTACATTGTTGTAGATTATATTCGATGACTGGGTTATTTAGGGTTCATGTTTTTTCGGTTGTATTTTGGACTTTAGAACGAAAGGCTTTTTAATTTGTCTTTTTTCTTTGTTTGATTTAATTGATTAATTACCACCTTTAAAGCAATTAAAGCAATTATCTTAACACTGGTTGCACAAAAGGTTGTATCATATATGAAGTAATGAAAATCAGTAAATAGTTAGCCTACTGACTCAGTAAAGTCATTATTTTTTATTTCAAGATAATAAAACATGCACACAAACACACACACACAAACACACACACACACACACACACACAAACACACACACATATATGTATATATATATATATATATATATATATATATATATATATATATATATATATATATATATATATATATATATATAGGTCTGTAGTGATAATTAAGGCTGATATTTGTCCTTGTTTGTAGATTTGGCTGTTTATCACGTCAAACCAAGAGTTTTAATAACATCAATGTGTCAGAACTGTCAATGTCAATACTGTAGTCTCCTGGAATAGTCAAACAGTCAGAATCAACACATATAACATAAAAAAACGTCATGAAAATCATTGGAAATACTTGCACTTAAGGGGACCTACAGTATGTCTATACTTTTACTTAAAAAGTCCAGCTTTGCAACCCTGCATCCAAATTTTTTCATTGATTTGCCCCCATATCAAATCTTCTAAAACCTCCACTGATTGAACCTTTCAGTTGGGATTATTCTCATTATTAATATAAAAAATAATCATTTATGGATGTGCCTTATTATCTCCTTTAAGAAAGCTTGTAGCTATAAATGGCTTCCATAGTAACACTAACATAAAATGAGAGGTTATAGTTATAACAAGCTGTCTCTTTTTTTGCAAAATGAAGTCCTTAATTTTAAATAAAGGTAGCTGAAATTCCAATACTGTCTACAGATATTATATACGCCACATATTCCTCCTCTAGATAAACAAGAGTCAATGCCACTTTCAATGTCCCAAATATAGCCATACACCAAAGTCGTCTTTTTTTATCAAACCCGTCCTTATGACTACTTGATAAGAATTATGATTTTATTGAAATCAAAAAGGTTGGAATAAACCATTCTGTCGGATGTAATCATATCGATTTTACCTAAAGAATTCCTCCAGATTCCCTCAACATCTTTAACTTCCTACAATCGTTCAGTCTTTTAAAGGAAGAACTTTTAAGCAACGAGGAAAACAGCAGCATTGTGACATTGGGGTACAGTATACATTATACATAAAGAACTAAATGTTAAAGGTTCTGCCAATGCCCAATTTTAGCTAATGTATTGTCTTTGATCATGTGCATTTGAAGTTAGCACTTCTTATTAACTATACTTATTCACTTTCTCTAGCCTTTCTTTGTTTTTCATTTCTAAAAAGAAAGAATGAGTGTATCAATGTGAAAACGTAAAGAAATGTTTATCTTCAGTCTAAATAAATATCATGGTTGGTATAAAATCTAGTTTTTCTCTCATTTGAGCATTTCCTAACTTGTTCAAACACATTTTAACAAATGTAGCTTTATAGTAGTATACTAATGCAAATAAAATTTGGTAAATAGTAATAGATCAATGTTTCAGATGAAAAACATGCACTTTATGAGTGCAGCTATTTCAATAGTTAGCCTTACTTAGCACTCTGGTAGGAAATAAGTAAGCATTTTAGGCTTTTTGTGCCATGTCATGCTCATCAATGGAGCACCAAATGAATATGAATAGCAAAAACTCCTAACTAGAGTGTCACCCCTCACAGATGGAGGGTGGTAATGGTTCACAGCATGGCTTGACATGTCATTAAAGTGCTTTTCATGAGACCAGGGTAACTAGGTAGCAGTAGTCTTTCAGGGTTCTTTCTCTTTCAAAGCTCTACAATTAACTACATTGCACTGCCAGTTTGTCTGACTTTTAAATTCTGAACGTTTAGAAACACTCTTTAGCAATCGGTTTTAATGAGAAACCAAAGAAAACATGAAAATCAAGACTATACATACATAAATGCCCCGTCTTTTAAAAACTTATTTGAATTTCAATCCCTGAAGACATAAACTGTGAACCTTGATAGTAAAATCTTAAGTTCTTTTTTGGGAATTTTCATCCTTGCTTTCCCTGTCCTTTAATAACCTAGTAGTCCAGTTAGAAAGCCTACAATGTTGTATAGCTTACATCAGTTTATTTTCAACAAATGACTGACTGCTTCAAAACAGTATGAGTCCATTGTCTATTAATTCATTTGGTAAAATTACTCCTTTCTCTGTCCCCCTCCCTCCCACTCTACAGACACCTGGAGGAGGCAGGTGGACTCTACAGGTGCTGGTCATAAAATTAGAATATCATGAAAAAGTAGATTGATTTCAGTAATTCCATTTAAAAAGTGAAACTTGTATATTATATGCATACATTACATACAAACTCATATATTTCAGATGTTTATTTTGTTTAATTTTGATGATTACAAATGACAACAAATGAAAATCCCAAATTCATCATATCAGAAAATTAGAATATTACTGAAGACCAATAAAAACAAAGGATTTATAGAAATGTTGGCCAACTGAAAAGTATGAACATGAAAAGTATGAGCATGTACAGCACTCAGTATTTAGTTGGGCCTCCTTTGGCCTGTATTACTGCAGCAATGCGGCGTGGCATGGAGTCGATCAGTCTGTGGCACTGCTCAGGTGTTATGATAGCCCAGGTTGCTCTAATAGTGGCTTTTAGCTCTTCTGAATTGTTGGGTCTGGTGTATTGCATCTTCTTCTTCACAATACCCCATAGATTTTCTATGGGGTTAAGGTCAGGAGAGTTTGCTGGCCAATTAAGAACAGGGATACCATGGTCCTTCAACCAGGTACTGGTAGCTTTGGCACTGTGTGCAGGTGCCAAGTCCTGTTGGAAAATGAAATCTGCATCTCCAAAAAGTTGGTCAGCTGCAGGAAGCATGAAGTGCTCTAAAACTTCCTGGTATGTGGCTGCGTTGACCCTGGACCTCAGAAAACACAATGGACCAACACCAGCAGATGACATGGCACCCCAAACCATCACTGACTGTGGAAACTTTACACTGGACTTCAAGCAACGTGGATGAAGTGCCTCTCTTCTTTTCCTCCAGACTCTGGGACCTTGATTTCCAAAGGAAATGCAAAATTTACTTTCATCAGAGAACATGACTTTGGACCACTCACCAGCAGTCCAGTCCTGTTTCTCTTTAGCCCAGGCAAGACGCTTCTGACGCTGTCTGTGGTTCAAGAGTGGCTTGACACAAGGAATGCGACAGCAGAAACCCATGTCTTTCATACGTCTGTGTGTGGTGGTTCTTGAAGCACTCACTCCAGCTGCAGTCCACTCTTTGTGAATCTCCCCCACATTTTTGAATGGGTTTTGTTTCACAATCCTCTCCAGGGTGCGGTTATCTCTCTTGCTTGTACACTTTTTTCGACCACATCTTTTCCTTCCCTTCGCCTCTCTATTAATGTGCTTGGACACTGAGCTCTGTGAACAGCCAGCCTCTTTAGTGATGACCTTTTGTGTCTTGCCCTCCTTGTGCAAGGTGTCGATGGTCGTCTTTTGGACAACTGTCAAGTCAGCAGTCTTCCCCATGATTGTGTAGCCTATAGAACTAGACTGAAAGACCATTTAAAGGCTTTTGCAGGTGGTTTGAGTTAATTAGCTGATTAGAGTGTGGCACCAGGGGCCATCAATTTTGAACCTTTTCACAATATTCTAATTTTCTGATATGATGAATTTGAGATTTTCATTTGTTGTCATTTGTAATCATCAAAATTAAACAAAATAAACATCTGAAATATATGAGTTTGTATGTAATGTATGAATATAATATACAAGTTTCACTTTTTAAATGGAATTACTGAAATCAATCTACTTTTTCATGATATTCTAATTTTATGACCAGCACCTGTAAGGGTATCTGCCAGAAAGAAGCAGAGAAATACAGCTACATCAAATTGCTCTAATTGTTTTTTAATGTGCTCTACTGCAGGGAGCTGACTTTGCTGAGGGACTGAGAGTGTGTATATTTGTTATGTGAGATATGTTTGTGCAGCCTATGTGGGTGGGAAGCAAGGCTAGGTTTTATGTAGAGTCTCTTTGACATTACCCCACACACTCTATAAAGTGGAGCATAATTATTTGGTAATTACCATAATTCAGAGCTGATAAAGACAAATGAAGGTCAAGAAAAGGGCATTCACCCAATCATTTCTTAACTTGACTTTGATTTCAAGAATCAAATTTTATATAAAATTGTGTCATTTACATGTAGGGTGATTCATTTTATTTGTATGCACTGTATCGCTCTGTATACTTAGACACATTTAATATGTCTCTATGAATATTTTCCACTTGACCCCTAAGAGAGCTGACTTTACCTTCTCTGTAACACAGATTAAAATATGATTTATTGCTTATCAAGTTAGTCCTATGGATACAAAAGTAAAGATCCTTTCAAAGAAATAACATGGCTCATTTTTCAGAATTTTTTTTTCCAATAAACTATGTTGATTGCTGCTCTCACTAATAGTGATAGAAACGGAGAATAGGATGAACTTGCATCTTAAAAGAACATTGGACTTATTACTTGAAACCCATAAAATATTGTATGGAGGCAGAGACTGTGAGGCTGATGTTGGAAAATGGAAATAAATATGGAAACGTACATAAGTGTCAGAATATTTATGCAATAATAACAGGGGGTACAGTATGTAAACAGTTGTGGGGTTCGTTGGGCATAGGATAGAGGATTTGTGATAAAACTCCTTTGTCTCCATGGGATGCAGGATCCTGTCACTGAATGAGATCTCCAGCTCTGCAACAGCTTTATGGGTTGGGAGATATTGTCCAATAGTGATATTATTTTTGCCAGTTCCTCAGTCTCCATGGTATTTAAGTTTTGTTCATTTTCCCTCTTTTTGTACCATGAAGCTAGCATTACTTGGTACCACTAACAAGGACAACTAAGCAGTGTAAAATACAAATACTTATAAATTCTTACCAAGCTCCAGTTTTTTATTACTTATAAATGTATGCTCATTCAAAGCAAATATGGTAGGTCTACAGAATGAGAAGCACTGCTGAAAAGGTTACAGAGGAGGAACAGTGGAAATAAGATTTGTTAACAGCAAACAGAGAAAAAAATATATTTTTAATAAATGTGACACAAAAAAAGGTTCAAGCTCTTCTAAGATCTCAATTAAAATTCCTTATTAACTGGTTAAAAAATCTTTTTCCAACCACATTTCTTTGTCTGCTACTATAGGTATTTATAGATTTATACTGAAGAGTGTGCAGCTTAATTTGCAGCTTAATTTAACTATGAGTTTGTTCACATAACAAAAATGTAATCTTTTAGATATTTGTAACATTATTAAAAGGTGTTTGTGTAACTAAGGCCAATTAAATAGGACGTCAAATGGACATCCCAGTTTTAGTATAGTATAGCCTAAGAAGTTTGCCTACCTGTCTGAATTTAATTCAAAGTTGGCAGGCTGATAACTTGCTGACAGGCTTAGAAGATAATTTAATGATTTGAATCAGCTGTCAGAGTAGAAACACATCTAACCTATGCAGATTATTGTCCTGGAGGACCAAGGTTGCCCACCTGTGCCTTATATGGTAGCTGAATGTCATCACACCTGGAAGTCATTTGATGATTCATCTACAAAAAACAAAACCTTCCAATTGAGACTCTGTTTTCAAAGCAAGGCCATGTTGTGTAAACTAGTGGGTGTAAGGAATCTAAAAGCATGCAAATTTAAGAAACACTAATAGCACAAAGGGTAATATTGCACAATTTCAGAGGGATGATCAATATTTTTATCTTGAGCAGTAGATACACATCTACACCTTGAAAATGTAAATTACTGCACTAACTAAATAAAAGGACTGGAAATAATATGTTAAATCTTTTAATAAGGCTAGCGTTTGAAAGAGTTTTTTTGATGGTTCAAATAAAATTATGAATTCAAAGTCCTATTCGACCAACAATGTACATACTTGATTGAATTTACTAAATTCTAAGCTAATCTAAGCTAATATTTTATTTATAATTATCAATTTTTTGTGGCAAACAGATGAGTAAATACAAACTTGTTAGGGAATTCATCTATATACATGTTTAGTTGTCTCCCAATAAGTCCACTTTGGCTCAAACAATGACGGATGGTGCAAACTGACACCTGATATTCTTTGAGATTGAGTTTTTACTCACAGTATAATCTCTTAAAAGTCTTTCTGGCCTACTTTCAGTAGTTAAGATTATGCAGAATGTTTATATATTGAAGATATAGAAGTGCAAAACACATCTACAATTCAAAAACACATTAACAAATAAAAAACAAAATAACATTTGAAGAAACAAAATTGTATTTTATGAAACAAATGTATTTTTGAAAAAAAAGTTTAAATTTTTAAAAACAAATTTACATTTTAGCAAACAAATTTACATTTTAGTAAACAAATTCACATTTTAAATAAGTTAGATTTTAGGTGAGGGAAAGTTTCATTTTAGAGAAAAAAAATACATTATAGGGAAACAAATTTACATCAAAAAAATAATTGACCGTTCGGAAACACTTGTACAAGTGCAAAGACAAAACTGCAAGTGGCAAAACACAGTTACATACACTATTTGTTAATGCATATTTTATAGTCTCTATACTCATTAACTATGCAGTAAACGAACAATACTAAATTAGTTGACGATTATTTAAATAACAAATTAATTAAATTAATTAATAAATAATTAATACATTTTTTCAGCCCTATTTCATTGTTTTATTTTTTATTTGACGTTAGACTTAGACAGATTTTATTGTCATTTTGTACACACAAGTGTATACAAAAATAAACTGTTCAGGATCAGGCTGTTATTTTTGTACCAGTCCACCAGCTGCTCCACCTCTTTTCTGTAGTTCTGGTCGTTGTCATCACTGATGAGGCTCACCACCATGGTGTCGTCCGCAAACTTCACGATGTGATTGGTGGTGAACCTGGTGACGTGGTCATGTGTCATCAGGGTGAACAGCAGGGGGCTCAGGACGCAGCCATGAGGGGAGCCGGTGCTTAGGGTGATGACATCAGTTTCAATTATCTGAACATTAGACACTCTTTAAAAAAATCTAAAACACATTTAAAACATCTTTAGGATAACATCATATGAATTTTGTCTCAGTATGATTCTTTTGAATTGTTTATCAACGGTAAAGAAAGTAGTCAAAAAGTTATGGCTTGTGTTAGTAGTTCAATTCGAAAAGTAAAGCCTCTTGCATAGATTATGAATTAATGTTTTATTAATGTTATTGGCCACAATACTAATCACCTTGTACCCCCAAAGTCTTTGAGCTACTGTTAAGTTACAAGCCAGTAAGTAAAGGTCTTCTTTACAAATTAAAGATAAAATAAAAGCATAAAATGCTCACATTAGTATTTTTTTTTTTCATTAATAAAAATTCCCCTCACCTGTCTATTACTGTAGATGCAAAGTTTTCTTTGCATAGGTTATGGCATATCTAAAGAAGTTTGGTACATCACCAAATATAATTCTATAAATATTTAAAGGCTTTTTTATATAAGCATTGGGAGAGCTACAAAAAATGCAAAAACTTATAAACTGCAGTAGACGTCCTTTGGAATAAAATCTACTATTATTCTTTGAATTTCATGTAATTTATCCATGAGCTGCAGCAACTATTAAATCTCTTGGCATTTCGGTGACATTTATTTTTTTCATCATTAGGCACTTTGATTGATTAAGGAATAGATTAATTTCTTTCTGAAGCTCAATATCACAAGTGGAGTACTGATTAATGCAGAGTAAAATCATCATTAATTACAAACAATCAGAGCCATTATATGTAAAAGCCACGATTACATAAACATTGGATTTGCACTTCAAAAAGGAGAGCATGTACTTCTTAAATGTGTCCTCTTATGCAGCCATATCCAAGTCAAGTCTATGAATTTATTTAGCCTTTATATTCTCACTAATGCTCTCTATAGTCTTTCTACATTACTGCTTTAATCATGCATGCTTCAGTGAGACAAGTGTTCCCGCAGCCTAACAACAGGGGGTAACTGCAATGGACCTCTGTTGCCATGTGCGCCCCAGGTGCCCTAGATAAATCTAGCCAAGCTGGGATAGGAAAAAAAGAACTTTTCTTACATTGCCCATATATTCTGTTCTTGTAACTTATCATTAGATACATGATGTTTAGTTTTATCTTTGTCATTTCTGTTTCTGAGGAAATAAACTGGTGTTTTACTTTTTTTTTTTTTTTTTTGCAAAACCAAATAACGAATTGCTGCCTTAGGTTTCTCATCTTATTTAGTTCTTAATCTGTTGTAGAATGACTGAAGTTATTCAAATACAAATCTACAAACTGATACATATACAGGTTTTGTTGATACAATACAATACAATTTATTGTCTTGCATTGGCATAGCATGAATTGAATATATCAAGTAAAACAAATTATGTTACAAACTTATGATACTATAGCGAGTTTAAAGTTAAGACATTAGAATTTGATATAGACCATTAATTAAATTGGACATTATTGATCTCACATTGGAGAAATTTATCTCTGCATTTAACCCATCCCCTTGGGGAGCAGTGGACTGCCATTGTGCAGTGCCCAGATAGCAGTGTGGGGTTAAGGGTCTTGCTCAGGGACCCAGAGTGGCAGTCCAGGATCGAACCCCCAAACTCCGGATTGAAAGCCCTGTGCCCTAACCATTAGGCCACCACTCCCCCATTTATGTTTTTGGTTTTTAACTCTAAAACATATAAACCAAATGATCATCTGGGAACTTATTGACTTATTTTTTTTACATTAGCTCACATTGTAAAGCCTTCCAGAAGAGGATGTTGCACTTGGAAAAAGGTCAGTCATATGGGCAATGTGATGCTAAAGATAAGACTAGATTTTCATATAGATTTTGATCCCATTTAGAGGTCAGTAGAAAGAGTTTACCTTACTTGAAAAGAAAACATTGGTGGAACTATGGATTACGAACAGGCAGACAAGCAAGATGAACTCTGTAACTATACAGAATTCAGACCAGTTTATAGGCAGGTTATGTCTCTGGACCAGGACTAACCTAAAGCAACTAGTGAAGGAAAGTAAAAAAAAATATAATCCGCTTATGATGTATGCTCAATAATTTCCCTTTGGAATTAATAAAGTATTTTATAAGTTTAAATTACATTGAATGGTTACCAAAGACAATGAAATGAAGAAGCCGGATGGTGGCTTTAGGAGAGCTCCCATCCAAGACTTAAATGGGTTAAGATGGTGTTTGGTGAGGATTATAACATTGGTAATCAAACAAGGTTTAGTAAGGTTATCTCTGATTCATCATCATTTAAAGACAAAGAGGGAGCAAGTCTATGAAGCCAGAGGAATGGTTTTTGAAACTGGGATTTTGTTGTGTGTTTGGGTGTGTGTACTATGTCCTCTACCTAATTTCTTGATGCTAAAAGGGAGTTTTTCCTTTCCACTGTTTCTCCATGCATGCTCAGGAGGAATTTCTATAGGTTAACCAAAAATCCACCACATTCTTATCCTTATCCTGCAAATCAATCAATTTATGAAATCAACTGGTTTCCTAATGGAAAGAAACATTTTTAATACTCTGACTGAGTGATCTGATTACATTTTCTCTGTAAAGTACCTTGATATTAAATGTGTTGCGAAGTGGTACTTGAAGTAAACAAAAAAATTAATTAAATTCAGTAGGACAGTGCATGTCAAAATGTAAGCATTCTTTAGTTATTATTTCTATCATACAATCCAATATTCAAGATTTGTTGATCATCTCTTCTTGCTAATTAATCCTTTAATATGAAGAGCATTCCAACAAGCTTCTTTAAGAGATTCAGCAGTTCCTTACCAATTGCCAACAGATTGGTTCTATTTTCTGAGGTTCAATATTTCCTTGGCTGACTTTTCATTGATTAGTTTGTATGTTGAGAATTAATGAAACAAGCACCTTGTCAACCTAGAGTCCAACAGTATAAGCAATTTTCTTGTAATCGACAGGGAATGTAGAAGACCTCTTAATAATGCAGTTTTAGTAGCAAACCATAGAATGGCTCTGGAATAGAGAGACATCACTACTGTAGGCAGGAGAGATGAAGAAAGTGGAAGAGAGTGAGTTGCTTCACACTCATGACAAACATTTTGAGACAGATAGTCCTGTAACTGAACGATTGAGGTATGATGTTAAATTAGATATTATGATATTGGATCACAAAGACCCAAAAATGGCGAGATTGTTCCGTAATGTTAAAACTCCACTGAAAGCGAAAATTACAACACCAGAATATGGTTTTAATAGTTCATAAGAATTGTAATTTATTGATCTCACATTGGAGAAATTTACTCTCTGCATCTAACTCATCCCGTTGGAGAGCAGTTGGCCGCCATCATGGTGCACCTGGGGAGCGGTGTGGGGGTTAACTATCTTTCTCAGAGAGCCAAAGTGGCAGAATATGGGAGAGGGTTTTGAACTCTCAACCTCACGATTCCAAACTCTTTGCCCTAACCACTAGGCCTCCACTCCTCCTAGTTGAGTACACTCATTGAGGTGCTTCTTTATATTTGGAACAGAGTTCCAGTGTGACAGTGGAACAGAGTTATAAGATTATTGATTGATATGAAAATTACTGGAATTAGATAAACGCCAAATGTTACCTCTAATGAGAATGGAGTACTTTTTCTTCAAGGGTGATGGTAAGTGGCGGTAACAAGAGACAGCATTGACAGGCAGGGAAGTAAAGAAAGGAGGGTGTTAGAAAATCAAGGAAACTGCCAGAGGAATGGTTGAGGGTTGAAGAAAGTGTCGAAAGGATTCATCTGCACAGACAGTAGGAGCCATGAAGAAGAAAACTGGAGCATAGATGATCTTAAAAGGTTAATAAGGTATCATATCTAGTTAATCGTAAGGGGGAAAAATATCTGTAAGCACCACACTTTACGAAGCAAACACAGCAAGAATGTGAGCCTGTTTATCACAAAACAGTCTTATCTTGGCCTCAGGGAACTTTTTTTAAGCTCAGTTTTTTTTAGCTCTTCCTGATTAACTTGAATGATCTTCACCTGTGGAAGCTGAACCTGTTGGTCATTTTCTGGAAGAAAAGAAGGAATAGAGACACGTGCTCCTCAACCTGCATACAGTGTTGTGAATAAGATAAAATTAGGTAGTTAAAATAGGATACCCCAACGCTCCAGTGGACAAGATAACACTTAATGCTGTTAAACATTATCTTTCTTTTATCTTCTCAAAAAATTATTCTGCAGACTGACAGAAAGCCTTATTATTGCAAGTTATGTTGAATGTTGGCAATATTCATAAAATGTTCTGGGGTTATAATATATTTGTACAAGATAAGTCCGAAAAGTAAATAAAAAAAAAATCTTCTTTTTAATTTACAGTTGCTTTTTGTATATCTGCTTCTGTCTCCTTTAACCCCAGTCGGTCTCGGCAGATGGCCGCTCACACTGAGCCTGGTTCTGCTGGAGGTTTCTTCCTGTTAAAAGGGAGTTTTTCCTTTCTACTGTCACTACAAGCATGCTTGGTGTGAGGGATTGCATTCGAGTCAATGAGTCGATGCAATCAACTGGTTTTCGTTAGATAAAAAAACTTTGAATCAATTTGACTGTATGATCTGGTGAACTGTAAAGTGCCTTGAGATGACATGTGTTGTGACTTGGCGCTATAGAAATAAACAGAATTAAATGAATAAAAAAAAAAAAATTACTGATTTAGGATTATATTAAGTTTGACTAAACTGTACTACCTGTCTGTGCTTTTAAATTAATAACGTGTCTTGTGTGACTTTGTTGAGTTTACAATTCTTTTCAAAAACTCATACTCCTCTCCTGTTTGTTGCAACATGGTTAAAAGGATGGTTTGACTAAATGTTGCGATTTGCCTAAATGCTTCTTTCACTTTGAGGACACACGTTCAAATGTTTTCAAACCAGGATATTTCTGACTTTGTGATAACAAAATACAACTAAGACTTTGCAGTTGCTTGATATCCATCTCCATGACAACAATTCACTCCACTGATTTATTGTTATAAAGAAGAGAGAAGAAATATAGCTGTAAGTTAGTCAAAGATGAATTACCATACATTTATTCTGTGTGTTTGTGTGTGTGCAGTCGGAGCATAAGCAAGACTCTTCAGTGAAGACATTGCTGCATGGTTAAGTCAAAGTAGGTTGAGTTCTGCATTTAAAAGCTACACTGGGGGACTCAGTTTATCCTGTCTTCAGCTTAAATCAGTCCATCTTTGGACTAATACAGCCATCAATGCTAACACTACAAATTTGCCAACTAGCATTCAACTTTAAGAGTCTTTGATAATGATCAATATGTGTAGCCTAAACTTACATTGCCATGTATAAGGATACATCATGGGCCTGCATCGTGGACGGGAAGGGGGGTTGGTGAGATGGAGTATTCAATATACTTTGCGCAATTCATACATTTCTTATGAATATTTTAGGAAATTATTTAACTTTTTTATTTTACTATTACGTGCATTTGGATTTTAATTTAATTATTTTGAGGCCTAAGCAACCCAACTACATGGAAGTTACATTGTCATGGCAATGTCAAGCAAGCTAGGGCGTAGTATCGCGTGTGGCAACATACTAGTAAATTTACATAGTCTAATAACAGAAACGAGGAGGAAATATGGCTAAGAAATGCATTTCGGATTCGTCTGCTCAGGAGAGACTTTGTCTCCATGACCTCAGAGCTCAACTGAACATTTTTACACCTGTAGCTCAAAGTAAGAGCACAGTGCCTCTGTGCGCTTTCATATCTATTGACGTAACCATTGTTAGAGTGTTATTCAGAGTGTTATTTTGATCTTGTGTTCTTTGTGTTCTTTCAGAGCTAATAGAGTCACATGTGACATAAATACAGTAACTCAGGTTCATGCCAACTGACCAAATCTATGTTGTTAGAGTGTTATTTTGAAGTTTAATTAATATCGCATATGTTAACCTGAGAACTGATGATGTCTGTGTGTTACAGACCCGGCTTGCATGTACTAGAGTGTATATGACAATAAAGTAGTGAATCTCAGTGTATTTACTTATTTAACTTTATTGTATTTTAAATAGGCCTATAGGCTCATAGGTCTTTTGTTCAAAAGAAACAAAAAAATTTCATAGCACCCCCTGTTCAAAATTACTTCCAGCGGCATTTGAGCCTATTGTCCCAAAGTTTGTGTTTGTTTCTGTCTCATAGGCCATTGGCTCCACTCTTCTGGTCTTGTTTTTGTCTTGCCACCTCCCCATAATATTCTCTCCACATTTTGTCTGTCTTGGACTTAGTGATGAAGGCTGAGCTACACTCAACAGGAATTACCGGATCCTCAGTGTCATCGATGCCACAGCGACTGACAGTAAAAAGCCAATAATGAGCCCTTCATCCCTTATTTTCCCTGTTCAATGACCAGACTCTCTTCTCTTCTTCTCTTTCTCAAGGCTAGATCTTTTTGCGGTTCAAAGGTTATTTGTCTGAGAGGCTGTCACACATTTTCACCATAAATCATACACATACTCATTACAGTTGGAATTAATAGGATCAGCTAAACATCGCAGATGATGGATTTTTTTTGCCATTTCTGGTAGCAATTACTGTGTTTCGGGACTATTGATTGTGCCAAACCTTGCTAAGAGGCATGCTTCTATTTAAATAAACTGTACAGCTTAATTCTCTGCTAATTATTGACTCTCCCTGCTCAGCCATTGATTATTTGAGGCCATTCAGCATGTAAACATCTTATTTTTCATCAACAGGCATATATGAAAACCCATTCAAGGCATATATTTCTTTTGCTGCCAACTAAAATCTGCTGTGTTAGGCAGGAAACTGTATCTCGAGTATGCACAACTTTTAAAAATCGATTGTGAAAATATGACTCATCCAGAAAAGCAGCAAGCATTTTATATAGAAGTTATCAGCTGCAACAGAGTAAAAGATTAAATCATAAAAGTTTAGGTTGATATTAAGGGATATCTTATTAAATCTGCAAATGTTTATCAACAATTTGACTACAGTTTGTTATTGTATTTAAATATGTTGCCGTTATCACACTAGCTCCCCCTCCCGGCTTGAAGAAGTTGGTTGGAGTTTTGCCAAACAAGTACAGATTACTGCAGGATCTAGTAAACCTTATCGGCTCAATGCAAACTGGATTACAAAGGCCAGAAAACACCTCAGTGTGGCTTATCACTTGAACACTGGGCAGATTGCAGCAAATGATTTGAATAGCATGTTGCTTAAGGAGGCCCATGCAGGCTTAAAGCAGATGGTGCAAGCTGAGAGGTGGAAGTAATTAAAATGGCTAATCCTTTGTGAGATGGGGTATTGACGCCTTCTAGCAGCCTGAACAAGCCTCAACTACAGAACAACACTCCCAGAAAAATCGAGGCAAACATGATGAACTGAATAAGAGCCCAGAATGATTTTTTCTTTTTTTTTTGTAAGAATTTGTTATTTTTGGCTTGGGTCTTTTTCAAATCTAAATGGCACATTGTAGTTCTAATTTTGGGCACAATGTTCAGTAAGGATGGTTCATACCTCCTTAGTACAAGCTCCAGGGATATCTGTCCCAGAGATGTACATGTTTTAGGGGCAAAACGGCCACAATAATCACTTAGAAAGTTTGCAAGTTTGTTCTAGAAACAACACCTTTAGTCTCTGTACTCATTTCTAGTCTCACAAAGCTAAATTGAAAAAGTTCTTCTGTTATGAATATGTGTTAACTGATCAAAGGATTCCCGCCTACATCGAATTTCAGAAAAGATTAGTAGCTTTTTATCTGATTTTCCTTGAAATCGTTAAATTCATCCCAACCGCTAACCAGTCTTTCCCTTCCCAAGGGTCCCTGTTCCTGATGGCATGCTATTACCCAGAAGATTTATTCTTGACAAATCTTTTAAGCAGTGACATTTGTGTCTGGTTAAATTCTTGGGTCTTCAGTCTGTCTGTCATTATGGACTTAATGCAGGTGGGTTTAAGGGCATATCAATGCACATGAATCCGAAAGGGCGAAGCTGGTAGGCCTCAAAATAAGGTTACAGCTGTGAAGTACAGAGGTGGCATCATTATAATATGGAGGCTGTTTTGCTGCAGGGCTAATTGCATCATGATCATTAAAGGCTGAGTCTAAATATTGAGACAAGACTTCACTCCAAAAATTAACGCTTTTTATTATAGTAACATGGAAATTGGATAGAGCTATAGGGTGTGCAAGGGGTCCTACATACCGAACTGATTTACTCCAGTTCTGTCAGGAAAAAGGGCGTAAAATTTCAACAGAAGACCAAGGGCGAACAGCTAAGCTTTTACCTCAGTATACAGCCTTCAGATCATTTTGGCTGAATAATATATTTATGTAAATCTTACAATTTAAGAGAGTTAAATAGATAAAACCTTAGTCACTTCTCTTTTTTTTCTCCCCATTTAGCAAATTTACCTTTAAAAAAAACTTTAGCCCAATCATTTTTAATTCGGGAACAATTGGGTTTGCTAAATGTAAAGATTTCTTTTTTTAAAGCTACAGTGTGTAATTTTCAGCGACATCTAACGTTCAGACTGCAGACCGCAGCAACATGAACATCTCCCCCCCACCGCTTCTCCCCCCCAACAGTACGGCGAGCGTTACGGGACAAAATGTCTTCCACGACGTCCGCATCACCTACCTTCTCAAGTGATGAGGTTTGTTTACATAGATAATTTTAATACTGCCATCTATTGTTCAGTACCGTCTTAGTTCATCTCTCTCAACTTGCCGTAGTTACTTTCGAGCGTAATGGGCGATCTCGCAATCGCTAGTTTGTTGGCTTTGCGCTGCCGTAGCGCAAAAATGTCTGCCTCCATGGCTGCGAGACCCGCTCCTATGTAATTATAAATAACGAATTCTAAGGCAACGCAAATATTAAGGTTAAGAGGCTGAGCTCGTAGATGATGATAAATAACATAGTTATGTATAATATATTACATTTCTGACTGTATATCCCTGTAATTATTACACACTGTAGCTTTATGTATTCCTTATTTCGGAGTAGATTTGTTGAGCTGTTGAACTGAATTTGATTTTTTTCTCACTTATATTCTTTGGAAACGACAATGTCATTTTTATATATTGTGGTTATAGCCTTTGCTTCTGGCTTATTTCCTCTTATCCTGAAAAGCAATATTTTCACTGAGTTTAATTATTTAGTGTTTTCAACACTATTGCTTTTCCCAGGGTGGCAAAAATTACTTTTATGAGACACATCAGACACTGATGGCTGCCTGCACTATTTTTATCATGGAACTGTAAATCAGGATGCATTACCTCAATTGTCATTTAGAGACCCATTATGATGAGTATGGGACTATAATCTTCCATTTTTGCTATGCAACAAGCAACTTGTTAACACATCTGTGCAATCACCACTGTAACAAATGCTGGCAGTGGGTGGACTCAGAGAATGTACTCGGCAGTTATGTCTTGGCTGAGAAAGTATTTATGTTCATAATGTGCGACCTTCAGAAAATATGTGGCTCATGCTGGCCATTGGGAACTCAGTGATCTGTGCCATACAACGCTGAGGAACATTAAACCAGAGATGAGGTACACGAGCCATTGTCATAAAGAAAAACCAACCTCTAAAGTATGACTGCAATGAGTCTCAGTTTGAACGGTAATCTGAATAACACCAGTCGATGCTGGAAATGTGCCACCTTTTAAAGTCCAGAGCAAACATCTCTCATCTGCTTAATGACACTAAGTTTGTTTGCAGAATTTTCACATAAAAATACATACAGTAATATATTTATTCCTACTTACTATAATTAAAATAGATATATATTGATAGTAAATATGTGTGTAAACTAACTGAACTGAGTAATCTACAGCAGCAGAGGGTGGTATCAGGAATGATTGAAGGTCAACAGACACAGTGAATGCCTTGTAGAGAAATTAGATCATTACTAGTCCCACAGGGGCTGCAATTTAGGTTTAAAGGAGATTGAATTGTCTTTAACATGCAGTTGCGGGGCCTTTTCCACAACAGGACCAACTGGATCCTCACACCACACTTCAGTTACAGCTCTGTGTTCATGTGACAAAATAAGTTGAAACATTAGGATATTTAACAAAAGTAAAGGTTAAATTAATCAAAGATTAAGCAAGCTATTGCCAATAAAATGTAATGTGAAAGCAAGCTCTCAAGAAAGCAGAGATATTCAAAACATTTCAACATATATTTCTGATTAAACTGGACTAATATACCGGTAAACTAAAATCAGTGTTGGTGTAGCACCAGCCCTGCCACGACCCTGACGTGGATGGATAGATGGATGGATAGAATCTTATCATATAATATCATTTTTTGGAGAATAGTCTCATAATAATAAACTGTGTTTCATCTTTTTTTGTATACCAAGCCTTTAGCAGTGTTTGAAAATTAGACATATTAACACCTTGGTAAGTTTTGCGTTACAAATAGGGTCTATGAGTTTACAACCAAAGGAGAGCTCAAGATGCTAGACCAGGGGTGTTCAATGTTTGCCAGGCTAATGACCCCCAAACTATTGTAGAGATGGAGAGGGGACCTCCTAATTATATATATTATATGAAATTATATCAAACTGGTCCTATAGTCACTCTATTACATATTGAGTAATGTAACAATAGTAATTTCACCCTCGGATTATTAAAGTATTTCTAATTCTGATTCCGCAGTGATCTGACAGGTGTTGTGAATGAAACGGCGCCCAGCTTGCAAGAGCTCCTCTGTGTCACTGAATCAGTGCATTGATGACTGACAGACATCTTCTTCCTCCGGTTATCTGTTTACTTCAGTGAGTTCAATTTATTTAAAGACATTTCAATTGGTGGAAAAAATTGCAGGGGGGGAATATGGAAAAAAAACAAGTCTAATCAACCAAAACTTTCGTGACCCCTATGCAGTACCTCTGTGGACCCCCTGTTGAAGACCTCCGTGCAAGACTTTTAGATTCTTGAAGGCATACAAAGTATAACAGCCACATAATGAGGATACAATCTGCAGACATATGTTATATGGCCAGATTTTCAAATTCCGCCCACTTTTAATTATTTATTTAAACAGAATTAATAAATCAGTACAATAAATAGATAGATATGTAATATATATAAGTATGCATACGACTAGTATCGTTTATCACAAGTGAATCAAAAGCTGTTGATACGTGCAAACACAAATAACTCCATTATTCTTCTGGTAAGTTCTGTATAAATGTAACTTTAAATGAATGTAAATTATGAGCATCCATCAGAAGATCAATTACATACCGTAATGGTGTTTGTTTGTATTAATGTGTGTTTAATCATAGGCAGCTTGCGCAAAGGGGACATGACATTTTTCATTTTTTTATAGTGACTACAGGGCTATAATGTAATATTAAGAGTTAAAAAATGAGGCTCTGTGTGATCAAGTAGCTGCTTTCTGTGTTTAAAAGCTGTTACTCACCAAGAACTTGTTATAGGAAAGTCAAACAGACATTTTTTGGGGCTGCTTATTGATTTAGTGGTAATGATCAGAGGAGTGTGCATACTGCTTCTTTTGGCCTCTCTGCATTGTTCAGGTGGTCAGGTCTAACCTTTTATTATCCTCTCAGTTGGAAAAAAAGGAAACCTAGAGAAAAGTTACACAATCACACAGAAAGCAATTAGTGCCAGACTCTCTGCATTATTGAACTGAAAGGTGTAATTACGCAGATGAAGTTTGTGACAGCTATGAATGTCTACTATATGAGATGGTGCCATTACCCATCCCTGTTTTTTAATTAGTACTTTGCTCAGTTTTAACTGCAACATCAGGGTAATGATGCAGCAAGAGGAACAGGGTGAAGACACAGGCACAATTTGCCATGGAGAACATATATAACCAGAACCATAAATCTGCTGGTAAACTGATTAAGAAAACAGAGCTTTGTAAATTGTTAAGATTGCTAAATATACTTTTTTCTCAGTTTTTAAAAACATATTTTTGTTGTTTACCCAGCAAGGATGTTTTGCAAAAGACATGACAATTATCATGTATGTATTATGATTGTTAGCAAGAATGCAATATCTCCCTTTATATAGTGCAAAAAAAAATAATACTTGTTTATGTTTTGAAACATGTGCTATTAACAATTTGAAATAAATGTTTCAAAAATTCATTTACTTTTTAGCTGTACAGGCTACAGGGTATTGCGGATGGATGGATGGATGGATGGATGGATGGATGGATGGATGGATGGATGGATGGATGGATGGATGGATGGATGGATGGATGGATGGATATCTCGTAGTACCTCATCTGCTTCCTTTTTCAACTAATTGTTGTAGGTGTCGATAGCTGTAGGCAGAAAGTATCTTCTGTAGCAGTCTGTCTTACACAGAATCCGGAGAAGCATTTGTTGGTCCCATATTATGTAATATTCACTTAATAAACATTTTGTAACAGTCATATGTGTCCTGAAGAGTGTATATGAGGTTCAATGGATGAAAATAACTCTTTCATCTTTCTTACTGCTTTGTTCCTACTCTTGGCTATTGTGTTCTTTTGTTTGTTGTTGGTGAGGAACAAAACTTCTTTCTGATTGTGTTTGCATTGATATGTATTATATAGCATATAGCTAGCATTGTAGTCAAGACCACACCAACCAAGAAAAAATGTTACCAAAACAGAAAAAAGACCAAGACTTTTAGAGCCCGAGACCAAGACCTCTTCATCTTGGTCTCCACCACTAAAGTTCTCAGCCTTGTCTCTGTACTTCTTGGTCTCGGTTGGTGTGGTCTTGACTACAGCACCATTATAAGCACTGATGTGTGTAGCAGCCAATTTAATTGGAAAGTTGTATATCAGCATGGTACCCAGGCACTCTCTTACTCATACTTCCTACTTTTTGGGGAATTCCAGTTGACATTTCTTACCCTTGGGTCCAAAATTGAAGCTTTCAAGGACAGACAGAATTCAAGATGCTAACAGTATGAGTAACACTACTATTCTTTATGAAGTGACTTGTATTTATTACTTTTTAATACCCTACCACTCTTTCAAACTTATACAGATACAGAAAAGACAATGGAATGTGTTACCTCAGGAGTTGAGAGATTGTTTTTCTTTTACATCAGACTCTTATACTGTACATCTTAAAGGTATTGTGGAGGATTTATTCTTCAAAAGACCTGCCCTCTCCACTTTAAAAAAAAATGTGTATGCGAGAGCATGCATAAGCCCATTTCTCCTCATGCTCTGTTTAAAAGTTGTCATTCTCATAGCTCATACAAGCTTACTGTGTCCGAACGTCCGCCCTAACCCTTAAATCCCTCAAACACTATATAGGGTAGGGTCCAATGGTCCAATGTGCGGTGCCTGTGGCATATTTGTTATTAGTCGTCACTGTCGGGTAAAAGCAACCTATGGTAACAGCGGGCTGCTGTGACAGCAAATCCTTTAATGCTTTATGCGCAAAGCATTCTGTGATATATCTGCCTCTCATGACCATCGGCCATTTTTAAAGAACCACGGTTAGAAATGTAAGTTTTAAATGACTGTCTGAAACCGTAGCTCATCACAGATATACGCCTGAAAGTGTGCATGCCCAGAAAAAGATAGCTAATGGAACAAGCACGTAGGACGGCCTTACGTAAATATGTCACCAGAATGATTGACAATGAGGAGGACCAATTATATAGATGATCAACCCAAAAATACAAGATCATCCTCTATACCTTTAACAGTATTTAAATTTTAGCTATCATGAGAAATCACTTTAACTTTTCATTTAAAGTTGAATTTTGAAACCTGTAGACACACCAAAATAAATTTGTCTATTAGCAGCAATAGCTGTAGATGTCAACTCTATGGTGTTATATTTAGAAAGTTAATTTAGATCATTTGAATTTCTCTGGCTGGTTTAGTTTAAAATACTTCATAATATTGATTACGCTAATGCAGACGAACTACATACATTAGCACCATTATCAGAAGATTATAGTAAATGTAAAGATGAAAATTTTTTCAAACAATCATAAACAGTGCTGAATGAAATCATACGTACCATGAATAGTTACACTCTATGGTGGTGTAACTCCAGACACTGGGAGTTCGGTCCACAGACTCTGAGAGCTAGGGGTCCTGCCCTTTTGGATAGAAAAGCTTGCACTGCTTCCCATCTGTCATCAGTTTGGTGGCCAAATGAGCCTGTTCTTTAGTGGGAGCCAACAAGATGGATGGAACCACTTCATCACGGCTGTATGGGGTACACTGAAAGCACTGCACTGCATGCCTCTTTGACAGCCGGCCGTCCCCGACTGTGCCTCCCTATGGTTCCCAATCAGAGCAATACAGAGAACAGATTACTCCTTAGCAGTATTACCACTGGGGCCGCATATCTCATTTCCCAAATAATTATTTACATCTATTAAAACTGAAAGATTAATCCTCTGATTATTTAGTTGGTTCTGAACCTAAAGAAAAACTATGCATATCTCTGAAGAAAAACTTCAAAATTTAGGATAAAATTATGAAAATTCACTGTGTTAATTCAAGCTGAATCCCAGTAGGTTATCAAGAAAGCTCATTTAAATTCTACTAAGTAGAATAAACAAAAGCTAAGAGTCTGCAGCTTTAAAGAATCATTTACTTTGTGTTTTAATAAATTAATAGAACTTCTCAAATTAAATTCAACTGTCAGGGACTGTATCTTGAAATTCTGTTTTTTTGTGTTCATCTCAGGCAAAGCAGAGTTTTTTTTCCCTCTTTTTTTCAAAACACCCTGAGCCTTTAAATAATTGTAATCTAATGGTGAGCAAGCAAATACATGACCTGCTAAAAGAAGAAGTAAATAAAAAAATTGGAGAAACAGTTGAAATGTTTATTGATTTTTGTTGTTGACTGTTGTTCATTTGCTGAAAAATGAATTCTGTATCTCATCATTTAGGGTTTTTTTCATAATATTTTCTAATGTGCAGATTATGTCATGTGTTGCTTCAAAAATATTTGGTCTCAGTATGGGACTGTTGCTGGAGAAAGGGTGAAGCAGAGGTCACATGAGGTCATACAGGGAAAACCCAAAAAAAAAATCTGAACTCATGAAACCATCATGAAATCTCCAGAGAAAAAAAAAAAACATTTGTGAATTGGTATTTATAGTATGTTTCAACATGGATTGTATAGACAAAGGTGTTGCTAACAATTTTCAACATTTTAACAAACATCAAATATACAAAAATATGGATATTATTTAATCCCTATTTTATTTTAGCCAAGACAAAGAACCTATAAACATATAAGGCAAAATAAGGTAAAATAAGTTTTGCTGAAAACGTACTTATAAATTTGCTATATCAACAAATGTTTTGTACAATTATGAAAATGATGAATACACCTTTGAGCTGTTTAAAGTGGATCAGCATGAAGAAAATCTTGATAATGGGACATTTATTATGAAAAAATCTAAGAGTGGTTTAAACAACAGCCCCAGTGTCTCTTTTTTCTCTTCACCATGCAAGATAGTAGTAAAAAAGGGAAACTTTAAACAGAAATAATTAAATCCCATCACACAGGCAAATAACGCAACAAAAAATATGTGAAGAATCAGTCTTTAATTTAGTTCAGTTTATTTATATAGCGCCAATTCACAACGCATGTCATCTCAAGGAACTTTACAGTTCACCAGATCATACAGTCAAACTGAACCAGAGTTTTCTATCTAAGGAAAACCAGTTGATTGCATCGACTCATTGACTCGAATGCAATCCCTCCCACTAATCATGCTTGTAGGGACAGTGGAGAAAATATTTCCACACTTTGGCCTCTTGTTGTCAATAAAAAAAAGAAAAAGAATAAATTAACAATCAAATACTATTTACACTCTTAGCTCTGGTTTTAGCTTTCACTTTGTCTTTGACCTGGTTTTACCCACATCCCTGACGCTATGCTTCTTTCAAGTGTACTGCATCTTATCCAGCTTGAAGTGATTTCCGGACTCAAACTCTAAACCGGTCGACCACAACTGGACCTCAAAATGTCAGTGTTTAGCGGTTCAACTATAAAACTATAACCCTATTGTTTTTTTTTTTTCACTTTTTTTCTCCACTCTTGATACAGATTCTTAAGTTTTCTCAAGTGATTCAGTCCAAAGTGCAGAATCCTGTTTTATATTAGCGGTGAAAAGTGTATTTTTCATTGCAACTCGGTTTTGGGGTTTAAAGCCACTCTTGATGGATTTGTGGTTAGGTCATAAAGAAGGTCACATCTCACATGCTGGCTACTCCTTAATGTAATTCTACTTATGAATTTTCCTGCTCTATTGATATTAGAATTGCCTATATGTCCAGTCAACAGTAGAATCTGGTAAGCCGAGAAGAACCAACAACTCAATTTATAATAAGTGGATGCTGGAGCATAAAATGTTCATGAAGCCAGTACTGAAAGTCTAGATCTAATCAGCAGAAGAGGTTATATTTTTCACAAAGCATACCTCAGATGTGAATATAGCTGATGATTAAATTGTAAACCTCCAAAACAACGCAACTACACCACAGTCATCTGTTTTTTTTATTCTTTGCCTTGAGTATTTCAATGGGCGACTGATACATTCAACTTTTCACCCTGAGTAAGTTTGGCATCAGAAAAATAATTCTTTCATGGGACTGACTGTGTCAGCAGACCTGGTTTTTCACTCTCATTGGGATTTTTCTTTCCTTCCCTCTCCCCAAAGAGCAGTCATGAGTAGTCCTTGTTTGTAATCTGAGGAAACAAAGAAAAGGAGAAACAAAAATGGTCCAACTTACCAATAGGGTAGAATCCCTGATTGCTGTGTTTTAAATGGTTTTAATTGTCTAAAATCCTGTGCTAATACTTTTTTTTTGGTGTACTGTCTGGGATTTTATGTTAACCATACCTCTAGTCAACTGGTCAGTTATGATACTATAGATATATTGCTGGATAGAACACAACATGACTACAGTGTCACACATTGCAGCAAAACATTGCCATTCATGGAGTCAGGTCTGCTGCAGAAACACCATCAGAAAGTGCACAAAACAGGTTATTTTTATAGCCCAATAAACTTTTATAGGGATATTTAAATATTGCTTTGACAGTTTGAATTGAATGTAAGTCAATATTCATAGTTATAATGTAATTACTGGGACTTATGATGGGTTAACATAATCAGAGTCCCTGAAATTTTAGCATCAAACAAATATTTTTTTTATCTACTTGTGCCTGATAGGCTAAGCTTGCTGTTTTTTACTTTTAGCCTGTAGTGTTTATCTTGCTAGCTCAATTATTAACTGATTAAATTATTTACCGTTATAAACTTAATCTACAGCAGGACAGAGCTTTCTTTTTCTTTTCCTTTCCATATCTCTGCTTCCTCATATCTGTCTAACTGTCTCTGTTTCTCTGCCCCATTTTAACTGACAACGTCACCCCCAAAAGAGGTGGTGTCTTGGGAGTTTCAGATGCTTTACCAAAGTGAGCCCTATGAAATACACGCATTTTCATTTTAAAGAATTAAATTGAACAGAACCAAATCTTTGGTTCCTAACCTTGGTGATAGCTTAGCCAATGAGGACAATCACAGCATCGGGATATTTTCCAGACAAACCTGGAACGTAGGAGTCCCACCCCTTTTTTTAGAAGCCTTTAGTTTAGAAATTTCAGCATTAAGGTGGCAAACAACTTTAAAAGTTGACAGCATCTCTATCTTTTAGTATCTCCACATTTTTAAAGATAATTAATTAAAAAAACGGATAAGAAATAAGTTTTCCACAACCGTTTTTGTGGCAAATCCATGCTCAGTCCCTAGTGGAACGGCCTGGTTTTGCTGAAATGACTCAATGCACAGCAATGGTGCCTGGGAGTGCAGGTCACCAGCTATGACCCTTAGTGGTGGGTCTGATTTAAACAAAGCATTGCAACAATTTATACCGCTACAATTACCACAATACAATCTCATATGTTTTCTCGTAAAGCTACATAGCTCAATAAACAGTGAAAAGAAAGAAGCCTTTAATAGATCATAACTTCAACACCTAATTAACATAATGAATGGTCTCCCATTGCTAGATCTATGAGCAGAGAAGGAACTCAGCTATGATCTTCAGCATTGGGTTTTCTATTATTTGTAACATTTTCAACAATTTTCCAATTATCATATAAGTCGAATGAATAGCTTGAATTGGTATGAAGGTAAGTGACAAACTGCCAAAACCGAAAAAATGCCAGGATACCTGATAAGAAAAATTAAGAAAATTTCAGAAATATACAACAAAAACTACATCAGGAAATACAAAATGGGAAATATTTTAAACCGATTCTGCAGCAGTGAAGGTTGATCAAGCCTTAAAAGCTGATGTTAATAATTTATTGTGGTTCCACAACCTTTATTAGCAGCAGTTGAACAGTATTAAACTGCAGAAAGAAGTGTGTTACTGTAAAAAGGCAATTAAAAAAAACAATGACCCCAATTATATGGTTAGTGAGTAACTTAACAGAAAAGTGAAAACAAAGAATTAATGCAAAAGATTTAGAAGAAACTTTCCGAAGAACATTTAATTGAATGCATCATTTGTGTTCAGTTGTCCTATCTGCCAAAGTTTGCTACATTGACTATAGTTTAAAATACATTTTGGCATATTAATTGATTCTAGGATTTCCATTTGTTGTACTCTAATTGAATATTTGTATTATGCTTTCATTTATAATTCCAATAAGATATTAAACTGAATCACTGTCAATCCAAAACCAGGAAAAATAATGTTGCTGTAAAACTTTTGACTAGTGGTGCCCATATCAATTGTCCTTTAAGTATGTATAGCTTACATTTATTCTAATCTTAAGAAAATATTTTAGGACACATAAAAAAAACAAACACGAAAAAACAAAAAAATGAACATTTCTAGTGAAAGTTAGCAGTTCATATCTGCATTCAATTTAAATGAATCTTTCCCCATCAACAATAAGACTCTCACACATTTGTTTTAAACAAGCCATTGACTTAAGATGGTGTCTTAAGGAGTAACTGTCATATTGCCTTTAGTTTCCATTTAATCACCCAGGAATATATATCCCACACCCACTCCCACGTGTGCATGGATTATGTTCACCTATTCACCAAGACAAATAAAAGGGATTTGACCAAAGTCACAAAGAAGATAGCATATACCTGTGTATAATTGCTTGATCTTCTTATCTGAGGCACAATCTCATTTCATGGTTTTGATAACATGTTTAGATGTGTGAGGAGGTTTTTCTCTGCATCACTTCATCTTAGTTTCTTTCCTAAGAGGGCAACAGAAAAGAAAGAAAACTAAATTCTTAACCCAACATAGAAAAAAATAAATTGGTGAAAATTAATCCTTTCTTCTGTATTCCTGAGAAACCTCTGTGATTTTAAACTGTCACATTGCGCTGCTCTGCTAGTTTTAAATTATCACGCAGATGATGCAAGCCTGTGTGACAGTCTGTTGGTTTAGTTCACGTTAATGAAATGACATTAAAGTGCTTTTATGGTTGGCTGAAGGAGAACACATAGAAAAGAGGTGCATGTTGTCATCCTATGAGATTCCACTGAGACGCTGCGGTGCAGCAGGGCGGTTACTGAGGCAACCGGCTTCCAAACTGATCAAATGCATTACACACATCTCACATGCACAGGAAACCTTTGTCTCTACAAAATGAAAAATCATATTTGCAAGAGTGGAAAAAAAGTGAGCTTGTGTCCGACCTTTGGAAGCCATGAAACGTTGTGAGTCGTTTAATCGATTCCTGTTCTGAGACAGATTCAGCAGCTGTTCAGGTGTCGATGCCTGATGACCACAATACATGCTGCTTATCTGCTGTTTGTCCCAATTCACCTTGGAATTTATCAAATATTTTCCTGCCTTCTGTCTGTTGAGCTTTTGTTTATTTTGACTCAACTGTCTCCTTCTGTAAGTATCTAACTCAGCCTGAGGGCTTTAATACCTGACAAAAGGAACCAGACATGGTTTCACCCCTAGATAAACTTCTCTGTGTATGATTTAAAAAATATATGTCACTGACCCATTGTATTTGTCATCCTTTCTTGATACATTTTGTGCTAAAACTGTAAAATATATCTTTTACTTTAGGAGCAAAAAATCTTTCATTTGATTTTGTCGCACTTTAATACCTCTGGTCATCAAATGTCATATCAATGTTAAAAGTAACTTTCAGACTTGTAGAATAAAAAAAATAAAATCGGAGGACTAAAGCAAAATGCAAAAACCTTCTGAAAATTCAGGCTGAGAATGGTAGGAGAGAGTCATTATCTACAGGGAAATGAGACCTGTACCGACATGAGCTGAGAGTCCATCACAAGTCCCTGATCTCAGTCCCAATCAAAGTTTGTTGGCAGAGATAAAAACGGTTTGTGTAAGCACAGGTTCTGCAAACTTCACCAAGGTACATCTGTTCTGTCAAGAGAAATGGCCCAAAACACAGAGAAACTACTGTAATAAACTCAGGAAAGGATGCACAATATGTTTGACCAGAGTAGTAGAGGCCCAGATCTACCATAAGAGGCAAGATCCCTGGTGCAGGCTATGCAAAGAAGGCCCAGAAACAATCCAGCATCGCAAAGCAGGGTTTAAGATACTGACAGGAAAGGAATACATGGAACACAATAACCAAATCGATGTTATAGTGTACAGAAACATCTGTGCACAACACAAACTGGAGACCCCTTGGTTCAGATTGGAGCCTCCTCCCAGGGTGGTGGAGACTGACATAACTAAGATCCTATTGGACTTCCAGATACAAAGAAATAAAATGGCAAAATGGCATTGTGATCATTGATAAGCAGCCATAGTGATCAATGTGGCCATCCCAAATGATGAAAATGTTAGGAGAAAAAAAACCATGAGAAATTGGAGAAATGCCAAGGGCTCAGGGAAGAAGAGAGTCTGGAAGGTTGTTGTAAGAGCTCTGGGGGCAGTAACCCCCACACTGGAGAAGAGGCTCCAAGAGATACCTGGAGAAACATCAGACATCTCAGTCTAGAAATATTCAGATCTAGGGACAGCTAAGATACTGCTAATAACTAGTGTTGCACCGATACCAGTATCAGGCGGGGCCCTGGTACTGCACTAAAATGGTGGAATCGATATTGGTGAATACCAAATAATAGGGCACCGATACTATTTTGAGAGCCGAATGTTTATTCAACTATTGTAAACTATTCCAGGTAGGCAAGAAAAGGTTCTAATGGAATTACTTTGTATTAGTCTTTTTCCTGCTTCACAAAGATAGGCAGCAGCTTGACAAAGCCATGATGGCAATTATTTTACATTATTTTACAGTAGTATGCAGTTCTTCATATATATGCACACACATTAAACAGATGGTATTGGTATGGTATCGTTATTGGCCAATATTGCACAGCAAGGTATCGGGTATCAGTATTGGGGCCAAAAGATGGCATTGGCGCGACACTGCTAATAACTGCTAATATAGAAATATATATATATATATATATATATATATATATATATATATATATATATATATATATATATATATATGAAAATGTTTGAAAAATGTTTCATAAGTAAAGTTAGATTTGATTTCATGATCATATTCAGGATCAATGCCTCCTAACTTATTAATTTGCAAAAAAAATTCTAAAAAGTTATTTTTTACTCTTATTTAACAGCCATGGTAAAGTTGAAGCTTGGGTCGTTGCCTGAAGCTCAGCTCAGTAGTAAACTATGTAAGATAATCACATAAAAAACAGCTCACAGGTAACTGCTGGGACACTTAACAAAATGTAAATGTGCTTTCCTCTAAGCTGCACACATAACCATACTCTGGACCTACTACCTCCTAGACTGAATCATTACTGCTGATTAGCAGCTAAATTGATTACTTGCATACCTCAACTGAAACCACTTCAGTTTTTAAAGTGTTTTAAGGAAACATTTTAACAATTTTTTTTTTTTTGGCAAGTACAACCATCTTTTCCCAACTGAAGCTTCTTGGCAATAGCTAAGACTATGAAAGGTATTTCTGTATCTACCCATCCTCGGCAGAGATAAGGTTGCTGAGGCTGGGGCTTTATCTTCATTGTTTTTTGCTGTTGCTTGTTTTTGTTCATGCATACAACTATGCGTACAAGCAGCTCAACATTATTTCTCTTTAGATGCTTGCTTGCAGAAAATAAAAATGACAAACAGACAAAAAAGGCAGTCCATCTTTTTCATTGTTTACCTAGTCTCCCACTGACCAGCATAACCTGGAACCTTTGTGATAAAGCAAGAGCCAGAAAAACTGCAGCCTTCATAGAAACGCTTCCACAGTGTACCTCTGTGAGAAGTGATTACAGAGACTAGATCGACCATCTGATAGGCGGCATTTAAATTCACACTTGTTAGCTTTCAGGGTGAGTAATGTTCATTGCATATCAGCCCCATCTGCACAGCTGATTGCTGAGACATAATGAGAAGTGCAAAGACAAAGTGTTGAGAGGCTTTGCTTGGCAGTATCATGGTTCCAACTTTGAAGGGTATTTCTAACATCCGCTACCTCCAGCTGGTGCCTCCATCCCCCTGGCAATGCCTCAGCTGCTGGTAGCGGTCTACAGCACAGGGTTATGGCCCCTGTCACTGGCATCACACAAAGGCAGCAAATGAGCCAAGGCACATAAACACACTCAAACACAGGAACACACAGGCTTCCATACCTGTATGAAGACACAGTAACAGACAAAAAGCTACCGTGATTTATCTTTAAAACATGTTTAATATAAATGCTAAAGTTCATGTCGAATGTTTGCATCAACTTTGATATGCATTTTCAATCATAAAATTTCCGTCCACTTATGACTGTTCAATTTTATTTTTAGTGAATTACTTGAGACCTGGTCTCTTTCTGACATATAGTGATTCAAAACACAAGTTTAAATTTTTGATTCAGTGTTATTATTCAGGAATATTCATTAAGAATCAGATTACTAATCAAAACACAGTCAAAATTGTATATACAGGCTTAATATAGCCAGTATTTCATAAAAATGTGTACAACCATTATATATTTGTAAATATTTAATAATATATTTTTCATTTGACAAGACTGAAAATATGAGTATTGGATACAAGCTAAAGTTGTCAGATTTATAACAATGTTAATTTGTTGCTAAGTCAAATACATCAATAAACATCTTTGTCTACATCAGTGGTAACAAAGTCTACATCAGTGGTAACAAAGCTGAGTACCAACCTTTAGGTTGGAATGTTCTAATTGTGTCCTACGAGAAAATTATTACTTCAGTCACCACCAACAAGTCTATTAAAGGGAGGATTAACTTAGTTATGAGGAGGAGAAAATTTAATGGTCTTCTAAAACATATTTTGGCTTTTTTTTTACTTTCTAGTGTTGTGATTTTTCTTTTCAAAGTGGAATGGTAACATTTTTTCTGAGTCGACCAAAGTTGGGCCAATCCTCTTCTAATCCTGAATCCTATGCTCTGGCCCAAGCAGCATTAAGCTCATGCATTACATCTGACAGGTCCGTTGTAAACCCAGGATTATCATGTCCTTTGAATTTGTGGAAAAGTGCATGTTTATTCACCATGGCGAGAAAGGCTTTAGGGATATGATTCCAGGGCAGCTGAGTATCATCAAACAGAGCAATTCTATCACAGCTAAAACATTAATGGCTGTGTGCAGAATTTTTTTAAAGGGGACAGAGAATGTGTACTGGCATACAAGCTGTACACTGACTACTTCACATTAATCTTTTACAGGGGAAAGTTAGCATTTTTGATCACTTGCAGACCCCTTACAAATGGAGTCCCCCATGCCCCTTAGTGAGGTCTAGAAGCACAAGATCTATATCCAGCCAATCAGCAAAGATATTGCTACATGGCTGTACATCTTTGGCATTTGACCAATTAGATGAGCCCTGCAAAGATATATTATCTACTATGAATTAAGTTGAAAAAAGTTAACAAGTCAAGAAAAAAAGGTAAAAAAGTTAATTGAAAAGTTAAAAAGTAAAGTAAGAAAAAGTTAATAAGCCTAGTTAACAGTTATATTTAGGTTTATAAACTAAAAAAAATATAAGTGCCAGTATCAGCATTACTGCCTCTAAGGTTACGTTGTACTAAAAAAATGTGTTTCTTGAACTCTCAGAGTGTTTTTCATGAATTTCTTACAGAAGCACTTTTGTTATTTTTCTTAATATATTTGGACAAGTTGGTGTTTCTTGTTATTACATTGACATTCATTTTTGCCATCAAAATATCCAAATTTTTTGTATGTTACAAAGGTAATAAGGTCTTGTCCTGTATTCCAATAACACAGTATTTCCCTGAGTGCCCTGTAAAGGGTTAAATCAGAAAAGGTACAATAAAACGTCACATTTTGAGGGGCAAATTCACTTTTGTAAGATCTTGTATTAACCTTGTCACTAACACTTTATGAACCTTAACAAGTTATATCTAGCTATTTTTTTGAGTCCTCATTAAGTTTTTAGACAAAAGAAAATAAGATATTGAAATTTGCTTTTCTAGAAGGAGCTTAATTGACGTTATTTGCTTTTACTGGTGAGATCTCCCCAGGCTCACACCGACTCCGGTCTTACCGTTGCGGTGCGGTGGGTGCGGCGCCGCAGTGATTCCAAGTCATTAAAAAGACGTAAACCTCTCTCACCGGCTGCTGAGCTGTCCGGCTGCGGTTACCGAGACACTCCGGTGCTGCAGAAAATTCTGCAAGAAGGCTATCCTTGCGGCGTGCCGGAGCCCTCCGCAACAAGCTCTCGCAAATATCCTTATTTGGGCCGTGTTATCGCGTGAAGTTACGTGAACTCTAGTGAACTTCTGTTAAATCTCCGGACCTGTTGCCGGAGCCGCAGAGCCGCACCGCACTGTAGTCAAAAGGGCGGTGTGAGAGGGGGTGTGCGGGAGTTGCGGTCTCCGTCGGCTCGGTAACCGCACCGGAGCCAGTGTGAGCAAGGGGTCTTGCTTTTAGCAATTGATATAGCTAAGAAGTAAAAAATAAAAAAACTTTTTAAACTGAGGCAATTTTTTTTAATCAACCGACAAGAAAATACTGAAACTTTTTGGTTTATTGAACATAACTCTGTTCTTTCTTACCTTTTAATACTGAAACTTTTTGGTGTATTGAACATAACTCTGTTCTTTCTTACCTTTTAAATAGTAAATAACCTGCACTTATATAGCGCTTTTTCAAGTCAAAGCGGTTTACACTACATTCAGTCATTCACTCACACACAGACGGTGGCATCTACATTGTAGCCACAGCTGCCATGGTGCTCACTGACTGAGCGAGGCTGCCATACACTGGCGCCACCGGGCCCTCTGACCACAATCAATAGGCAATGCAGGTGAAGTGTCTTTCCCAAGGACACAACAACACTGAAAACTGCTACATCTGACGTCACTGTCGTCCTTTTTCAGATATTAAGAAATAACATGATACATTTAAGAGCGTTAGATGTACAATAAAGACAATAAATTACTGCTTCGGTAGATTCTCCGTTTCATTTGTCATCTCTTAGATCAAGAGCCCAGGAATCACTATAAAGTCAGCACTATTGTCTTCTGTCTCTGATCATGCATAGGGACATGTAGCGATGCCTGGCGATGCGTAGACAATGAATCTGAGAAGTCAGACAATGATTGAAGAAGTGGGAACTCGGATGACTGATCAGTCAGTCGCATCACATCTACTCTGTCAGCTCCTTTCAGACTTTGCTCTTTTATCTACAGAAAGCACCCGTTTGCTGAGTACAGTGTATCTTCCCTAAAAAGTAGAGCAAATATAATTTTTTTTCTCTCATTTGCAAAAAAGTTTTAATCCTTCCTAGAACTGCTGTGATGTAAAAGAGCTTTAAAGGAGGATGTTTTAAAAAAGAGAATAGTCATCCTTTCTTTGTTTAAACTTTGATGTTCAACATGTGAGGCGGTGGTACCTCTCACAATGAAGCAGGTCAAAGCAAAGTGCAGAGCTAACACATTTTGGAAAGACCAATTATAGTTGCCTTAATCTACAGTGGTCTTGTATTAAAGCTTTAGTGGAGCGGCTGGATGTTTTTTCTGACAGTTGTTGGGGGTTTACGATCGATCCATTGTAATTTTAATTACAGAGTCACACATCTCCATGAGTCACCACAACATAATAATTCATCATGTCCTACATTTAATAAAAAAATTTTTGTGAGCGACGTTGAGAAGACTTCCGTCGTACTGTCACATGGTTGCTGAAAGTTGTGACAGTTTTAAAATTCAAAAGGAGGCATTGTAACCTCTTATGACAAGTAGGAAAGGAGACGTAAAAATCTCATCTGTTGTTACATTTTTTGACTTTGAAAATCAAACCAAGCATCTGCTGTATTTTTCTACAATATTTAATTCTATCACAGATTTCTCTTATATAAAAGTATGCTGGCATGATTACATAACTTTGACTCCAACTTTTTCTATTCTTTACAGTAAGTAAATGTACATGATATTAACTTCTGACATCTATTGAAATAAGTTATCTGTTTATCGGAATATTATGAAAGCAATATGATTTACTATAGAGAGGCTGAGGTTATGTAACACACTTTGGGGCAGCCAAACTGAAGGTCAGTTTAACATCAGTAGCTGCTGCTATGAACAACTGATCGTTTTGCACTTCTAAATGTTATAAAATAAATTTATTTGACAAGAACCTTATGTGTGTTTATACTGGCCTCTGAATTTGTTCCATTACAGCTATAGACACATTTGGTTGTGTATCCAAGAATAGCATGTTTAAAGAACACTAAACTCAAAACAAAGCTTTGGTTTATACAGATCCATACCTACATTAAGCATATACTTTAAATTACATCACTTTTGCTGTATGGTATACTTAAGATTCATGCTATGCATTATCAAGATAGAATGAATCACTTTTGCTGTAATGAAGAGCTGTAGGCTGGTTGCTCCCAGATTTGGCCTGGTGAACCAAGTTCAGAGTCAAACCAATTCACTCATATTACTATTGGTTTCTGGCTACAGCATTTGAGTGGAATTTAATACAATTTTGTAGCATTAACACATATTCTATGTAGCGTTTTACAAGTTCTGATATGTGTGTCATAGGGCTGGATAATTCAATATTATTAAATATTTTGTGATATATCTTATAACAGTCATTTGACTTTAAAGCACATTTCTGGCATTCGAATATATATGGTGCAGTCTCTGGCTACAGCTTTTTCCCTTACTGACGTCCAGGACACAGCTGTGTTTAAGCCAAGCAGAAAGAGCCGAAGCACATAGGGTGACCAAATGTTTCGATTTGTGCAGGACAATGCCCCATTTTCCGCTTCTGTGCCACTGTCCAACAAATCCAAAGGATGTCCCCTATTTGACACAACAGCTAAATTAATAGAAAATATGATGGAATACACACCTAAAGAAAAGAAAACACAGCCATGACAAAGACTGTGGAAAAGTTAGTAATGAAGGATTGGTTTCTGCTTGGAATCATTACTGAAGTTGTCAAGAATTGCTGTGCCAAGGTAAAAAGAATGGGCTGGGATATGTTTTGTTTAACTTGAGAGGAGAAAAGCCAAATAGACCCAGAGAACAACATATATCAGACCAGGGCAGTAAGAAGCTGTAAGAGGGGGAGATATTTTAACAGGATTACTCAAATAATAAAAACTGTAAAGCAATGCCTACAGAGTCCAGATGTTTCATAATTGACTGGGGACCTTCAGTGTATATATTCAGATCTAGTGATGAGTTGTTTTGTTATTTTTTAGAGCTTTGTGTTAACATAGACTTTTAGGCCTTATTTGTCTTTTTGAATTTACTTAATCACTGAAAAATAAAGAAAGAAGATCACAGACAAACTGTTAAACAGGCAGTAACCCATGGACTGAGAAAGGAAGAGATAACTACATGGCTAAATGTGCATCTGTTCAGATGGTCACTCTACATAAAAAAAAAAGAAATATATATATATATGTATATATATATATATATATATATATATATATATATATATATATATATATATATATATATATATATATATATATATATATATATATATATATAATTTTTTTTAGCAATTTCTAAAATCCTATACCGGAGTAATTTCTTAGACATAGCAAAATAACTTTTAGAAGTTTGTACAGATATCTATTGAGGCCCTGGCAGTCTTTCTGAGGCTTTCATATAGTTTGTATCAATATCTAAAATCTACCACATCTAGCAAAATTAAAAAATTCTAGATAGTTTTTGTCATATCATTCAGCCCTAATACCATCCATTATCATACACTGGAAGGATTCCCTCTCCATTGCTTCACCAGACTTTTTTTTTTTAAGATTCTAAGTTCTGACTGAAATAAAAGGGCAAGGTAATAATGCTCCGTCATATTAGAAGGTCAAATACAGTATAAAAACTGTTTTTGTGTTTCTTCACTTAAGACAAACCATGAGAAGATGTAGTTTCAGACTCATTTACTTTTAAAAGCTTGTGGTGTTCTGTTTTAAAGTTGTTGATTTTAAGTTTTCAATTGAGTCTAGAAAGAAAAGAGTCACATTTTAAATAGTCTAACCTGGCTAAATAAATATACAGTATATATTTTAAACTAAGCCTAAATAATTAATTTTTTTAACTGTGACCAAGTATGTATTCACAATAATTCTGTGGGAACTCTAAGAATATGAATGAGTTTAAAATTTCAGTTAATATAATTTGGGTTATTAAGCCTTATGCTGGGTGGTTATGAAATTTTCTCAGTATACTGTTAGTTTTTGTGGTGTTAAATTGCTAACGGGTGCACAGCTGGACAGCTGCATTTAGCGAACATCCTTCATGCTCAGTCATTTTGTATACAGTCAGTAAAATCATTAGCTGAATGTTTGCAGTGTAAATTTATGGCATCTGCTTAATTTTAGCTTACTAATGAGCCTCTCACTTACTGCGCTACATGGGACCTGTAAATTATATCAGGCTGTTAGGCTTCTAACGGAGGAGCAAAATAACACAAAAAATTAGAAAAGTTATCTTTCCCGATATAGTTCTCCAAGTGTGGGTCAAGCAGTACTGAATCAGAGGAGTAAATGAGCACCAAAGTTGGGAGACTGTAGAGAAGGTTCCCATTAGGTAGACTGACAGCGGTGGGAAATCATCTGCAATAACTGCAACCTCCTCTACTCCCTGCAGATGTACAGTAATTAGCCCATCCAATTATAATGGCTTAACGATTAGTGGCGTGTCGCCATTTGTTATTTTGGAGATTTGCTTTGTTATCTCATTTGGGAGGTAACAGATATGAGTTTTCTGATGCAATTACTTATCATTAAGGATTTATCTGTTGTTCTAGTTTACTCTCACTACAGGGAAACTGTTTGTGTTACTTCTTTTCAATAGAATAAAAATTCTGTTGTGGTTAACCAATGAATGTACTTCTAGCTAGAGTTTTTTTAAGAGCTTGCTGAGAAGAACTGTGATGGGTGACATAGTGAAGATCTTAATTTAGATTTCAGCTTATTCAACAAGATCAATATAAAAAGGAATAAAAATAAATAAATCAAAGAATATGCACTTTTTTACAATAGTTTTGGCTATGATAAATCCTTTCTTTAAAGACTAACCATTTTTAAGTAACAGTTCTTTGTCTCTACTACTGTTTGATGCCACCTGTGCAACAAATCCAGTCGTGAAATTTCCTCGCTCCTAAATATTCCACAGTCAACTGTCAGCTGTATTATAAGAAAATGGAAGTGTTTGGGAACGACAGCAACTCAGCCACGAAGTGGTAGGCCACGTAAACTGACGGAGCGGGGTCAGCGGATGCTGACGCGCATAGTGCGAAGAGGTCGCCAACTTTCTGCAGAGTCAATCACTAAAGACCTCCAAACTTCATGTGGCCTTCAGATTAGCTCAAGAACAGTGCGCAGAGAGCTTCATGGAATGGGTTTCCATGGTCGAGCAGCTGCATCCAAGCCATACATCACCAAGTGCAATGCAAAGCGTCGGATGCGGTGGTGTAAAGCACGCCGCCACTGGACTCTAGAGCAGTGGAGACGCGTTCTCTGGAGTGACGAATCGCGCTTCTCCATCTGGCAATCTGATGGACGGGTCTGGGTTTGGCGGTTGCCAGGAGAACGGTACTTGTCTGACTGCATTGTGCCAAGTGTAAAGTTTGGTGGAGGGGGGATTATGGTGTGGGGTTGTTTTTCAGGAGCTGGGCTTGGCCCCTTAGTTCCAGTGAAAGGAACTCTGAATGCTTCAGCATACCAAGACATTTTGGACAATTCCATGCTCCCAACTTTGTGGGAACAGTTTGGAGCTGGCCCCTTCCTCTTCCAACATGACTGTGCACCAGTGCACAAAGCAAGGTCCATAAAGACATGGATGACAGAGTCTGGTGTGGATGAACTTGACTGGCCTGCACAGAGTCCTGACCTCAACCCGATAGAACACCTTTGGGATGAATTAGAGCGGAGACTGAGAGCCAGGCCTTCTCGTCCAACATCAGTGTGCGACCTCACAAATGCGCTTCTGGAAGAATGGTCAAAAATTCCCATAAACACACTCCTAAACCTTGTGGACAGCCTTCCCAGAAGAGTTGAAGCTGTTCTAGCTGCAAAGGGTGGACCGACGTCATATTGAACCCTATGGATTAGGAACGGGATGTCATTTAAGCTCATATGTGAGTCAAGGCAGGTGAGCAAATACTTTTGGCAATATAGTGTATCTCCCCAGCTATATCCAAACAATGTGTGGCTACGGATAAACACACACCCCACCATTTAACCATGATGTACAGTACAAGTGAGGCTAAATGCTCTTCAAGCTGATTGAAAGAAGAATGAAACTGAAGAAGTAAAACAACAAGGCAGCAAAATTGGAGACATTCAACAAAACAGTTTAATGACTGCTTGAGGCCTTAAACTAAGAGTGCAAAAATAAGACCAGAAAGGGAAGAGAATTGCAAGACATGGATGGCCAAAAGCGAAATTAGGAGGCAATGATCCAGGCAAAACAGAAACAGACTCTCAGCACCAGAGTTATAGAAGCAGAGGTGCAAAGATGCCCAGCAAAATGTCCAACAAATAAAAGCTCAGAGCTATGAGTGGTGTTGAAACCTTGGGATATTTTTATCACCTAATCCTGCTTTAAGCTTCTCCAAAACTTTATCCCTGATCTGTCTGCAGTGCTTCGTGGTCTTTGTGATGCTGTTTGTTTACTAATGTTCTTAGAAGAAACCCTATGAGGCCTTCAAGGAGACCATGGAATTATAGCGATATTAAATAACACACAGCCAGACTATATTTACTAATTAGGAGACTTCTGTGGGGGATCACTGCAGCTTTATTTTGAAATATCAGGGTGAAGGGCATCAAATACATGCCACCTGTCTGTATCTTGTTATATGGAAACATTTTTAAAGCCATATTATTTTTATTGGGCTTAATTCTTAAATTTAAATCTTTGTTGGACTTGATCAAGGGAGAATGATTTTACCTTTTAAAGGTTTAAAGTGCAATTATTCAACATGGATGGATTGTGTAAATGCCTAAGATCAAACTGCATTCAGCAACACTTGATCCAACAAAGCAAAATAAAGGAAACACAGAATGTTGTTCTTAAGAAAATAAAAGGTTAATGACTAAAGTAGATGTGGACCTTTTGTAAATATAGGTGCCAATCAGATAGTCCGTTAGAAATAAATATAAAGCTTTTTTTGTGTCAAATGGAGCATAGGACAATTACAGTAGCTTTCTAAAACTTTTAAAAAAGAAGAAAAGAAAATTAAAAACAATAATCTTGCATATGATTTCTAGTCAACAAAAAAGGCATTTATGAAAAAAAATATATAAAAGGACATGTAGGGATAAGGCGTAAGTTTTTAGTTTGTATCTAACAGTTTTCCTTTTACAAAAAGGGTTTCATTTCATTTTAAATGTTCTACTTTTTATAACAAGAGATACTAACATATAACTGAACATTAATTAACACCATTCCGAAAATAACATATACTTAAATGACAAAGAAATGTAGTTTAGAGAAAATCCAAGCTAATATCACGGTGCCCAAGGCAGTTGGCTGAAGGTAGACGGTTGTTATAGGGTTTTCCTCAGTAGATTGACCTCATTCACTGGTTTTATCTGTTTTTACAGCTTATTTATTATATTGTTGGTTGTAATAAGAGGAACAATTTAGTTATGAAATACTAGGTGATTTACTTTTGGTTAAAAATTTTTTTTTTAATTATGATGCTCATCACCCTGTACATTCAAAAAAGGCTCTTGATATCACAAATAAATTACTCTCTATGTTTGTTGCACCAAACATTAACTAAAAACAATAGTTGCCTATGGATTGTTTTGGCAATTATCCTAGAAAACTGATTATTAATATATAAGCTTGGGACATTTGAACATGAAATTAAGGGAACCCCTTGTCTTAGATGTGGTTTTAGAGCCAATAAAATAAGCATCTTTGCATTAAAAAGACTTGCTATGTACTTTATCTTCTTATAAAAATAATACATATATATATATATATATATATATATTTTAATTAGAATTAGTTAAATTACGCTTTATGTCTCTACCTGTGACCAAAGTCAAACTCCTTGTTTTTGAATACAACCATTACAATAAATTCATTATCATATAGCCTGATAAACCAGACTAAATGTGAGATTGAATGTGTAATTTAGTCTGGCCCCGATGAATGAGAACAACCTGTTGTTTTTCAAACCATGTCTGTGCCAACGCTCTGACCAATGAACACAACTGACTGCGACGTAGTTAGCACGACAGAAAGCTGGTGGGGGAGTGTAGACAAACACCCTGTCGGTAAAACGGCGAATACGTCCTTCTTAAAAATTAGTGTAGAGCCTCTTCCTGCTTAAGTTTCAACAAAAAGCCCAAGTCTAATCCTTCCAAAACTGATTCCAAAGCTGAGTCAAACGAGAACTGTTCAATAGTTGTTGCCATCTTCCTTGTTGTGCTTTCTCCAGCGTCGCGCAGCTTTGTCGTCACGCCCTCAAAACCCCGCTCGCTTCGCACCCAGACATTCAAAACACATCTCTGTGTTGTGATTGGCCCGCCAGTTCTAGGGCTCGTTGGCATTGATTAAACTAGACCAAACTCGCAGGCAAAAATGATTTTGCCAGCTGGTGGGTGGGGCTAGTTTACTAGGCTAATTATCATACAGATTCTTTGTCATTATGTGCTATTCTATTTTATTTAAACTCATTGTATTTGTACAGCACCAGATAAAGCAAATTTCATATTTAAAATAGTAATAAAGATTTAGTCTTATAGGCAAAGTCAAGCAGATCAATTTTAAATCAACTCTAGTTATGAAACAATGCAGTACTGTTGAGTCTATATTTCAAAGAACTTAAAATGTTTTGTAGCTGAGGAAACCAAGCAGACTGCATCCAAAGACTGACTTGCATTATTCTTACCAAGTTGAGCATATAGAAGTTGCTGACTTTTGCTTTCATTGTGCTGTTGACCTTTGAATCAGTCTACTGCACTGAACATGCATGTAGCAACAGTGGAGAGGAAAACTTAAAGCTACAGTGTGTAATAATTACAGGCATATAAAGTCAGAAATTTAATATATTATACATAACTATGTTATTTATCATCACCTATGAGCTCAGCCTTTTAACCATAATATTTGCATTGCCTTAGAATTCGTTATTTATAATTACATAGGAGCGGGTCTCGCAGCCATGGAGGCTGACATCTTTGCGCTACGGCAAGCGCAGAGGCAACAAACTAGCGATTGCGAGATCTCCCATGACGCTCAAAAATAACTACGGCAAGTTGAGAGAGATTAACTGAGACGGTACTGAACAGTAGATGGCAGTATTATGCCTGAGAAGCGTTTAGTCTGCCTGAAACCAAAGAAGAAGAAGAAGCAGGTATACTGCGCCTCAGTAACAAGAAAGGTGAACAAGGCGGCAGGCGTGAGTGACTTTGCAAACTGTTTGGCACTGTGTGGCCAAACATCAGACGAATGGAGGATCATGCCTACTCTGTATCACAACGAAAAGCGGCGGACACCGAACCCCCGTCATCTAAGAAGCGGAAACACGACGAGAATAAACGCAAGCGTGACAAGAAACGGCAAAAAACACGGATCAACATTGGCACGGCATTTACACGATGGAAGTCACTGATGGAGGAAAAAGGTTTTCAAAGTGACGCTCAAGTTGCCAGTTTTCTCTTGGACAGGTAATTAATCCTACACACACAATTGTCTAATATCACTGCAGTTTTTGGAGTACAGGATGCTCAGACCTGTCTAAAACCATAACATGCTGCGTGATGATGCTGTTACTCTCCAGTATACTTATTCAGCAACGTCCCTGACGTTTCACAGGTAATGATTCAGTAATTTTCTGTAAAATAATTTTCTGGATATATACCTCGGTTACTTCTCTCCGGCTCCTTTGGAGATCTTCAAGCCTTTCCTCCTCTGCTCTCACCCCGCTGGCTCCCCTCTCTCGCCTGGCCCTAGCTGCACGGCCTCCCTGCCTTCGCCCTCGTCCTCTCCCTCTCCCTCGCGTTGTAACCCCCGTGCCACCAAAATGACTTGGACTCTGTAAACGGGGGATATATATTCTTCCAGCGAACACAATCTCGCTGTTAAACTAATGACTACAATTACTTCGTCTGTTTATATCACCATGCAAAGCAGCTCACCAAGACGTCACAACGATGTAGAAAAAATAACGGGTATATTTATTATCTTAAGTCTACATGAAATCTATACCCTACTCAGACTAATGAAATACTATCTGTAAAATTATCTATGTAAACAAACCTCATCACTTGAGAGGGTAGGTGATGTGGACGTCGTAGAAGAAATTTTGTCCCGTAACGCTCGCCGTACTGTTGGGGGGGAGAAGCGGTGGGGGGGAGATGTTCATGTTGCTGCGGTCTGTAGTCTGACCGCTAGATGTCGCTGAAAATTACACACTGTAGCTTTAACCAGAAAATGTATTTAAAACCTAGGTTCACTTTGCTGGATGGAACTAGCAACCAAATCTCATAGTTTCATGTTTAATCTGTCAAAGAAATTCAGCCATGATTGCTTTCTGCACTTTGCTCTAATCCCATCTAGATCTTTTTAATTTCAACATAATTTACCTTTCAAGTAACTGAAGAAAGTGGCTAAAACATTTCCAACAAAAAAGGGAGCTACTTATGTAAGAATAAAATGCTAAGTTAAGTTATGAGTCTTAACATTAAATATCTGATTCAATTTAAGATAATTTACAAAGTAAATTTATTTCTATATATACTAGCTCTGTTTCTGATTTCTTTTTCTAAAAGCTTAAAAAAAGGTTTTATGAGAGACCACTGGACATGTTGACTTTTGTGTCATTCACACCATATGAACACACGACGTGTGCTTTAGTCACACCACACAGCTATTCAGATTCAACCACTGGAAATGAATAATTGCAAATTACAGCCAAAGAGCTGCAGTACTTAAAGGTTTATGAACTAATTATTTTTCCTTTGGTGCCCATAGAGAACCACTCTCGAAAGTAACTGTGGCAGAGAACAAACTTAAATGACTTTCCCTAAGGACAGCATTTCAACAATCCTCACTTATGCTTTCCCCCTGCTGTTCATCTGTGTTCACTGCCTTATACTAAATGAAGTTTCTGACTTTATACCTCCCTTTGTCTCTCAAATGGCTGCTTGAGTCAACGGCTTTGCCAGTGCGCACACACCACCACCAGAATGTTAATAAAGCATGTTTAATAATGTCATAAAATCATCGCTCATATTTTTATAACCCGCATTTCAGTGTTGCTGCTGATATTAAAAAGTCAGCCTGCAGGCAGACATATTGCCTGTACTGCTGAGGAGGGAAATGATTCCTTATACAAATTTACTCTCCCAATGTCACCTGTTGTTTGGACAAATAATCTCTTTCCCTGAGGATGTGTCCTCAGTGGAATCATCTCCAACGGCTTCACATGTTGATGGAAGATTGAAAATGCCATGCATAACAATTATTGATTAAGTAGACATGTGATCAATAAGCTGTGATCAGTGGAAAAAAGGTAGCACACAAAGGCTTGTCCTCTCACTGATGGGACTGAGTCAACACATATTGGGCTATTTTTACCTTTTCACACAAATAATCCGCATGCATCAGATGAGGCATGGATACAGCGCTGCTGGTGGTGAAAAATATAAACAAAGGCCATTAATCCCACATAATTTCTTTCACATACTGCAGTCAGGTGATGAACGCGATTGGAATCAAAGTATAAACATAGCTGCAGCCTCTTTGGAGAAACTCTATCCTTCACAATGGCACGGTGACCTTTCAGAAACGTTCCACGCAAACCGAGGTAAATGATCAACAGCCCCACAGGATGAAGAGGGATTACACACACAGTTCTTCTAATCAAATGAAAGTGCAGAAAAATTGTATTAGGTTGGAAATAATTGGGTTAGAGCAGCTGAAGGGCAGTAGCAGCTCCAGCTGTTGCAGATCAACGCTGCATAGAGTATCACACAGGCTTTGTAATAACAGTACGTTCTCCAGAATGAGAAGGCAATAATCCTGGCTGTTTCCTCCGCTGACATTTTTTTTTTCAATATAATTTTAACTTGAGGAGAGAAAGTATTTTGGGAAAGTTGTGTAGTTTGCAAACAGATATTCTGACGCTCTTCTACAGTTGTTCTTCAAAATACTTAACCAGTCACAAGGCAGCAACACAATGCATTGTGTATGTAGCCATGTGGAGGATGACTTGCTGATGCTCAAAGACATAATTAAAAAAGGGGATTGCAGTAATTTTAATAGTCCATTGTTATAACAAGAGATTGCAGAATCACATCTCTTAACAAGCAATACTTCCAAATTTAAAGTAAATAGGCTACAGCAGCAGAAAGCCCCAACCAGTGCATCTCCTGTCAGCTGAAAACTCCAAGCTGAGGCTAATGTTCTCCATTTTTAGATGACATGACTAGGGTTTGGCACAAACAGCATGACGCTATGGATCCATCCCTCCTTGTAAAAGTGTAGGGCATATACTCTTCATAGTTGGACACTTAGAACAACATTTAAAACACCATATCCTAATTTAACTTAGTATTGTTGCAAACCATTTTAATTCCATGTTAACACCAGTAAGCCCTTCATCTTAAGGCTGGTTTTTACTCGGAAACTAGGTCAAGTTTGTTGCACTCTCCAAAATTGTAGTTGACCGCAGACAGGAGGCCTCTGATTGGTCAAATCTACATCCGCTTTGCACTATGCGTATTTCCTGTTTGGTACCTTACCGCCTTGTTTTGTTGGTATGACTGCCATTGTGGAAAATGACTCGTGAAGTTAGACCAGCTACAAGAACGAGTAGCGCGAGAATGCTGGGACCCTTTTTCCACCTGGATCCCCGCTGTTTTTCGCCCCCTCACGTCCCTCCGTTGTCGCACAATCTTGCCCCTTGCGCTTTTCCACTTCCTCACCACCTCGGCCGTATCTAGACCCACAGCTAGTTCATGATTGTCCCTCTTCTATTGTGGCGTGGAATAAAAGCACAGACCACACTTCAAAATTGGGTATAAATCAAAAATATCTACGTCATACCTTCGACAAGCCCACTGCGACACACTGCTACAGGAGTATACCCAGCCCTTTAGGGTTGCATCCAAAACAACAAAGCACAATGTCAAAAAGGTTCAGATCAACTCAATAATGTTTCTTTAACAGCCATTTCACTGCACCTTAAAGGAGTCCATATTCCTTAGTTTAAAAGCAAAGTGCTAGAATGTGCTGGAAAAGAAAATTCCCTTTATGGATGGAGAGCAATCCAAACTGTAGCAACTGATTGGTGCAACCTTGTCAAGGACAAACATAGATGAGGATGTTTTTAACTAATCTTATTGCCAAAAGTTTGGATTTAATAACTTATCGTGATTAGTTAAATCCCTGCCTTGGACTGGCGACCTGTCTGGGGATGTACCCCGCCTCTATCCCGTAGACAGCTGGAGATAGGCACCAGCACCAATCGCGACCCCAGCAGGGATAAGCGTGACGGAAAATGGATGGATGAATGGATTAATTAAATGTCACATGATATGGATCAACATATTGATCAGCAATATTTCTCTCACTCTGTTGAATAACTGCCACAAAAGTTAAACAGTTTTTAGGTCAAAACGATTTTCCAACACACAAAAAGTACAACATCAAACACCAAGAGTGTACGGCATATTAAAGTACTCCTTGTATTATCAGTATAGCTAAATCACATAAAATAAAGAGTGGTTGGCTGCAGTACTGGACAGAGTACCATAGTATTTTAAGATTGATGTATTAATGCATTGCTGCTTCATATCGTTAACACCCATCAGATGCTGTAGTGTCTAAAATGCTCAAGTTTTGAAAACATCTCACAATGAAACGTGTTTTAAAATATGTTTTCACATACTTTAATCTTGGTGGAGAATTTAAAACTAGCAGAGTTGGAAAATCTGTATCATTAAATTAGATAAGGAAAGCATATTTTTATGTGAAACCAGAAATCAACCTGGTTCAAATTTGTTAGATACTAAAATCAGCATTACCATACACAAGTTTTATTGTTATTGTCTTGTTTTTATTCATCAGTTTATCACTTTGTAACCATAGTCACCCTGTCCTCCTGTCAACCCCTGTTCCTCCTCTCCTCTCCCTGTCTTCTTCACTTTCCTACCTCTTTAATCTCTGTCCTCATCTCCCTGGCGCTTTCTCTCAGCTGTCCTCTGTGGGACTGTAATGGCTCCAGTCATCCAGGAGGTTTTGACCAGGGACTCAGGCAGGGTGGCATAATTCCCTGAGGCAAAGAGCCAACATCTTTGTTTCTTCTTTACTAAACAGGAGGGGTTGTTGTTTTACCAGATCAATAAGAGCTTTTTTGAATGGTCAATAATGAAGAGCCTTGTAAGATTTGAAAATACTAAAACCAAAATACATTCATTACATTCCAAGATTTTATGCTGCAGATTTTATGATATATTTAACTATATAATACAATCTCAAAACAATCCCAATGAAAACAGATGACACACTTGCAAAATATTCTGTGTAATTTTAAAGCGGTTGTTCAGTGGCACAATAAGATTTTAACATCAAACACATAATGGCAGTAACCAGACTACAACATCTAATAGGACAGGTTTAAAACTCTTCCATTAGAGTCTATTTGTATGGCTCCTTTTAAATATATTAGGTGCCTCCTCTGCACCACAGAAATTCTCTGAATCTATCAGACTGCGATGACAGCTCTCATCCATCACCTTTTTCTTTTTTGGACATTGTAGTTCTCGCATTGTGTCCTGGACTCTGAGTAGATCTTTTCAAAACATTTATCTTATAAAAATGTTCTCATGTTCAGGTTGGACTCCCTGGGATATAAAAAAAACTCCCCCTTTGTCCCAAATGAGGCTCCTACCACCATGTTTCAAAGCTGACATGGTATGGCATATGCAATGCCAACAATTAGTCGAATTACCCGTTTAGATTTTGGCCCAAATTCATTTCAGTTTGGTTCTCTGACAAGGGTTGTGAAGATTTAAGCCAGAATGCTAATTTTAAAGGCAAGGCTTCTGTCCTGCAACATTACCCTCTTCAAAATATTTTGTCACCCCATGGTGGATCCAGATCCAATCACATCAGTAGTAAGTGTTGATAATATTTGAGATATTGATACAAAAAATGCCTACGCATACTAACAGAAATATATATAATCAGATTTTTTTTCCTTTTTTTTTGTTTTTTTTTTTTTGTTAAAATACTTAAAGCTACTGTACACAAGCATAAGTCATCATTTGACTTATGTCAACGTTCTCTATCAATGAAGAATTATATGAAAACAGACAAAAAAAAATCCAGTGAAAAAAAGAAAAAACATACCATTTTCTGTGTTGCAAATACAGAAGGTAAAACATCTATTTCAAGTGGAGAATGTTTTGCTAATCAGATTAAAAGTGGAGTTTTGCTTTTACAGAGAGACAAGGCTTTTTCATTTGCTCCAAATAGTTCAAGAAAAGCTTCAAGTTTAATTCTGGATGCGTTTTACTGGTGCCCTGGTTGAGATAGTCTTTCCTTTCTATTTATGGTGTTTTACATATAATGTTTTGAATGTTTTTTTTATTTAGTAAGAAATTTTGCTTGGACTCCCTTGAATGGAGATTGTTTATGTATGTGGTGACTTTCCTGATTAAAATAAGGTTTAATAATAAAATCAGGTCAATACAGTAGTAATCTAATAATGTGGTAATATTATTCAAAATGTTGTTCTGTTTTTTGTAAATTAAATGACACTATTCATTTTAGAAATGGTTAATTGTAACCGCCCTAACTGCTTACATCATTATCATCATCATCGCACTCTGAGACTGTGGTTCCCAAAATCGAGGGTGAACCCCCTGGAGAGCAAAAGGAGTAAGTGTGTTCCCCCTATTAGAGGCATAAGAGCAACAAACTAACTTCAAATAGTTACATTTTAAAGATTAAAGTTTTTTTTTTTAGTAAAGAGATTGCTCTTTATTTTTTCTTATTTTTTGCAATGTGTAATTTTTTGAAGTTGACTTTTATCTGTATATTACTTGAAGGAGTTGGTCGTGGGGGGTGCAAAAACTCCTTCTATTACCACTTTAAAGTCAAGAAATTATATTTTGATCATTAAAATGCTGCTCATCTTGAAATCCATTAGTTTAAAATCCTACCTAATGAAAGACTTAATTTTTTTTTTTTGTTGTTGTTTCCTTGTTTTTTTTTGTTTTTTTTTTCTTATTGTGTCATACAAAACTGGCCATATCATTCACCTTCTAACACGAGTCTCACTCATAGACAATATTCAGCCTTATAGTAATCATGAGGCAACCTGAATGAAGCTCAGTCCAGATTTATCAATTATATTATTGGCTCAAACTTTTCAATAAACCTTTGAAGAGACTTTCTAGTGCTTTTGTTCTTTTAAAAGCACATGCATTTATATTTTCTTTTAACCAAGTAAATGTAAAACCAGAATGGGAATAACAGGTGGATAGAAGCGGAAACAAACAAGAATTTGCTCTAAAATAATGATCAAAAATACTAAAAGACATGTGTTCAGGTATGTCAGTGAAATAAATCAACATTTTTAGAGTGCACTGAACAAAACATAGTTGGAGGTAAAGTGATAGTGCAAATAAATTTTTGTTATTTTCAGTTTTGCCGTCAGTATTCACCAATAACCAAAGCTATAATTAGACCAAACTAGGAGCATGTCTACTGGCATAATATGGAGTTTTATTTGCTTTACACATCTTCTACTAAAGAAGATATTACTTAGTGGGGCTAAAACTCTAATCTGCCTTCAGCTGCTCCTGTTTCCATTTTAATAAAAATGAGATTCAAGGCTCACACTGTATGGTACAATCGAAAGTCCTCGGTTTCAAAAGTTCCTTTAATTCTTTAGAATAAATTAGAATTCATTTTATGGTGATTCTTCTCCTAAATGTTTTCAGAACATTTACTCTAATCTCAATAAAAAGTTTGAAAACTGATGCAAAAACACATTGATTAAGATCTTTTGGGAGATAACAATAGATTTCATGTGCTTTAAAATATAATTTAAAAATTTCTGTATGCAAAAACAGCTCCCTGAAAGCCTTTTCTTTTGATCAGAGACCTGGGATAATGGTAAATGTAAAGCTCTGTGAAAAAGCAAAATACTGCAGCACTGTAGCTTTGCATTTGTTAAACAAATGGACAGCTAATGCACAGAGGACCCGGGCTAAAAGGTACTTCAATAATGACATGAAGAAGGAGAGCTGGTAGTGCAAACTTATATAAAGCCTGATATAAACACTTTGGAAAGCTTTTAGTTCAGAGAATGCTCTATCACTATTTCGGCTTTAAAAAATATTACAAGGTTGACATACCTTTAACAGGAAGTAAAAAGTCTCAAATTTCCATTAAAACATTGTTGGCCATTAGCTTTTAAATGGAACGTGAATTGGTGATGTGATAAAGCATCTTTGTATTTAAGACAACTGCTTTACAGGAGTTCATTTATACAGTAGATAACCAGGTCAATATCCCATTTCACTGCCTGATACTTTCTGTATTTGACTAATTTTAAAATAGTTGTTTGTTTTTTCATTTAGTTTTAAACACCTGTCAAGCAAGGCAAGAAAAGGCAGATATGTGGAAAAATTAAATATATTGTCTTTGCATTGTATTCAGCTGAATATGGGTTGAAAAAATTTTGCAAGTGATTGTATTCTGTTTTTATTTTCGATTTACATAAGGTGCCAACTTTTCTGGTTTTGGGTTTGTAAAAACTGATCAGAATATCACTTTGCAAGGAGCAATGCATGGCATTATTGACCCTATGCTGGTTGGTGGAGGTTTGCAGTCTAGTTTGCAATCTGCAGACAAGTTTTGCATGAGTTTGTAGTAAGATTTGAATAATGGTGAGACTTTTGTATAATTTTTGTTGCATATGCTTGGTATCTGAAACCACAATCCTCCCTATCTGCTCAGTGATGAATATCTTTCAACAAAGATGGCTTCCTTTACCCTTCTTTCAAACCATCTGTCCTCTGTCCAAGATCTGAACATTATGGTCATCTAAGGTAAGTCCTTTGGTCTTGAGATGTGAGTATACAGCTTGATTTTGCCTGAAGCTGCTGGCTCTCCTGTGCTGTTCCATGTTCCTTGTTTAGTTTCCCCAATGTATTAGTCTGAGCAGTCCTCACTGCACAGGACTACACAACCTCCTGCAGCTTTTGGTTTGGGGACATAAAGAGACATACATGCATTTTTGAAGAGTGCCTTCTCTTTTGCGCCCAAAAGCATGTGGTGATTAGAGTTTATAGTGAAAACCAAGGTGAGGAATACTGAAACAAAATGACTGCTTAGTAAAAGTCAACGGAATTAATTGGCCTTTTTTACTGTTTTATAGACCAACAATATAGAGTAATTCTCAATATTGTATAAGTGGTAGATACAGAGTAATTCTTTCTGTGTACTGTATCTCCAGAACTTCTGTTTAACTTTAAAAAAAAGGATGGCTTAGTATAAACAAGATTCTGTTAATCACATCCAAGCACTTTACATAACCTCAAAAAGACAGTGAAAGCAAAACACCCTCTCCTCATCTTAATCCTTCACAGTATACAATGTTGATGCTTTTTCTTTTATCTACTTACCTCATTAGCCAGAATTTTAGATATGTATAGAATTTAACTGAGTATCATAAAACTAAGGGAAATAAGTTAAAAAAGAAAAGAAACAGAAATAATAAATATACATGCTTTCATTGAGTTGAGGTTCATTAAAAAAACAACAAAAAAACTGGTATTAAGCTTTCTTTATCAAACTGGACAGATGTAAACATAATTCTGACGCGAGTCAACATTAAAAGATATCTTTGGTGCAAAAAGCAGGAATGATCTGTTTATATTTCTGACTTTTTTCTTAGGCAAGGTTGCCTCTGAAACCAAAGATTAATGCCAGCAGACACCCACTGATGGCATGTCAGCCAGTTTGATGCCTTTTAGCAAGAGTTCTTCTGCTGTTGTTGACAGGAACACTGACATTCATTTGAAGTAACTCCCAATATTACATTCAGTGGAAGTAAGGAAAGAAAACATCTAACTCATAAGCCCTCAAATTCTTTACAGACCCTTTCAGTGTGCGCCATGCTTCTTGCCTGTTGACTCCATATCTGCACAGACAGGTAAAGAAAGGGGATGGATAGATGATGGAATTCTTTGCAATGAGAAGCTATTTCTCCCTGATCTATAGGAGCTTGATGATTTTTCATTACTGGTCTGTCAACTCTTTTCGTCAGATGTTGTCCTCTCACAATCACAAAGCTCCTAAGTCTCAGCGCTGTCAGCGCACTCGGCAAAACAGACTGAAACACTGTTTACAGACCAGAGTCTGCATCACTGTGACATTAAGCTTCTTTGAGTCATTCTCTCTAAAATGAAATAAGCAACACAGACGCAGAATTTTACAATATAGCACTTGGTTCAGATCTTTAAGGTTGATTTTTTTTTTGTCTGTTTTAAAGCTACCTTTACCATCATCCTCAGTTTGTGTGATTAGTTTAGGTCTTTGTGCACAGGTATATCCAAGTTACCTAAGAATGTGTCCCGCCTGAAGTGCCATTAAACTAGATTTGTAATCTTCTTCATTACCTATCTCCATTCAGACCTTGGGAAATAACCTTCAACACTACACATGAATTTACATGCTTCCAGGTGATTAACTACGCTAATTGAGATGGACTGTCGTGCACGGGCACTGTGTAGTGACCTTATTACATTCAGTTCAGCGCAGCATTGATTACTTTTTTCACATATCATGCATTTTCATCTGAGCAGGTGTCAAAGGGTTCTTTAGCATTCAGACCCCTGCCGTTTTTGTAATTTCGGCCACTTCATCAGATTAACACCTGTGGTGTCAGATGAATGCAACTGAAGAGCAAATTGCCAGTTTATAAAACAGAACACTGCAGGATGTCACTGCATCACGCAGTTTAGATGAAACAATAGTATGCTAGATATTATTCATCGTATTTAATTAGATAAATGTTTTGTATGCATAGAACGATAATAACCCAATTTTTTGTGGCAACAATGCAGGTGTTCAGTCAAAACCATAGATATCGGGCTGTTGCTATGAAGTCTATATCTTTGGTTTCAAGATATTTCATCTGTATCTGTATGTAGTTTTTTTTTCCTTGTATGCAAGGCTCTTTATTTGATTCTTGATGCAGTTTGTGACATTATGACTCAGCAAAATTAAACACCTTTGTTTCTTTCACTTTCTGCTTGCTTTACTCTGGTATAAAGCCTAAATATTGGTCTTACACTGTTACTCTTTTATTGATAACAAAATCAGAAAAAAAATAATGTGATACAAACTGAATTGTGAGTGTACTTCAGCCTTACAAAAAGAGATAGAGATTGATTGAACGGTGCTGAGGGAATGTTGAGAAATAAAACAGAAAAGACTGAGCTTGTTGAGGAGAAAGCTGCAACTGGGACTGGTGTCTATAAAAAGCCTTTCCTATAATGGTGGGGGTTTTAGATTTAGGTAGAGATAATCCCAGATGGTTGGCACTAAAACAGCTAAAAGTACTATAGCCCCTGATGTTCTGCTGGAGTAGGGGATCGATACAAGGCTGAGGTGAGGATATGAGCAGGCTAAAAGTGAAGAGAGGAACAAAGGCATCCGATGAGAGGGGAATGGAGGTCATGTATTGAAGTACAAATGATTTACAGGATCTTGTAGTTTTTCTAAAACATACAAGGTGATCATGGCAGCAATGACCACCTTCATAAAGGGTTCAGCTGCTTAAGTTAAGCTTTTTCAATTCGTTTTTTGGAGTTTGGATTTTTTATTTCAATTTTTTTTTTCAAGTTACTGAACACATTTAAACGAATCTACTAAATTAAAAGCTTAGATGAGTTCAAAGCAGTGCATATATTTTATATGTAATAAAAAAAGACAGAATTGAAGACTTCATGCAATGATTCTACACTTTTTGGTTCTGTTTGTTTTCCTTTTGAGTTTTCAGTTACATTTTGATTTATGTCATTCTGTGTTCTAGCTAATTGTTTCATTTCCATTTTGTGTCATTCTTGTTTTCTGATTGTAACTGTTTGAGTTCTTATGTATTTCTCATTTACTGTCTGTGCCCCCTTATGTCAGTCTCCTTCCCCTAGCTCCCTTCTAATTCCTCCTGTCCACACCTGCTCCCAATCAGTTGATTACTCCATTCTTTCTTCTGTTTGGCATATTTACTCCTCCTCTGCCTTTACTGTTTGCTGTATTCTCTTCATTCCTTCCTTAACCCATGTGTTCCCCATAGTTCTGGTTCCTATGTTCTTTGATCAGTTATTTTTGGATTTCTGCTTTTGTTGCCTCCACTCCTTAAACCACCTCAGCTTCCGTCTCTGCATTTGGGTTCTCTAAAAACCTACACAACAACCTGACATTGCAGAAGTTATACACATCTCACCTTAGAAAAGGAAGCTGCATGCATACGAAATATGATGTCAAATTATGTAAGACATTTCCAGTTTCAGAAAAGTTATGATGACTACAATTGTCTTCATGATGGCACAATCATAAGAGGAAAAGATTTATATAAAAAAAAAAAAAGTTAAAAAATATTTCTACCGGTAAACTCCATCCATCCTATAATACCTTCACATGAAGTAATAATACGTTCACATATTAAGTCAGTATTTATTTCAACACTTTTAGTTAAGCAGTTCAATATGTAAAACAGCCATTATCCAGCTGCTGAATCCTTATACAGTAAAACATTACCTTAAAAATGTTACCCCTGGGCACTTCATGTCAGTTATCTAAAACTTTAATAATCTTCATTTGCCTCAATTTAATGTGACAAGTGAGTATTATTTTATGGTGAATGTGAATGACAACAGTGGGGCTAAAAGTAAGAAGCGGACAAGAGCTGCCTTGGTGTAAGTAGCTGAAGGATCTCAATGTTCACAAGATTACACATACACATAAAAACACATTTTTACAAATCTATTTTATTTTCAATCATTGATATTAATCGGTTTGATTGTTCAACTAATAACATAGGGTAGGCATTATGATAAGGGGTTACCAATTTATAAAATACTTCTGGATTTTCACTGGTACGGCAACATAACCAATTAACATTGATAATAATTCAAGTTTTCATTACAAGTGGATAACTATGTAAAAACCTTTAGGTTTCTCTTACTGCAAAGCATTTTGTCTAGATGTCTGTTTTTCATATTTAAACCTTAAAAGTTAGATTCATTAACTAAATTAGAAAAGTAATCACATAATTAAGCATGCACAGAAAATGTCCAAAGATGCTGGGAATCACATTAGATTTTCTTTTTCATTACAGATGTAATGCATTATAAATAGATATTTTAAGAATTTAATTAAACTAACATTTTCTCACTGCACACTCCTGCCTGCTCTTGTCTGCTTCCCAGCTCTTTTTTCTACCTGCAAACCCTTCATGTGAGGTCTGATTGAATTAATAGCTTTTCACTTGAAGTGATTACTGCTTTATCAACCTCCTGCAGGTGCATTACATGGTCATTTTGTGCTACAGTGAGGAGGTAGTGCTAACATGTTTTTATTAAGTAAAATATTGAAAATGGCCCCAAAAGAAGAGAACAAAGCCGAATATATGTTATGTTATCACAGTTTTCCAAGAATGTCAAGAAGGAGTTTTAAAGGCTGATTTAGTAGGTCATCAAAATGTTTAACAAAACATATCTGCTTAAAATCTAGAAAACTATTTATATGACCTACTGTACATCAACCACTACATATGATATGTGTTGCATTTTTTGTTAAGATTGGTTAAAAGTAAAAAAAAAAAAGACAACATGCATCATATTGAAATAATAAAAATAAAAAAAATTATTTATTAGTGTTCTCATAATTAATTTGGAGATTGTTCATACTGCATTTTCTGATTGGCTGCAACAGAGACCTGGGTGCTCATCCAAACATATTTGTCACAGTTTCAGCTCTGTCAACTTTTCAATTATTGGTCTGAAATCAAGCTCTTTGGTTTAAAAAAAAAAAAAAAAAAATATATATATATATATATATATATATATATATATATATATATATATATATATATATATATATATATATATATATGTTTCATTTTAGACAAGCTACAGTTAAAGTGGCCCATATCACACAGTTGCAAAAATTGCAAACCAAGAGTACACCCACACCATCCTTTGAGTCCTCTTTCCCCACAGCCTCTGATTGGCTATTTATTTTCCTCCCATGTGCAGCTGAATCTTCCAAGTAAATTTGTAGAAAAAAACACATAAAAAATATTAGGACTCAATCTCTACCACTTGGATAAAAATTCCTTATCATGTATTAAGGAAAGAAAGGCGTACGGGTTGATGGGGGCACAAAAAATAGGCTACAGTGAGAGAGGTTTATGAGTTTTATTTAGTAGTCTGAAAATTGAAAATACGGGAATGTGTATTCCATTTCACCTTGGTTAGACAGCTAAAAATGACAGCTAAGGAAAATATCTGTTTTTAATGTTATGGTCTTTTAAACTTGTTTTAATTTTCCCTTTTGTTAAATGTAGCACTGTGAGATTTGAAGTCAAAATGTAAAGTGCGTTAAAAATAAAATTCATTATTATCATTATATCTAAAAATAAGTGGAGATTAGAGCAACTATGTGTTGTATTCAGCCCCTTTGATTTTGAAAATCATTTTGCATTTCTATTCATATGATACTAAAGTCACATTGAAGTATTGGATTTACAATTAGCTGAATGCATTGTTAAAGAAGTGATTTAGGCCCCGTCCCCACGAAGCCGAACCCTGGCCTAAACACACAAATTTTTCACCAAACCAGCCTCTCATCCACACGAAGCCGGCGTTTCGGGGGTCTGTAAACAATCTTATTTTTTATTCAGCCTTCAGAGTTCGAAGATTTTGAAACGCCATTTTCGCGTTTCCATCTTTAAGCTCTAACCTCATTTTTTTTTTACACGCATGCGTCATAGCGTCGCCTCTAAACACGCATGCCCGACACAGTATCACAACAACAATGGTGCCGTACTGTGTTGAATGGTTGCTGCTCATGCTACTCACCCTGCTGTCGGGCTTACAACAGAATCTTCTTCTTCTGGAATATCTCCAGGAAGAACAGAGCAATATCGACCACATAGTTCAGCACCTGAATTTGACTTAACCACGAAAATGGACCCGCAGGGCAACCATGTATAAATATTAGTGCGCATGCCCAACATTTCGTCGCTTATTTTTTCTTTGGCACCACAGCGCCACTTACAGGCCTGGCATACATTTTGCAGCGTTTTCATGCATTCGTGTGGACGATCACATTTATTTTACGTCTCCGTCTTTACGACAAACGTTTTGGAAAATATCAGCGTTTCGTGTTCGTTTTGACTTCGTGTGGACGGGGCCTTAATGTATTAAGATAAGGCCACCATGCACATTCTGCCACAAAACAATGAACGAAAAAAGCCTATAAGCTCAACTCACATAGTTTGTGGGTCCTCAATGCATACAAACTGGAATCTTCCTGGCCACGATTTTGAGGCTAAATGCAGAGAAGAATTGCCCCTGCAATACAACTATATATAAAAAACAATAATTTTTAGACTGATAGATAGCCTTCAGGAGGGATTAAGCCCTTACATGTTGAAATATATATATCAAAATTTTTAGCCAGACCGATTGTTAAATTCTTAATGATAACAACCGTTTGCATCAGGTTCATAGAAAAAATACCCTCAGCTGAAAGCTGAAAAGAATGAGGCAAACTGCTGCACAGCTAAAGGCTGGTTCATACATGGCTGGTTCATGCCAGTCTTGCCACATGACAAACAAAGCATGAACCAGCCATGCGGTGCTTGTAGTTTGGCTATAACTCACAGTAGGACTTCTTAGAACAATACTTTTTTTTCATGAGTGGGATCTCTGAACTTTGGGAAATCAGTCAAATTGTTTTAATACTTCCATGTGAATCAGGCATAAATTAATGGAGGCTTTAAAAGAATGCATGATTCATCAACTATTCTCTTTTGTCTGATATTTTTTTAAAAACAATGCTCCCTCACTGTATCATACATTCTTCTGCAAGATCAACAGTGTGTGGAACTCCACTCTAAATTTTGTTTTATTGTTTTTCTCTTATAGATTATGCAGATGTGTGATATCCATTATTTAATGTAATATATTGCTGCAAATATAGTAATATATTTGCACCCATGTCTGTGACCAGCCATTAACCAATATAATTTTGTTTATTTTTGTGCTTTTTATGAAATTTGGTGAAAATTTCAACGTGCTACTGATGCATATCTTTGAAGCTTCATCAGTCAAACAGCAAAGCTTGTGACCCTAACAGCAAATTATTTCTCGTCTAAATAACATTCCCCACCTCATAGGTAAAATCAGCTTTTCCCCAAAAATAATTGTTAGGAAACCTATATTATGAAAGAAAAACTTGCAATAATGAATGCCTAAAATGAAATCCAACATTCTTCAGGGGAAAAAAAAAAGATGCAGTTATGCCCTCCTCCCCGACATGGTTGGTATATTGGATAGGTCTATGGTAAGCAACAGCTACAGACTACAGACATCTGAGTTGTACAAAAGATTGGGTATATAGATTTGTTGTCCATTCATATCCATTTAATATCTAAAGTTGATATCTTCCATCAAATGTTCTTTAAGTTTTAATCAGTGTCTCACCAGGATTACACTAGGATTTATCTTTTACGTCAAATGATAAAACAAAAGCTCTCTTTAATTATCTATCTGGATGTGATAAAGAGAGAACTGCAAGATTAGAGATGCAGATTTCTACCCTTTGTTGGACATGACAGGTGAATTTGTTAGAAAAAGTTAAAAAAGGACTCCAAAACAGACCAGAAATGGTGGAGATGATTGTGCTTTGTGAACTCCACCTGCAGGCTTTTATAGACACGCTTGTGCTTGCTGATGATCAGTTAATCAAGTGTGCTGAATTACACTCTTGATTCTTGTGGAGGTTTTGAAGGTGAGGGGAATTTTACACACTGCTTGTGCTGTAATTTCAAAGAATCGGTTCCCTCTTTCCTTTTAACAGCTTTTGCCTTTTTTAGTGAAACTGCCACCTGATAACCTCCGAAGAGAACATACAGAAAACTTGCACCACCATTTACTGAGATGATTACTTAGCTGGTAGTTTCCTTCTGGAATACTTACATTTCCCTTGTTGGCAGTCCAGGCACGAAAAGCTTTTACTGTCACCTCTTCGAGGCAGAACACTGAATCTATTGTAAGAGTCATGGTGGTGGCTTTTAACACACTACCCTACAAATAGGCAAGTTAACATTACCTCCAAGTGCAAGGTGACAAAGTCACCCGAACAATAACCCCAAAACTAATTAGCTCTGCAATCCAGATAAATTAGTATATATCAACTTTACAGCTTATAAAAAGTTATTAAATGTTCAATTCAATTCAGTTTATTTATATAGCGCCAAATTCACAACACATGTCATCTCAAGGCACTTTACAGCTCAACCAGGTCAGTCAAATTGACTCAAAGTTTTAATCTAAGGAAAACCAGTTGATTGCATTGACTCAAATACAATCCCTCACACTAAGCATGCTTGTAGCGACAGTGGAGAGGAAAAACTCCCTTTTAACAGGAAGAAACCTCCAGCAGAACCAGGCTCAGTGTGAGCGGCCGTCTGCTGAGGCCGAATGCAGACATTACATTTTGAGGTTTTAAAAACCACTCCCAAATAAAAATGTATATGTATGTGATAAACTGAGCCTTATGACAATTTTTTTTATTAAAAGGTACAAACCTAGCTTGATATACTGAAAACCTATGTCGTGGGAAAAAAGTATTCGACTATTCATCCTAGTTAAATAAACGGAGATCGATGGATTTCACTCAGTCGGCACATTTATTAAAATCTTTGCAAAGAGAGAACAGTCATCATGGCACAGCATTCTGCTCTGTTCTGATCTGGGCAGGGTTCGTTCCCCCCTAGTTACAACAATCGAAAGCAGTCAGAGTCATATTAAATTACACACACTTTGCTTAACGGTAACATGTTATGAATAAACCTTGAGAAAGAATCTGGATTGTTATGGGAAGAAGCTATGTCTGGTCTACAAACAACATTCTGCAGGGAATGGTGTGGCCTTGAGGGAGAAACAGACTAAGTGAAAACTTTAATAGTGAGTAAATATGAATATTAATATATAATGAGAGAAAGATATAAATTTTCCCACAACAGTCCACCCTTTCGATTATAAAAGGATATTGTCCTTGTGTAATCGATATCATAAAAAAAGGGAAAATTTATGAATATAAAAAACTTAAGAAACTAAAATTGTGAGTATATGTGAAGAAAGCTAAAACTGAAAATTATGAATATATGTAAAGAAAGCTAAAATCTAAGACACTACAGTAGAAATATAAAAAAAAATGGAGGATTTAATCTCAGCGCTCCTCTTTCCCAATGGTAGCTGAGACCTGATCATCAGAGTTCATTCTCTAATCCAGAAATCTCTGCCAATACTTTCCATCAGCCATCAGGTGCTCATCTAACACATGGACTTTATTTTATTATCAAGAAAAGTAATATCAAACACTTAGATACTAAAAATGTTAATCTTTGATTAAAATGCAACACATCGCAACACATTTCCCTTCTCATTCATGTTGTATGATTAAAAAATCAAAAACCAAAACTGATGTCAGACATCTTCAGGTGGGCGTCTTCATCTTTTCTGTTGATGTTGGTCCCTTATACAGGCGACATTTTGAACGTTGTCTACAGAACAGCTGGTCCTCAACACATCAGGTGGACTACTGATGTGTTAATTAACCAATAAGAGGGGATTATTCTGCCCCTTTATTCTGATTTGTTTCCTGGTTCCTTCCAGATGAGCTCCGATGAGCTCTGATCACCTTTTTTTTATTGACTCTCAGCCACACCTCCTCCTGCTGAAGGATGGAAGGATGGCTGTGATGGTCCTGCATTAGGGTCTCCAGGCACCTTGGTCCGTCTGTAAAGCCTTCTCTCTAAGGGGAAAAAAGGTCTTGTAGGTCATTTTAATGTGTCACCTGTCAGTCCCAGTCTGGCCAGAGGTCAGTGGTCTGGCCCGTTCTGTGGTCCAGGAACGGGTCGACCCGTCATGAGCTCATGGGGAGGAAAACTGGGAGTCAAAGTTACCAACATGCTGAATTAAAGGAGCTGAGGGAAGGAAAGATCAGATGTTATCTTACCCTTTCACAAACAATAGGAGATCAAAATAATTTAATGTAGCCTAAAGAACTTTAGATTTAAATTTGAACTTTAAACTTTGTCACAAATCATTGAATTATTCCATAATTTCAAACTTACCCAGTAAATGTACTTCCTGAGTGTTCGGTACCCTTATCACTTCTGCACCTGCAGAAATCCAAACAAACTTCTCCTCAGCAGAGGACTGTGTGTGTCAGTGGGCTGCAGCAATGTAAACAAGGGGAGACACTGCAGCACAGCCTTCTCTGCTGCTTCCACCAGACATGATGTGTGTGGAAGAAGAATATAGGCTTTCCATCCGATTTCAAGAACGATGTTTCCAAGGCGAAGCAAAATCAAAGAACCAGAAACAAGAGTTTCATGAGGTGAAGAAACACCAAACCAGGGGTCCAAGAAGCTGACCCATCAACAAACATCAACAAAGCTGGTTTTTCCCAAACGCACATCAGACAGTCAGGCTGAGGTGTTCAAACTTCATCCAGAAGTCTAGCAGTCGTTTCTTTAGGTTGTTTATTTATTCTGCTCTCAATTATCAACCCAAATTCCACATGGACTGTTCCAGATGGAAAAATAAACAGCATCTATATGGATCCTTATTAGTTTAGCTTTGCTTTTTTTCTCTTGTTTTATCTTCTTTCCACCCTTTTCTTCATCAGAACAAATAAAATATGTTCTGTTGAAGAAAAACTACAAAGTTTCAGTCAATTTTAACCTCCAGATATATCTGAGCTATGGATCCATTGAGAATAGATCATTTTAAGGTCTCCACCATTCATCTTAATGTAGGAATTAAATCCTGTTATTTATATCCTCTATCATTGTAATCATTATTATTAATGTTATCGTTATTATCATGATTATTTCCAATTCAGTCATTTGAACACCGTATAATTATTAACCAATAATTATGTTAAATAAATGTGCATATTTATTCCAGATCAGCTTAAGATAGATTTACTTCTTAAAGAATTGTAAATAATGTAAAAGCAAATTCAATCAGCCTAATTTATTTTTATACAAGCTATTTGTGCTACACACATATAGATTTATTTACCCTTAAAGTTTAATCTAAATCATAAAGAATTAAGGTTAACAAATTAAACTTTAGCATTTAGCTTTTAAATAATGACACAGGTCCTTGATTATTTGAAGAAATGCCCAATTATTGTTAAACAAGCATAATCTGTTCATTTGATTTAATTTTTTAAAATCTGTCTCATTAAACTGTATTTGTTGTGATATTTGAACCTTATGTCAATCCCCTTTATTACCAATTTAAACAGCTGTGCGTTATCTTTAACACACTTAACTCCTGCTTTGTTTTGAAAACAGGTTAGGGGGACGAATGAGCCACAGAAACTAGAAACTGTCCTTATTTTACAGTTTCCCTCATTTCTATTTTACCAAGACAAAAAACAACTAAACTATCATTTCACAAATGGACAACATACAATAGTTAGAGTGGATCCACAGACACTACAGACAACATATAAGACAAACAGATAAGACAAACAAAACACAAACAAATGGCCATAACATAAATGATCAATCGTAATTGTTGTTGCATGCAAACCTTAATGTGTTTCAGGCCCTTTTCTCTCTCGGGGGGGCCCTTAGCCTGCCCATCTTTACCGAACCTCCTGTAACTGGTTCAACGGTAAAATGGACGCTTTCAGTCTATTTATACGCAGGTACTTTAACTCTAGTCAATAAACAGCGAATCAGTTACTATTCTGCTGTAAGCCAACCATTTATAACTTTATGTCAGGTGCTATTTCAGTCCTAATTCTGAAAGTTAGGATGTTTTTTTTTGTTTTTATCATCCTTGATTTAAATCCATTAAGCAGGTTTTAGGTTTTATTTATTTTAAAACATACTTGTTTTAAATGTGCCAAAAAAAATATTATTAATATTTCACTCTCTCAGGAAAATATGCCACTTTGATTCAAATCTTTCAGGAATTAATTATTTATTTTTGAAAATCTATAATATTAGTTAATAAACTCATAGCTTTTATATATTTTAGTTGCATTTTCCAAACTATATCCCATATATTTGATTAACTGTAAGGTTTATTTATTTTAAACACTTAAGGGATGAAAATTTCTGATTTCATTGTTTATATGTTTTAAATGATATAAGTAAATAATAATATTTTTGGAGGAAAGGAAAATCAATTTCTCTTAGCTTTTCATTTAGAGAAATCTAATTCAGATTAAACTGACACATAACTTTAGATTTTATCCTATTGGATTATATTATTCATCTATAAATTGCTGTTTTGTTTACATTTTCATAAGTCAGAGCAACAGTCAGCTTTTCTCTGTCTTAGTCAGAACCTCAGACATTCATGGCACAGGGACAAAGCAACATACCACAAAATCATGAAGAGATGAAGCTAATCTCTCCGAGTGGCTGCTGTGGAAATAGAGAATTTGGTTTGTGACTAAAACCTGTGCGCATTTCACAACTACTGTGTCAGACCATGTTTGGACCCTTTTCTCTCTCTGGATTTGCCTAAGTTTTCATCTCCAGGTCCGTCCATAACATTATGGAACATGGTGACAGCAGGAAATGAACAAAACGAGACCCGTCCTGTTTTTAAACAACCACAGGCCTGATAATAAACCGTTTTGTTTTCCAGTCCTGAAGCCGACATAGGAAAAGACAGTTGCTGCTGAGTTTTTCTCTTTTAAAAAGATAATTTTTGGTTTAGATATTTAAGGTTGGTTCTAATTTGATCAGAAATTACTCTAAAACAATCATTGTTTAGTGAAAGCCAATCAAGCCGTTCATTATCACCCTCATTAGACATTTCCCATAGATAAAGTCATGTCAGTCAGAAAGTCTGTCAGCAAGCATTTTCTTCATTGCAAGATGCAGAAAGGAATCTAATAAGAGAAAGTTATCAAACTTTTCTTGAATAGTTGGAAGTCTATGGAAATGGAAAATGAAATAAAATAAAAGGAAAGAAAAGAAAATATATAATCGATCACTTTACCCTTTACTGATTTCTGCCAACAGGCGGTTTCAGTCCTGGAGCTCCACCACCTCAGTCCAAAAAAGGTCAGCCACTTCTCAAACAAAAAAAATTATTCACTAATTAAAAAAAAAAAATAATAATAATTTAGCACCGGAGAGAAGGAAAGCCTTATGTTGGTGCACCTCCTCCTTGTTTCCCCACAAAAAAAGAAATTCCCCAGTGTCTCTGTCCTCATGGTTTTTGCACACACACACATTGTGAAGCAAGTTGCAGCTCAGGTGAGCTATTAGGGTCAGGGGTTCAGAGCAGATGAAAATCCTTTTGTGTTGCTTTCCCCAGATTTTAACCCATCATTTCCATCCGGTTGCTGTGTCGGTGTGTGTGCCTTGGGGGGGTGGGGGGAGATTGATGCTTGAAGCAGGCTGCCTTTCTCCGGCGGGCTGATGGGAGGGGTGCATCTCCTCCAGGTCTGAATTCCAACAAGCAGCGACTCCGATCAGGGAGTCCATGTTTGAAGGGCAGGGAGTAAAAAAAACAATGATTAGTTTAAGTTTCAATATTTCAAATGAATAATAATAATAAAAAAAATAAAATAAAGTTGTTCATCTTTACCATAAAAAAGAAGAAGCCTTTTCAGGAAAGGAATGTCGTCTCGTCAGTCGCCCCACTTCATCCTTCAGTCACTTTAAGTCACGTTTCCCTCTCGTCACAAACTTTTCTCATCTAATTTTCTCAAATTTTGTTTTTATCATCAACCTTACTTTTCTCTATTTAATTTTGTATGTTTTCTTTATTTAATTTTAGGTTAATTCCTCCATTTTATTCTATTTTAAGTTTTTTCAGTTTTTTAAACTTTTAATTTGACCTTATTTACTTACTTTTTTCTGTAATAATTTAAATAGTTTTTTATTTTTAGCTATGAGTTATTAACTTCCTGTAAAAATTGAGAGAGTTTTGTTTCTTTAAAAGCACCATTGAAATTAAAATTCATTATTATATAGTGTAAGTTTAATATGTAATACAGTGTAAATATGTTTAGTATCAGGTTTAAACACTCTTTTTTTTTGACTTCTTATTTTAACCCATTTCTTTTTGAAGCTGAGAGTTTCTTTGAACTCTCCTTTTAACCATCCATCATTTTAAACAGTTTTCTTCTCTTTTTTCTTTTTCCATTTTTTTTTTTTTTTTTTTCAAAATCTGTAAATTTCTTACCTTACCTTCTTTTTAGCCTCTAACTTCTCATGATATTTGTTTATCTTATCTTTAACATTTTTGTTTATTGCAACATTAAAAGAACCCTACTTTCTTTGCAATTGATCAAAAATTTCTCCTTGGGCAGTTGACAATTCCCTGGAACCTTGCCTTTTGTTCTACCACCATACTGTAGAACTGCAAAACCTTTCCCATTATCTACAGGTAATTTACCGGTTTCCAATATGCACCCCATTCCTATGGTGCCGACCTGGATAACTGGGGGGGATCCCGCTCTAGATTACCGACGTCTCAGTAAAATTAAATGCCTTCTGGTGGCACCTACAACCTTCCTCTCACCCTTGGAGAGAGCCTCACGTTCCTATGCGAGGTCTTTTGGTTCCCAGGTGGAACAAAACCCTGAACTGCCTTTCTGCTCCCCAAAAAGGAAAATTATCTGTTATTTCATATGTATAATCTTTAGTATTATACAAATTTTAGTGCATTAAAATGATTAACCCATTAATCTTTAATTTAGTTAGTTTCTTGCTAGATTATAATTTTAATAGAGAAGAAGAGGACTTTGTTTGAACAAATTTTCCAGAATTTGATTTCTAATTATCTTTAAATCTGTAAACAACCTGTTGTTTTGTGATTTAGTTTTTCAAAATCTAATCTAAATTGTGCCGACAAAAGATTCATCTCACCGTCTCAAAAAAAAAATGGTTCGTTTTGATCCTCCTGCTGACCTCTAGGGACCTCGATGCCAGAAGTCCTCACTCCCTTAACCTTCTAACCGGGGTATTGAGGCTGGAAGACTGCTTCCTCCAGGTGGTACCTGACACTTCTGACAATCGCTGTCCTCAGAAAAAATCAGTCAAAGAGAACTGCCTTGACAACGCCAAATTGTCGTGGGAAAAAAGTATTCAACTATTCATCCTAGTTAAATAAACGGAGATCGATGGATTTCACTCAGTCGGCACATTTATTAAAATCTTTGCAAAGAGAGAACAGTCATCATGGCACAGCATTCTGCTCTGTTCTGATCTGGGCAGGGTTCGTTCCCCCCTAGTTACAACAATCGAAAGCAGTCAGAGTCATAACAAATTACACACACTTTGCTTAACAGTAACATGTTATGAATAAACCTTGAGAAAGAATCTGGATTGTTATGGGAAGAAGCTATGTCTGGTCTACAAACAACATTCTGCAGGGAATGGTGTGGCCTTGAGAGAGAAACAGACTAAGTGAAAACTTTTATAGTGAGTAAATATGAATATTAATATATAATGAGAGAAAGATATAAATTTTCCCACAAAACCTATCATCAAAAATAACGGTTAGGGTTAAAAAGTCTAAAAAGTCATATAACAAAGTTCAAAACTAATAAATATTCTGAAGAGTTGTAGTCATTGTTGTCATTTTCTGAGAGTGTTGCATGTCCTGTATGTTTGTCTCACTGTTGCAAAGTCTGCATGAAAAGTCGTTATTTGGCTGTTCTTAATGTCATCAACATCATTACCTAAATTGCATATATGCTCACGTTTTGATATAGGCAGTTGGAAAAATCACTGTCAATATTGGAAATAAGTAATTAAAGATTTTCTAAATATATTTCAAACTAACATCACAGATTTCTAATATTCATTAATTATACCTGAACCAAAACTACATAACTCAGTTTTGTCATGTCATCAATTTTGACTTGAAGAAAGTTAGCAGAGGCATAAACAAATGCATGAGATTGATTATACAACAGTTAAGGAGAAAAAGAAAAAGAAACCATAACACCAAAACACTGCATAAAAAGAGACATTTTGCTTTATGACAAGGTTGCTAAGTCTAGCTGCTTGCCAGGGGACGGGCTCAAATCACTGCAGGCTGGAAGGCAGTCAGCTAAAAGCGATCAGTGCTTTCATGTCTGTTGCCAAAGTCTCCAACAACACAGAATGAAGTCAGTAGGTTTTCTCTAGTCACTTCTTTGAAAAGAGTTGATAGAGGGGTCTGAAAAGTGGTTAGATATAGTGACAACATCACCAATTAAGCAGGAGTGGTTTGTAAAGAGGTGGGACGATGATGCAAGGGTTTCAGATTAAATTGCATAGCGGCAGAACTGGGTAATATAGTTTTTCAATTTTTTATTTTACTTTTGGACTTTGTAAATGGCTATTTACAGACCACCAAGCTTTCTTTCAATGATGCACAACTTGTTATGATTCTAGCCCATCTGCCTGCTGTTTTTCTCCCTCTCCCTCAGCAATCAAGCTCATGTGCTCCACCTGTTCTCTGCTACTCAATCAGCATTACTCCACTCACCTGTCCTCCAGTGTTTATATTCAGCTCTCTGGCTGGCAGTCAGTGCCAGATTATCATGAGCTATTGGTGAGTTTAGTCCAGCATTCTTGTTACCTTTCTGCCTGACTTTGCCTCCTGATTCTCAGAGTCTGCGTGAACTCTATCGACCTGTCATAGTGTTTTCTGGGCCCCGGTCTCAAATTGTATCTTAATCTTGGATCACCTGGCTCTGGCTCTGGACCGGCTCTTGGATTCTGTACTCTGGTTTGTCCCCTTGATCATTCTGCCTGTCTCTAGTGATGGCAAAACAAGGTTTTTTTTTTAAGCATTGAGTAATTTTGAACCATTGTGTCATAAAGTGCTTTACTACCTGCAGCTTCATTCAGTTCCCTTGGGTGGCATCTACTGGCAGTGGCGATTGTTGCACCAAATGAAATCCTGAAAACGAGATGCATCTCTTCTGTACATGATGCCACTTATATTTGTGTTGTATCTGTGTTTTTTAATACCTCATTAAAGATTCCGACTTATTTACAGATGAAACAATCCATAAAAAAAACATTTTTGGTTGTCATTCATGTTTTGTGAGCTTGGTGTCCTAAGTGTTTTTTGACATGTGCTTGTGTTAATTCAGGTGTTTTTATTCAATAAAAGTAGTTTTTGCACAGCAGCAGGGCTGAAACTTTTTCTTCTTTTTTTTTCTTTGAGACATTTTTTTACCAGCTGTGAAAAATATTCTTTGAAAGGGAACAGAGGAGGCTGCCGTGGTAAGGACTGTTTGGCACGTTGGTATATATTTGGATAGAGTTTTGTGCTCTGCCCAATATTTCACTGGATATTCTGCTCAGTCCAGAGGAGGAGAAGAGAAGTATTGCTACACTTCCACTATAGCATCTTTAAGACCTGTAAAACCAGGGAAACAACCCGTTATAATTTTGACATTTGTAAGAACTGCATCACTTTCATAACACTATGACACTATGACACTATGAATATTATACCATTGGATCATATAAGCCTTTGGCTTTCTTATCAACACATTGGATGTACACTAGATTATGAAGTTGATTAAAATCAAACAACTTTTCACTCTCCCTTGTTTTCTTTTAATGAAAGGATGATCCAAATACTCTGAATTTCAACAATTTGTGACGAACAGGGACATGAACCGGTGCCTGACTAATCTTAAATGCAGTGATTTGCAACAAATGTTCAAAGCTCCGCATCTTACCTCGAAGCAGTCAGTTTAGTCGGTCTGAATGAAGCAGTAAAGGTGTCGAATGTCATCAGTGATATCACACAACACAGGCTCTGACCCACTGCTTCACCATTAATACCATGTCAAGTTTGAAGCATGTATCAAAGCCTCAGTTTGGAGGTAACATTAACTATCTCTGCTCTCATTAATATGACCCTATGCATTCCCCAGGACCAAGGAGTAACGGTCATAGAAAGATCCCTCCATACCAACCAAGCAGGATTCAGGAATCCTAAGAGTTTCACCATTGATGTGTGCACACCACTGGTTCAGAAAACCCCAAAGTTTATCCTCAAAAACACCAAAATGGTTAGTGGCTTTTTTCTTTTAATTTTCTCATAATGGTCTAAGCTCATCCCGGCCACTAACCAGCTTCTAATCCACCAGAGGTCTTGATCCATGGTCAGTGTCTCTGTGTTCTTGGTCTGAATAAACCATTTCACTTTGATTTGTAATTCTGGGTCATTACAAGAGTTTCATAAAGTATGTCTGAGATTGTTTTCATGTGTTTGGGGTCAGAGCGCTTTGGTGTACAGAGTTCATAATGCAGAAGGTCTATGATGAGAGAACCAGCCCCAATCCTCACCTCTCCCCTAATTTTCATTATGATGGGTAACTGACAAGATGCAGCACAGTAACATCAAATAATTCATAAAATAATACATAAAATTGTTAACTTCGTAAATTAATTCAGTATTTGCCTTCAAATTAATCTAAGAGATGACATATTAGTATATTCATTTTATGAATTTTTTCTTTATTGTAATTTGGCCCTCCTTACCCTCCATATACATGTACCCCCTACCTTGTACATATAATAATGTTTTTAACTCTCAAATCTTTATTTAGTAAACATTTTTGGAGTAATTAATAACAGCATTCTGGTTTTGAACGACAGATTGTGCTTGAAATGCCTGATTGTTCCGTCATTGTCCCTCGGTATTTAAAACCTCTGAACAGAAAGAGATCTACATCCTAATAATGATAATTTCTATGTCTATCCAACATCAAAACTGTGCCTCAGAGCAGCAATTATTTTGAACATGAAGGTATAATAGACTCAATCATATCTAGTCATCACATAAATGAATTTATTTTTACTCTGCTAAATGCTTGACCAGCATCACTCCCACACTGCCTGTTTTATTTAAACATTCATCCCTATGGTGCTGTGCCTCCCTCAAATAAATATGCCAACTTTCTGGAGAGATCAACCCACTGAGCAGGAAAAACCTCTAGGTTCACACACATATACTGAGCCATATGTTCTTCATTAAATCAAGCCACTTGCTGATGAGCCTACAGTTATCCAGTTACCTCCTACATCCCCTGCTGCTCTAATGGGACTCTGTTTGAAGGTGAGAAAAGGATGAGGGTAAAAGAGAAGGGTTTTTTGGGTTGAGATGAGGTGAGTGAGCAGATTAATTCTTTCTGGGAGACAACATTGAATGTGTTAAATGTGAACATCTACCAACTAAAAGGCTGTATTTTTTTTCTTTGCCATCTTATTTAAGTATGCTTTTGAGGAGTAAATGTTGTGATTACTAATACAAATCTTCTCTTTAAAGCTAGATTTATAGTGTTGCAAGTTTCCAATTGTTGAATTTGTTGTATGCTACAAATGTTCATCTGTTGTTTAAAATATCCAAACGTGTTAAAGTTGTATGTTATTTGTTTTTCCTTTAAATACACATTTCTAAAGTGGGATTACAGTAGTAGCCATTCAAACTTTCCCCACCTTCCTTGGCTGGTCCTTGGCTTGTTCCCTACAATTCTTCTTTAAACATCAATATTTGTAGTAAAATATTCTTTCTGTCATGATTTGTGGACATTATGATCTAAAGGGAAGCGTCATCTCCTGTCAGACCCTGTAATTCAGTAAAAGGGTGGATTTAGAGTAAAAAAAAATATAAGAAGGGTTTACTCCAGTGGCTGGAAGTTGGAGGGGATTTTGCTGGGAGTTGGAGGGAAGTGGGCTGCCATTCGGCTGGCGTGTGACTGGGAAAGGCTATTTTGAATGGCTGCTACTGTATCAGTTGTGCACTGCATCTTATTTTGTTACATAATAAAGAAACCTATTAGTGGTCTGTGAATTCAAAAGAAGTCTTTCTAAAGCCGGGCATGTGATACTTTCAATCATTGCACACAGCTACATCTCAAACTGTACGTTGAAACCACAGGGATAAAAAGTTCACAGGTCATGATGCATGCTCTTATGCTGTGTGGCCCGATGCTCTGATATGATCTTACGACGACTGACTGAATTTCAAACATGTTTGATTTTCTCCCGACCTTACGATTCCTGATCGGGAAGTGACTAAACAACGCATAACCTGCAATTTCCCCGATAGAAAAAATTGTTGCACGACTGGAGCAAAAAATCTTATTGTGATTGCTGGCTTAAGTGGTTCTGAATTGAATGTGTGGTAGTAGTTGTGTGGAAGGGGTTTTTGTGCAACACAATGCATTAGGGCAGGGTGATAAACCTTAAATTAGGATCACAATATGGTTTTGGATTTTTCATGATGCCTTCTGAAAAATTAACCTTCACAGAGGCAGCCTTACTAAGCCAGTTTTTTTTTTTAATGACAAAGAGGAAGGTACTGTACATTTCCCAGACTGCTCCACTAAACTCAATAAACCCATCACAGTCAAAGGTGTCAGAAACTCTGCCTAAACAAATAAGGTATTTTCACTATTACAAACAGCCTTCCTTCTTTTATATATTTACACAAAAACATACTTGTTGTACATGATGCTATTATCCTCCTATATGTACTTATCCTGTCCTTACCCCCTTCAAGCATGCTTTTCCATACTGTTGTTGTTTGTTTGATGTGTACGATGGAAAACTAAAGTCTAGCTCTTTCTGTGTACAAACTTTGCAATTAAAGTGGATTCTAATTCAGATTCTGATTTACTAATAAGAACCAATGCAACTTTAACATGCAAACATGAATGCATGTTGCATACTAGGGGTGTAAATCACACCCATCATGGCGATTCGATTCAGTATCGATTTCCTGACCCAACGATTCGATTATTTTCGATACTCAAGAATACACGATTCGATTCGATTAATCGATTAATCGGTTATTTTTTATTTTTTATTTTTTTTTTATTTTTTTTTACACCTTACAGGCTAAACAAAGTTTCAAGTTTGAAATAAATCAATGAAAGCTGTAATATCATTATGCATTTTCTTTAGAAACAACAGCAAATAACAGAAGTAGAAAAGTTGCATCAAAAAATACTGCAAAAATACTGCACAATATCAGTGTAATGAGTTCAATGCAATACCTCGGCTCCAGAGAAACTGTCCAACATATTTTTTTAGAATGTAATAAATATACTCAGGAAAGAGAGATGTTGCATAGAGAGTTAGACAGGAATAAAAATAAACTAGATATAAGGGAATTGTTTCAAAGGTAATCTGGGGATGTAGTTTTTGGTAGTATTTTTAATTTTCTAAGAAGAACGGGTATTTTAGGGAGAATATAATAGTTTGTCTGGTCCATACTCCATTCTGGAAGGTGGCGGTAATGCACCTATAAGTTGTTTGCCAACCGCCATTAAAAAAAAGAAGAAGAAGAAGGCTCCAGAGTGTCGACATCACCGCCCCCTTGAGAGACGCTCCGCTGCTCCTCTCCCACATTGTAGCTGACCACAAACAGTGCTGCAGACAGGAGGCCGGCTTGTTTTGTTTTTATGACCGAAATTGCGGAAAAAAACTCGTGAAGTTTGACCCGCTAGAAGAGCGAGGTGCGCGAGACCGCTGTGACCCTTTTTCCAGCTGAATCTCCGCTCTTTTTGGCCCTCATGTCCCTCCGTCGTCGGACTAAACTCGTCCCCACTTCCTCACCGCCTCGGCCGTATCTAGACCCACAGTCCGTAGCTCAGACCACGCTTCAATACTGAGCATAATTTAAAAATGTCTGTGTGAAGCTTACTGCAACACACTGCTGTAAGAGTATAACCAGGAAGCGAGGTAGGAGGGCAAAATAGGTTTAGCGACACCGCAGCACGGGAGGAGAATTACGCCCAGGAGCAAATGGATAAAAATAGACCGGAGGAAAAAAAAAAACATGAATCGATTATCTTGCGGACGTGTCGATGCATCGGATCGTCGGCTTTTGGATCGATGCATCGATACAAAACGATTATTATTTACACCCCTATTGCATACGTATGTCATTTGATTTTGACTGTGACCTTCCTGCAACAGCAGGACAACTATAAACAAGATTTGAGTTTTCCTTCCACATAACTCAACATCATGCATGATTCAGTCAGGTTCCAAACTAAAAGCTATGGTGCAGTCTAGCTGTTACTACAATCAGAAGAAACTTATTTGCTTAATGCATCTTGCATGTTACTGAAATAGCTTTTGTGATACTGTAAGATGTTACACAAAGACATACATACTGACAGACTTCAGGCACTGAGGGAAGCAAGGACTTAAGAAATGGGTAAAGTTCAGATTAAAAATTTTTTCGGCAGGCTTTTTCTTGGTTTTAACAGGCTAGGGTAAATTCCATGAGGTCAGGAAAGATAAAGGGGCAATTTGGGAAATAAGAAGCTCACAGCCAGGGATTCCAAAACAGAGAAGAGAGGAAAAAGGCACAGATAGGAGAATGGAGACTGGACAGTCTGGGCTTTGAACTAAACAAGGAAAAAAAAGGACTGGTTAGTCTCACATCAGTATATTTAGACAATAGCCTCTCAGAATGCCTGAAAGTTTTACCGTAGAGGTATTCACATGTCAAGCAGGAAGAGGTCCATCCCAAAGAATTGTTAGTCTCAACTCACTGAATATTGCCGCTTAGTCAATTTATTTTCCAAGTTGACTGGTTTACAGTATAAGTCAAAGTCAAGTCAATGTGTCGTTCCATGATCATCACAACCTGTCATGCACCCTGTGCGGTAAGAAATGACAGGATCATATCAGTTTCTGATGCACAGGCGGCTTGATCAATCATCAATAGTTGATGATGTTGGGATTGAGACTCCATTGTCCATCCTTAGATAGCAGCAGCAGCTGATCAGGGTGATATCGTCCTGGTGTGAAGGTCATAGCTCAGCACCAGGCTTGAAACGCACAGCTGACGTAAACAACAGGGAATGTGGAATAAACTACTTAAAGTTTCTTAAGAGTATTTGGTGAATAGGAAAAATTACTTACAACTTTTTGCTGAGAGAGAAACATAGCAGATATTCAAACAAAACATATAATAACTAAAAATATGAAATAATTTAACAGGATGTGTGGATATATTTGTATGATTAGCAAGGCAAAAATGTCAACAGGGGACCGGGGCTTTCTTAATGAGGCTATCTGCAGCTTTGGTCCTCATGGATCACAGCCTTCTGCCAAAGGGGTATATCGCTTTAAAAAAGGTACAATAGGTAGGGGAATGGATTTAAGAAAAATACAGATCACTTTATGCAAAATCAAAAATGAAATGGTAGTATAACAACAGTCCTGTAAGCATGGGTGTTTCAGAAAACATTGTTGGCATGCTACTGTTCTAGGTTTCAAATAAATGCATTACGATTGGGGGGTAAATAATAGCTTTTTGAGACATTGTGAGGATATAAGCGCTGTTATAAAGCCCAAATACTGAACGTTAGTAGAAGGCAGTAGAAAAATGTGACTAAAAGCTGAAAACAGACAAACAAACAAAAGAAAATATATATATATAACAGCAACCTACCGTAGAAACCAACAGACACATTAGAACACTTTAGCAATTACAAAGAAAGTCAATGAACACACATATGATGTAATGTTAATCGAAACACAGGACTTTTTACTTTTCAAATAAACAATATATGACAGTGTGACCAGAAAGTTTCCTAATTAATATTTTTTTTTTTGAGGAAACACAGGGCATACAGTAATTGTTTTTAATAAACTAAGACTGGCTAACAAACACAGCAGTGCAGAAATAAGGAACAGAAAATTTCACACAAGAGAGCACATTACGGAGGGCAAATTACCCAACCCTCAATGAAGGCAGTAATAATGAAGTTCATCATCCAACCTGTTTGTCCTTTAATAATTCCACCCCCTTTTATTGCTCTGTGAGCTTTTTGCTTTGCAGACAAAAGTCATTTACTCTCTCAAAAGCTAGAAACTTGTAACTCTAGTGAGATGTTAACATGTTAGCAGTGTCATCATGCTCTCTCACCTCACACTTTAACTCTGAATTTTCCACATTGTTGTTGGAGGGCTATGAGTGATATATACTGCAAAGACAAACAAAGATATCTATACTTAATGATCGCAATATTGGCTCAGGTTTGTTGAGCATTATTAGCAAATGTTGCCTTGCAGTCCTGAATTTCATCCCTAAATGGGATCCTTCTGCATAAAGTGTACATGTTCTTTCTACAGTTTTCTCTCTGTACTCTGTCAAAAGACATAACTGTTTAAATAACTGAACTGTATTAGTTGCTCTTAGGAGTTTTTTGGTGAAGGCATGTTTAGTTATTTTCTTGTCTCTGATAGACTTGGCTTGATGTCTTACCTAAACTTCTGAAGACAAGAAAACACTCCACAGCTGTAGATGGATTAATACTTTACAGTCCTACTGTGTATCAAATGTTTAGCTGTCTGACCATTATTTATCTCTATTTTTCAATAAATGAAATAATAGAAATAATTTTGTCTCATTCGTTTCAGCTGTTTTATTGCAAAAAATGTCCATAGATCATTTGTAAGCATTCTGACTATTGCTAAACTAATTTGTTTGACAGAGCTTGAAATATTTTTAATGTGCTAACAACATACTTTCATACAAACCTGCTTAGCTCATCCAATCCGCTTTGTTATGTAAGTTCTATTGGTGTCCTTGCATAAATTGCAGATCTTAAAGGAAAATTCCGGTTTTTAACACTTTTAGCCCATTTTCTGTAGTGTCCAGGATGAAATCGAATGATCGACACCAAAATTTTGACGATTGGTCCTGTCTCTGCTATTTGGCTCATGCAGAATCCCCCCCCTGGCTGCTTCAGAATGGCTTCCATAGTGCATGTCCGATAATGTCCTTAAAACAACCTTAAACGTTCTTTTTTTAAAATATGCTACTCACCGGGTCGTCAGCGCTGTTCAATGACGTTCCAAAAAAAGTTTCGTGAAGAAAATGGGCTAAAAGTGTTAAAAACCGGAATTTTCCTTTAAAATTAGCTAATCTGCATGCAATACAAAGACTAGACATTCTTATGGTTGTAATGCCATAAGCCATGATAATAATTTTGGACACTGAGGACCAATATCCAGGCTAGTTAACTTTGAACATGGTTGGAAGAAGATGCATTTTAGCTCTGCATCACCCTCCTCTCTAACTGCTAAATGCTTTTCTCATCCTCTTTTGTGGCTGAGACAACATCGGAAAGAATCACATAGAGTTAACAATTAACTGAAGGTTTACTGATTTCTGATTAAGCAAATCATATAAATGTTATTTTGCCAAATAATGTTTTGTTTAACTCCTTGGATTTTCAATTTTGATTTTCAATTTTGATTTTCTTATGGGACTCCTATAGTGACGAGTCGCGGTACAGATGGGAGGATGACCATCTGGCGACGTTGTGCAGGGAGAACAACCTGAAGCACAACGCTCTAAAAACAGTGGAGATTGTTATGGACTTCAAGAACCACCTGCGTTACATTAACACACAGTCTACTATGTATATAGTATATGGCTATATGTATAGTATATTGTATGTTTTATATCGTATATAGCTATAGATTCTGTACTCTGTATATATATGTAATTTCTATGCACCATCAACACCAAGTCAAATTCCTGGTAAGTGCAAACTTACCGTACTTGGCAATAAATCTGATTCTGATTCCGAATCTGATTTGAACATTGTCTATTGCTCTAAATTAGTTAAAAGCTAATTTGACTTAATTCCACTCTTCAAGATAAATATTGGTTCTCATACATGAAACCCATAATGAACTGTGATATAATTGTTTTTCTTAGTTTTGTTGAGATCCAGTAGCTCAGTTAAGATATTTTAATTGAAATATGTTGAACTTTGGGCTAAATTAATTTTGTCAATTAATTCTTATATTTTAAAAAGTCTTCAGAGGGCATTTATTCCATATGTGTATATGGCAATTAAATGTTAGATCATGATTTGAGCTTGATTTACGCTCATCTGTTGTCCCAACACATAGCCATGTGGGTGTGTGGTCACAGAACAATATATGGCAGAAAATTATTTGATGAAATAACATTTAATTGAATATAAAAGAGTGCTGGCACTGGGAGCCCACTGTGTAGACAGCTGCTTGTTTTCGTTATTTACTTTTGCAACCCCCCTTCCATTTTTTTTAAACTAGAAATCCCCATTGGGGTTTGAAGGTTGTTACCTTCCGTCAGCCACCAGGCAAGAGGTCAAACTGAAGTGTTTTTACTCTGTCAGCTTTAAGTTTAATTGCTCCTTTGCTTCACAATCCTACCATGAGGTTGTAAGGCAGACTCACCCCATGATAAAAGACGTGTCATCCTTAGCAGTTGGCCAATTTTTATAATGATCAGCAACAGCAATAAGACTGCAAGCACAAGATATACTATTTGTTTTAATTATGTTCCCCTGTTCGGTCTGACCATGTAGTTTAATGTTGTGTGGGTGTCTAAACAAGATAAAAAAAATAAATAAATAAATAAAACAAAACATAACAGCTGGAGCTGTAAACCTGAATCATGAACCCAAGATTAATCTTTCCTATGTGGGTGGGAAAGGAAAGGGTAAGTAGCCCATGAAGCAGAAGAGCTTTTTCTTTTTTTGAAAATACTTTAATGTACACATTTCTGTTTTGTTTCTTTTTTTTTGTTTTGTTTTTACACTTCCTCTGCCCCATCTCATATACCTTATCTATGCCTGGGTCCTCCCTTTTCTCTAGCCTACCTTGCAGAAGCATTTGGGTTCAGGAAGTACATTTTTTTCTGGTAAATGAAATTTGCATTTAAAAAATTTCCTTGATTATTATCTTCTTGAGAGACTTACTAATGACTCAATTTTGTTTGTTTACTGATGGACATGAGTTGTTCTACAGAGGGACCAGCAGAAGCCAGTGCACCCGTTGAACTGATCCTGGCCACGGTTATGGCCTTTTACTGAAGACATTATACCACACTTACTTTGTCTAGAACCACCACTGCTGATGTAATCAATAAGATTGGCATTTCAAATAATTCAGCATTCAGTTAACTTGACTGAGATTTCCACGGGTAGGAAAACAGGCCCACAGAATAACAGATCCTTAACTATGTTTAAAAGTGGAATTTACATTACAAAGCGGAAATGTCTTTTCATCAGTTTTTCGAGTCAGAATTTTTACTTCTCAGAACTTAGACAGCTCCTGTTGGGAGAGTGATACCTCTGTTAAACCACTTTTCTACTGGCCGAAAAACCCATTCAAACCCGGGAACAGACGTTGGTTGACCTTTTAATCTATGTGATAACACTGAGTGCAACGTTGGATGTCAACAAACCAAACTAGCCACATCTGATCTAACAAGCTGAAATATTGAATGTAAACAACTTTGTTTACATTCGATAAACATGGCGCAGAGAGATTCGAACAGATAAAAGTGAAACAATAAAGTGCACTGGCCACGGCTTTCTTATATGTTTCTCTCCATTGTTTACTTTCCTGATTTCTGTTGCACTGGCCACCTCATCAATGCTAACCCTGCATGATGGTGTCACCAGACACGCAGCGCCGGGGGGCAGAGCTTACAAGAGAGGGGTTAGATCCAGCTTTTTTTGCCAATCCGAAGGGAGCAAAATGCTGATTTTTAGTGGGTCGACACATGTGTGAAAAACCCGGAAAGACCCAAATATTTTCAGTGGAATAGAGGCTTAAGAGACCACAACCTCCAATCAGGTTAGCAGAAAGTAGTGAAACAAATTTTTGCTGAATAATCGTCATTAAAACTTTTAATTGCTGCCCAGCACATGTTTATTATACTGAGTAAACATTAAAAAGATTAAACATTAAAAATCATCAGAACTCTGATTAGTAACCTGCTGATTTAATGTTTTTTTTATTAATTTAGAAAATTAACTGGTTTTGTTTATCTGCTATTTTAAATGCAATTTAAAGGGATTTTATTTGAATTACAAATAACGGCCCCTTTGATACCATAAGTAGTTGATAACGCAAATAATTACATTTATCTGCAGTTTGTTCATTTCAGAGTTGCAGGATTATCTATGTAGAGACTTCCACTCTTGGTTTTCTCATAGCACCTTTTGAACTTCTATACCTATTTTAGTGAAATTATCATTCAAACTAGATTTCACAAAATTTTTTTGACCAACTTTGATGATGATGTGCTGAAATCCTTTTACATTCTGGGAGGGTGTGTTGGTTTGATGCCTGTTCCTTTTAAGACATTGATATTCATTTTATCTTAAGCCATTTTCTCTGAAAAAGAAATAAAAAGTAATTTATAAGTTTATTTTATGTCTATTAAGAGTACAACAAAAGTGGATCAAAGTGTTTATTTTATTAATTACAGACCCTGAAAAACAATATCAAGTATAAAGTCAAAATAACACAATGGATGCATAGCAGGGGTGCATCTACATGGTGTGGATTACAGTTACCTGTACTGTTAGATGATAACGACACATGAATGTGATAAATATCCAAAGTGAAAAATAAATTACGTTAAGTACATGTCAGCCTGAGAGGAAAATAATACCTGGAGTGATTTGAAAGAGGAAAACCAGAAAGAACAAGAGAAGCTTTACACATAAAGAGTGAGGAAAGCTATGTTTGGTGTGTTAAAGACTGTGCCACAGATAAAAAGACAGGAAAAAGAGTTAGAGGCAGTTGAGTCAACGATACTAAGATTTACTTTGGAAGGAATGAGGATGGACAGGATTAGGAATGAGCAAATCACTGGGAGAGAGCTCAAACGTGGAGCAGCGAGGCTGGGCGTATTGGGAGAAGATGGAGCTGCCAGGAAAGAAGAAAAGGAAAAGATTTATAGATGTGGTGAGGGCGGACATGCAGGTCAGGAGATGCGGTGGGCAGGAAGCGATGGAAACAGATTATCCGCTGTAGTGACCCCAAACAGAGAAAGAGGAGGAAGAACATCCCATTGATGTTTCAACGCTTTGGGGGTGATTTTCATCCCATTTGTAGACAGTTTTTTTTTTTTTTTTTTTTGCTTGTTTCACTTGTTTTTAACTTCACAGGACCGTGAACTATTTTCTTTCTGCTGAATCATACAGCTATCATACACTTTAAATGAAAGATTACATATATACAGCACGGTAGGGAAAAGCAAACTGCAGTACCAGCAGAGTAAACAAGCAAATCTTTAAAAAGGCAAATATCATATTTTTGGGTTTCCAGATGCCCCCTTACATTGTTTTATCATTTTTGCTTTCCGAGCACCACATTTGACGAGGTGTGCTTAGGATTTACAGACATTTTTAAAATTGTGTGAAAACCATCTCCATAGAGACTAATAAAGTTGAAGATTATACCTTTTTGATTTCAATTAATTAGCTTCATGTCTTTAGTCATGTTTAACCTCATGACCTATTTAATCCCTAATGCCTTATTGATCTCCTCACTGGACATACAGTATCAGCATAGACTGTAGATCTTCACCTTATTTCACTTTCACGTGTGAAACTCATTCAATACCTTCTGTCTATATATTGCCATGCAATCATCTTAGTGTTTGCTGTTTTGTTTTTGTTTTTTTACTTAAGGCCATCAGTCTTTTTCTCTTATGCTTTTTAAAATGTTTCTCAGCTTCAGAAAATGAAATATGAATATTTTGAAAGGCCCTAAATATATGATGCATGTCTTCTGATACTGTATGACCACAAATCTGTGTAACAAAGGGAATATATATATATAATTTTAATCTTGAAATCTGTAACCGTGAGTTTCAGTTTCCTGCTGCCTCTGGGCAAGGCACTTAACCCCAAGTTGCCTGCTGATCTCTTTATATGTGTTAACTGTGTGAGTTAATGAATGCAATTGTCTGAATGTGGTTTTATTGTGAAGGGCTATATACATTTAGTTCATAAACTCTATTTTCAAACTCTTCTACTGCTTGTTGTAGTTGCAGACCTATGCATTAATTTCTAAGAACAAGCTTTAATTTTGAATGGCTGTGTCTCATTGTTTAAACTCAGTCAGACCAATAGCCTACCTTTCAGATCTTATGACCAAATAAAAGGCATCATGAGCATTTAGAGATGTTTTTTTGGTCCTGTCTACTCCTAAAAAACCCACTCCTGTGATATCTAACCATGGCCCAATCCCGTTCATGACTTCCCACTTCCTGCCGAGTCATAATTCAATAAGGCTGATACGTCCGACACACCACAGTCAGACGGTCACTCAATCTCATCCCTACCTATTCTCCTCATTGGCAGATAAGAGACAGTGATTGCACTCTGTCACTTTTATTCCCCTGCTCGATGGAAGGGAGATGGATGGCAAGTTGCGGCATGGGGAGAACTGGGGCTGCCTGCCGCTTGATCGAATCAGCCCTCCCACAATATCTCCTCACTGCCAGTTTCCCCTACAGCTCTTGTGTGCCTGCTGGCATTTGAAATGTGGATCTCCTGCAGCCGTGGGGAAAAGTGAGAGAGCCGCACACGTCAAAATGCTAGCATTACTCAAGAGGGAATGTCTTTGTCTTCACAGCCTTTCCAGCAGCATTTATATGAATGAAAAGATAATTCAACCTTCAAAAATTATCTTTACATTTTAATTCAAGTAAGACATCTAACTTTTTTTTTTTTTTTTTTTTTACATTTTTACAAAACTATTTTAGCAAGCAAATTATATCTACTCATAAATGTTGGGCTTTTAATAAGTGATTTGCAATTGGATTTTTTTTTTTTCTTACCATACAAAAGAAAAATTGGGATTAATGAGTTGGGATTTTCTTTTTCAAATGGTCAAAATGTTGCAAGCATCTTCAACAAATTACTGAGTGGAGCTCTAATTAAACCTAATAAGGCTAAGGTCTCTTAACTTATAATTAGTAATCATTACTGATACCAATAATTACTTTTCTCTCTGCCATCCAGAGACGGCATTTGTTTGACAGCAGCAACTGGAATGTATGTTTAACTACTTTTATGACACTGCAACAAACTTTTCCTAATACATTTATTTATTTATTTTTATATCTAAATGTGTTGTATATATATAAATGTGTTGTATAAATAAACTGCCCTTGCCCTTAACCCTGTTAAGATTTAAGCAGGATTAGAGTTTTATAGAGCAGATAAGGCCATTTGAAGCCAAATTAGTTAAAATTAGAAAAGGTTATACCTGAAAGGAGACTTTAATTGACATCCTCAAAAGTGAAATTGGTTAAGATGTTAATTCGAACCCAGGACTGATCAAGGCTTCACCCTTACAATGAACTTAAAATTGCATGAACACCAGCTGTTGCCCATATTAAACTACATTTCATATCACTGTATATTTCAAAAGAGCATACAAAGAGGGAAGCCCCAGCTTTAAAAGGATCTCTCCAAGGTCAACTGAAATTGTACAGAGCATGAAAGTGGCATTATGCTGATGGGCCCCTTAGATACCAATGTTACTGGTGACACCCCACCCCTAAGTGGTGTGTGATAATGAAGGAGGACTGTGACGATACCTTTGATCATTAATTTAATGATGAATTGTGGAGAAAACTTATTGATGCAGCAAGTGAAGTGGTCCTAAAACAACAGTTTTTAAATTCTTAAAGAAGTGTCTCTTTAGACTCCTGGAATGTGCATTTCTAAAGCCCTGACTTATGGACTTAAAAGTCAGAGTGTGGATGGAAAATACAAATTAAAAACGACAAACTGACAAATTTTAACTTTATGTTTGAAAATTGCATTTTTTTTAGTTACAGCTTGCAAGGGTACCTGTGGGTTGTATGTCTGGGTATGTGGAGGAAGGGTATATGTCAGGGTTTAGAAAAAAGGAACCAGAATTCAGGCAGAAAGAAACGGTTTGTTTTAAAGTGCAACACTTTATTGACTGCTCAGGATTGCATGGCTCGTCAGCTGGGACCAGCTTGCTGGATTCACTGTAAAGATTAATACTCAAGTCAGTGATCACTAAACTGGAAAATAACATGTATGTGAGTCACTAACCTGGTTCTTAGAGCTGTCTGTCCTTAGAGGCAGGAGTGTGAACCAGTCAAATGACTTTTCCACAGCTTGCAGCGGGAGCCGCCCAGAGAGTTCCAAGAGTGAGGAAGAGCAGACTGACGAGCACAGGCCAGCAGATGCAGAAGAGCAGAAAAGTTCAGAGGCAGAATCCAGAGCAGTTTACGAAGCAGTTGTCCAGACTAGTATATCAGAGAGACGCAGCGGTACCGAAGGGAAATCCAAGCCCGGGTCAGGAGATAGATCCAAGGTCATTAACAGGCAGAGTCCAAACAGCAGTCCAAACACAGGAACAGGCAGAAACAGACCGGAACAGGGACCAGCCAAAACTCAGGGGTCCAGAGGCAGAAAGAGGTCAAGATCAGCCAGTGGAAACACAACAGGGTGCGTTAGAGAACTCTTAAACTCGGCTCAAATAATTTGGCACTGATGACTGCAAACAGGCAGCATAAATAGGATCTGGAACAGGTGGATCAGATGAGCAGAGCTAAGTAGGTGGAAGAAATTAACTAATAATCCAGTCATCAGTGCCAATATCATGACAGCATATGCATATTTGTGTCATTTTTACCCCATTTGCATTAATATATATTGAAATCAATACTCAAAACTTCATTACTGAAAACTCAAAGAAGTTTTGTATTACTTAAACATTGGAAAATAGTAGTTTAAATATATATTAAAAGAAAGACTGTATTGCATTTTTCGGGAATGCTAATAGTTATGAAATGTGCTCCAGACATATACGTACATGCTCACAGCTGCTTAGATGAGAAGTTTTGGGTCATTTAAAAAGGCTGTATTACTTATTTAGATAAATTTTCTTTTTCCCAAGATGAAATATAATGTACTGATCATAAGCAGATTAAGAAATTATACAGATTTATGTAACTTCCAGTTATATTGCAATGTCTAAGGATCAAACAAAAGGAAAGTTTGCTCAGTTTTCACATAAAGAACATTGTTTATTATTATAATAGATTAATGAACCTGAAGAAAATAAAAAAGGAGGGCATAGTTTGGTTTTGGAACTCTTGAAAAAGCTGACCTATCCAAGTGGGTGGTTATGAGGGCTACAGCTTTTCTTTTCGCAGAAGCAGATATTGGACCTGGGAGGAATTTGAGGAGGTTAAGCATAGGGATTTTAGTTGGCCTCAAGGAAGTTCTGGAAATCTGTCTAGCAACTCTAAAAGAGGAGGGTGAAAAAAAGGACTGTATCGAGGTGGATGTTTGGTGGAAGAGTAATGTAACCCAAAGTCAAGATATTGTCGGAAGGTTAGCTTTATGTCTTCTGGGAAGGAGGTAAGCCTCAGGGCTCTGAGGTAGGTGACTCCATCTCCATAGTAAAAAAGTATCAGAGTGATCGTGTAGCAGATGTAGAAATTCATTCTGGGAGGCCTTAAGCCCTGGAGATTGTGGGGCTGTTGCAGGTCACACACCATTGTCATGACACACGGATATGTGGAACAACACCTTTATCATAAACAATCTATATAATTTAGATTGACTACTGTGCCTTATTTTCTGTGAGAGTGATTTAGCCCACGTAGACTAAGGCTACGTTCACACTGCAGCCTGAAGTGACCCAATTCCGATTTTTTTGCCCATATGTGACCTGTATCTGATCTTTTTATGACAGTCTGAACGACACAGATCGGATTTTTTCAAATGCGACCCAGGCCACTTGGATATGTGGTCCTGAATCCGATACGTATCTGATCTTTTCAAATGCGACCTGTGTCTGTACGGCCAGGTCGCATTCATCCGACCTACACGTCATTGATACTTGACAAATGTTACTAAATGTTACTAATCTGCGTCCTACTAAGCGGAGGCGGGAAAAACTAACAACCATGGCGGAAGATAACACAGAGAGCAGTCAATAGAGAGCTCAGTGAGAGCTCTGTACGGACGTTGCTATTACTGCCCCACAAAACGCCATTGCAAGAAATCTGGCTCTCTTTCTTTTTGATCTTCTTAAAAAGATTTCGTTCGTAATGTGCCTGCTCCTGTTGGAGAAGAACTTAAAGAACGCAATATACGCTGCGGTATTACGAGTCATGTTTACTTCCGCAAACACTGAGGACGCTTGCTACATGTGACGTCATCGCGTCCTCGAGTGCGCATGCGGGACACTTCGGTTGAACGCTTTCAGTTCACACAGTAGATCACATACAAGTCGCATATACTTGGAAGTGTGAACGGACATGCAAAAAAATCCGATTTCACAAAAAAATCGGAATTGAGCATTAAGGCCTGCAGTGTGAACGTAGCCTAAGTGTATCTCCCTCTACAAGCATACACTGTGTGACTTATTTTGTTACCTCATGGGAACATTGTAATGCCATTTTTTTTCTCAAATAAGCTACATTGTGGGGACCACTCAAGTCGTACTTTGTGATGAAAACTTCTCTTCTTGGTTTTGGGGTTAGCTTTAGATCTAAGGTTTAGGTTAGGGGTATGATGGTAATGGTCAGGGTAATGGTCTGGGTTAGGCCATACAAATGAATGGAAGTGGAGAGAGAAAAGTTTTATGTTGCCCAGAAACCCATCAAAGACAGCCTAAAAGTTAGATAATGACTGTGTGGCCTAGGTTAAGATAATGCAGCTGTCTGTATCACACTGCAGGGTTTGTCTTTGCAGTGGAGAGAAAAAAAAAAACTAGAGACTCTATACCTCATGAGACATGACTCACGAGACAGTGATAAGTGCCATATCACTGAAGAATTTAACTTAAACGGAGGCCTAGTCTGGTGTTTGGTGAAATGTTAAACTAATTGCAAACTACAAGGTTTATCTGACCAGAAAACAGACTGAGGATGAAAAAGTTAATGTTGTAGAAATACAAAGCTCCAGATCAACATTAATGACATACAGAAAATGTAAGTGGCACACATTGTCTTTATTAAATTTTTCTTCATGAAATTCTGTGCGGAGAATATGTTTCCCTTTTTCACTCACCGTCTTCATTGTCCAGCATGAAATAAAGATCAGACCTACAGAGTTAAACACATAATTCATATTCATAAGCACAAAGGCCAGCATAACAGTCACCTGTTCAGTATTGATCAGTATTCACTAAGCCAAGGTCAAACAGATGTACTGTGAATGGCTTGTAAAAGCCATTTGCCAAAAAAAAAACCATGTAACCAGCATTATCTCATTTAGAGACTTCCTCCATTTCACAGACTCAAAGTTATAAGTGCATAATGTAAAAAACTTTCCTCATTTGATACATTTATTTGAGGGACAGTTGATTCATTCACTCAGGTTCTGTCATTTAGCCGCTAGCAATTCCTCCAGATTTTAATTTAATTTTTTTATCATATCAATTATCAGTAATGTCCTTTTCCTTTGTAAGATACAAATTCTTCAGGGCTCAAGCTAATTGGTCTCCAGTTTCAGGGTTTTTATATAGATACAACAAACAAAAAATAAATAAACAAAACAATGCACTGAATCATGTAAAATCCTAAGCAGTTACAATCATTTCTAAGTTATGCCCAACTCCATTTCTAGTGTTGTCTGTTCAAACCACAGCAGCAATTTGCGTTGACCAACTTTCAACAAATTTTGTAAATACACTTCGGTTCAAACGGCATATTTAAAGGCTTGAGGACTGACTTGGATTTGTGGGTTTTATCAAAAGCAACAACAACAACAACAAAAAACTAGCAAAAATAATAATAGGGGCGCTTTGAGGGAAAAGTCAAGTTGCATTCATAGTGAAGGGGCGAGGGGGATGAATTTACATAGTATTCCTATGTAAACCATGCAGGGAAGTGTAGTGAATTCCATTTGGGGACAGCTGTCACCGCTCCCGCACACTTCTTGTGCTAATCAGTAGAACTGAGGTTTTGTAAAACAACGGCACCACATGAAGGAAACGGAGCAGTGACTGTTAAAGTAAAAAAATCTGAACTTTTCTGTAAAATCGCGTTGTGACAACCAGTCAGGAACTGGTCGTGGTTGTGACATAGAATAAATAAGTGCAGCTGAAACAAAGCTTTTTTTCAGTTAGAATGGAATATCGAAAGAAGAAGGGATGTTGACAAGGATGAAATAAAAATGCTATCAAGAGGTTTTTAGATGGCTTTTAAAAAAGCTGTTTTAATTTAGCCCTAGAAGAACTGGTTCTTTTCCTCCCCACCTCCGGAGCAGACACCGGCCAACCCGTCGCTCCCCAGAACTGGTGCTCTCTGCCCAGCTAGATGCAAGGATGCATCCCCAAAACCTACCTTCATCCAGACGCAGCTTTGGGTGAACCAAAGTGATCTACTTTTTCAGTGCCTTTCCAAAATTGGATGGTCTCCCCAAGTCGATTCAAAAGTTGTGCGCAGAGAACAATTTCGCTGTACTGTACATTTCAGCCAAGTTTTTATAGTGAAGTGCTGACAGCGTGACTGTGACAGGAAATACGGTACTACGGGGCCACCAGGGGTATCGGAAAATCCAAATTCGAGGATCTGGGAGGCTGATGAACTACTAAATACTGTGAAACAATCATACAATCCACTGAATACAGTAAACATGTCTACTGTTATATTAAATGCCAGCACAGGAATGCTATATTCTGTTATCTATAGTAACTGTTTATTTGGAAACGAGTGCAGCACTAAGGTTGGATGATGACATCATTGGCCGAAATATCTCTAAAACCAAAGCAGCACTACTGACAGTTTAAATTACGCGTGTGCACTAAAAAAGTAGACCACTTTTGTTCAATTTGGAGCTTAGTGGGGGAATGGTGACCTAAAAAAACGGTAACAAATCTTTAATATCTCTGAAAAAAATGTAGCACAAATTATTTATTTAAAGAAATTTTACATTTAACGGCATAAACCTGCACTGACTATTCAGTCAATTTGGTGAGTAGTTTTTTTTACGTGGGTGGAGTGTCAGCTTCATGCTGCTGAAGCTCCTCCTATCTTAGGATGTATTCCATTGTGTAAACTCTGAAATGCACAGCTGCGAAATCATTGCGGCAATCACTGCAGAAACCACACTCAGTTTGAAAGCACCTTCAATGCTTCTCTAAATATATGGCTGTTGTTCTTGTGCGATGAGACAGCTGACGTAGACCTCTTCGCTACTGACCCTGCCAGGTGAGGGAACAACATGCAGCATAAGTCATTATAAAAATCTCTAATTACCTGCTCCTACTCACAATACATTACCTGCATCTCCTTAGCTAGAGTGGGGCAGGGCCTGATAACCAGTGACTCTCAGAAAAACTTTTACCAGGTGAAACAAAGGAGAGACTGCCAGAGACTGCATTACAAGTCTCTATCACAGCACTATTTGGTCATTAAAACCCAAACATAAAATATGCACAAGCATGTATGGAGAAGGATTGGGTTCAATATGCCCTGTTGGCGAACTGCTAAACCAGAGTTTTTAAAAAGAGGTTGTATGATTCTGTGGCTATTGAGCTTACTTTGCTTCCCTCTAATATGATCAGATGTCCAAATTGATGAATAATTTAGTCAAGCCAATGGTGAAACTACTATGGACATCATTTAGCTGTATTGTTTTTGGGTTTTTTTTACTGAATGGTGTAGACAGGATTTCCATTTGTTGTGAATACAGTGAAGAGGGTTGTTTTACTGCATTGTATTTGTATCTTATTTTTGTCTTTGTTTTTCAACATTTTGTTCTCATGGTTGTCTTTAAACATAAAATATGAGAACAAAAAATTGAGGTTATTGGATTAATATTTTATTAAATAGCAGCTTACTGTCATCTGTCGCAGCGAGTATCAGTTTAAATAGAAAATAAGCTAAGGCATCTGGCCATCAAACACCAAGTCATATAAATAATATAATAAAACAGCATCTGCAAACATCCAAGAGATAAAGCACAGATGGAACCAGTCTGTTTTATGTCATCCTGATTTCTGATGCAGCACTTTATGAAATATATATTTATATAGGATGGTCGTACTTTTGTAAGATAGTTACTAACTAGCTTTTTGCAGGTCATTTAACTTCAAAGATTTGAATAGATTCCACAATAAACAGTCACTATACTTTTTTAATTAGTCCTCCTAAAGGTGCAGCTGTGCTATGCCTTTGAATATCTAGTCTGCAATTATCTTAAGGTATAATTAATTTATGACACTGTCTTTAACATATTACTTCTGGCAGTTTAAGGAACTTAACTAAATAACTTTAGCATCTCTGCATTCAAATGCTAATACAAGTTTAATTATCGTGTGATAGGTGTAATGCATAATCACAGTAATTTTGCAAACTACTGAGAATATGAGCTCAGACAACCACCAATGGTACAAACAGCCCTCAGAGCAGCAAATAATTACTTAAGACGCAGCTTATTTGACTAATTTCCGACACCAAATGCTGAAAACAGTGCATTTCTTTTGCTGAATAGCTGTTAGGGAGGTTACACAATTGCTACTCAATAAGCCAAAAACTTCCTAAATTTTTTTTTTTTATGTTTTTTTTTTTTTTCAACATATTCGAAGGGCCTTATTGAAATAACAATGACAGGGTTACCACAAACAGGCTTAAATTGGAAGGCAACCAGACTTTCTCACAGTTTTTTAAAGACATTTCGTCACCTGTCCAGGTGTCAAGTCTGTTAGCTCATACCACAGCAAGCTGTAGTTGGAGTGCTGATGTATTTAAGCAGCATGGAGGTCAATTCTCCTAAACACACTAAACTCAGATGCAAATCAAATAGCCATATAGATTGTTGTGTTCTCCTAGGTGTGATTGAGACATTGGTCTCAAGCACACCTTGGAGAAGCTTAGGTTTTAAATTCTATTCTAGATTGACTATGAAGGGAATCTAAAGCAGGAGAAATTTGATATCTCTTTAAATTGAGTTGAGATGAGTTGCTCAACATGTTTACTGATTGGCACAGTAATATTCTCTGACAGTACTAGTAACATAAAAAATAAATCAACAATTAAAGTCCAACCACTGGAGTTGGTGAGAACGAGCAGCATCTATAATTTTACTTCAAATGTCTTTATTTCCAAATCAGTGTTGTCCCATGTTTTTTTTTTTTTTATGTATCAAGTGTGCAGCTTGCCTTGTGCAACTAATTCACTACAATGTAAGCTCACGGGTAAAACAGCTATACAACAGTAAAGACCACTACACGGTCTGTTAAGCCTCTTAAATACGCAGAGGTGCTGCGGTGGGAGCCAGGATTTTATGGTGCCATTCATTTGATTTAGCAGTGAAATGTAGCCATTATGAACTTGTGACAGAGAATTTCAGTGACAAATAAATCTGCAGAACCATAAGAGAGAAGGGAAACATATTTTATTGAACATGACATCTATTCTTTAGCTTGGCAGTAAATAAAGCAACATCTGCTCTGGGTTCTGATGGTTTCCTTCAAAGGAAAATACAAATATGCCAACCTTTGGAATATACATTAAAACTTCATCCGTCTCCTTAGTAGATACACATGAAGAGAAGCCCTACCACAAGCAAACAGATACTGATTGAAGCAGGTTGTTTGTTAAAGCCGTCCTTAATATACTTCCAACTGTTCTATATAATTTCAGACAGCAAGAGGTTGAAAACCAATCAGCACAAAATAAAATATATCATTCTGGATAAACAGCATTATTTGCACAATTCAACCCAGGTGTATTTAAATTAAAGTAAATCATGCTTACTTCAAAAACTTAATAGCGAGCTTTTGACCAAATATTTACATTTCTAGACATTATTCGATTTTCCATTTTAACAGTAATGCCTTTTTTTTCTGAGGTTTGATACACAAGATACATTTTTGGAATGCAATAATGTTCTACAGTTAATTACATGCGAGAGTTAGCAGTTGATCCCCTCAAAATCCAATCACTTTTCAGCCATGTATTTAAAAAAAGATTGAATAGCACCCCTGTTTTTTTTTTTCCTAAAAACCTTTGCTCTAGAGCTAACCCCAGCATGGTGCCCCATGTTTCAGAGGTCAGCAGATTCCCATCTGGTTCCTGCCCTCTGGAAAAAAAAATCCACCATTATTCCCATTCCAAAGAAAACTTTTCCTTTAGAAAACAACAATTATAGACTGGTGGCTCAAACTTCTGTTTTTATAATATGCTTTAAAAAAACACATGGTTTCAATACTGAAATCTGAAGTTGACCCCAAACTGGACCTACTGCAGTTTGCTTATAGGTAGGGAAGGAGCACAGACAACGCAATTAATAGCATTGCCCAGCTGGCTCTTAAGAATCTGGAGGATCCCAAGGCCTATGCACGCCTTTTTTTCGTTGATTTTAGTTCTGCTTTTAACTCATTACAGCCTCATGTGCTCTTACAGAAAATGATCCAGAAGAATGTTAATTCTTTTATTATTAAGTAGTTATATTCTTTTTTAACAAATAGAACAGAAAATGTCAGGATTAATGACACAGTTTCAGAATCTAAATACATCAGTACAGGTGCACCTCAGGGTTGCGTAAGCTCACTGGTTCTGTTCACCTTTTACACAAAAAACTGCACCAATTGTCTCCCTGGCAACCTATTATTTACATTTTCTAATGACACTGCCTTTCTTATCCTGCTTCACCCGAACTCAGACCTGTCAGTGGGCTTTACAGAGGTTACGAAATTTCTTCAGTGATGAACTACCTCACAACATTAACAAAACTGAGGAGATGCTGTTTGATCCTCGGTCAGTGGGGGATCGTAGCCGACTGTTCATTCACAGGGAGTTGATCAAACTGGTCACCTCGTAGATGTATCTGGTTATCCACTTGGATAACCTTTCAAGATAGGATCATTATGTTGTCTACCTGGCCTAGGCTGCGCTCCGGACTCACTGGAGGAAGTGCCTTAGAGGAGGGTGCTGTCCAAGCTTTCATCCATCATGGACAACACCTTTCACCCTCTGCACCAGATTGTAGAGAAACATAGGAGCTCCTTTAGTAAAATATTTGGTATCCAGTGCAATAACAATAAATATAAATACCATATATATAAATATCCATTTAATACCCTGTGCAATAACCCTGTATCCTGTTCATTAAGAGCACTTCAGCCATTCTCTACATGTGTGTAATTTTGGTTGTTGTTGTTCCTTGCCCGAAGTCTATAGTCCGAATTTGACCAGCGTCATTTATGTGTTTTCCCTCCCTAATGCTGTTCGTAAGGATGACATCTTTTTGGTTTCAGAACAGCTTTCCACAACTTCTTTTCTACCCTGGATAGTGTTTTTATCATTGACCCCCATAAAAGGTCACGGGAAAAAGTTAGGAACACAAGGTAGGAGCTACAATTTGAGGTATTCATAATGAGCCTATAAGTAGTTATTGTTTCAATCCACTGGACCCACTCTCTACCATTTTGCCCCTACGCTCTGCTGCCTGGATGGTTGCATTTTATGGAAACGAAGTGGCTAAGCCCTGAGTTGAAGCTATTTACAAGGACATACACACAGCTGAGTTGGCTTGTAAACACTGCATTGGAGAACAAAACAAGGAAATTGTGAGTGATCTAAAAATACCCATAGTTCTTCTGATCACAATTTTTAATAATTTTTCATTTAAAATAATAAATTATTGCTTACTTGTCTTTTATGAACATAATGTCAGACAGACCATTTGATATATATAAAAGCAATTTTCCATTACTCAATACACCTTGTCTCTACCATAAAAACAAAAAGGTAAAAAAAAATGGAAAACTGTAACAGCTTTGTATAAAACACTGAAATACATGAAACATCCTCTGTGTTCATGTCAGACGGATATGGTCCATTTTTCCCCACCCACACAGTGGCTGCATTTTCACAAATAATATCCTGCCTCCACTGAGATTTTTATACCCTAACCTGCAGGTTCTGCCAAAATGAAGATTCTCTATGGGCTGAAAAAACGCAAAGCAACTGTTTTCAAAAGCATCAAGTGTTTATGTCTTTATCATTATAATTTTGATACAATATCAGCATGATAAATGCATGCTGTTGCAGACCCATAAAGATGAAGTGAGAGGTCATAAGAAATAACAAAAAGTCACATCAAATGGAACTGAAAAACTGTAAAAAACAAAACAAAAACAAAAAACAACTGAAAGTCTGTAAGTGAAAGCATTGTTTCTATTTTATGAAAAGGGTTTTAATTTTTTTTATTGGTAATGAACTATTTTTGAAAGTACTAAGTATTGATTTACAGATAGAAAACAAGCAAAAAACCACTCTTTACCTGAGTATCCCAAACAACTACAGTAGCGTAGACTAATCATTGCTGTCACTCTGAAATGAAATTCATATGATGTACTATAGGAGAACCATACTTCATCTTCCGCTTATTTCTGATTTCAAAATGTGGCCTCTAAATGTAAAGTGGACCAAAGCAGATAGAAGGGAAAAAAAAGTGTTTTTAAAAAATGGAAAATGTAAAGCCTAAATTAATTTGCAGCTCGAAGCACACTGGGTTAATCATCATGACCCTGATGTCTACAAATTCTTTATTTCGGAAATATGAATTAAATATGTTAATGTGGCTTTGTAGGGTAAGAAATGTGAATAAAGCCAAATGTCTTGTTAGGTGTTAAAAGCCAAAGCGAAAAAGCGGGTTTTGACGAGATTTGAAAAACAATCAGAGAAGAGGCCTGTCTGATGGGCTGAGGCAGGACATTTCCAAGCTTTAGAGCTGCAACAGCAAAAGCGCGTTCCCATCTGAGGTTCCGCTTAGTTTTAGGCTCTCTCAGGAGAAGCTGACCAGCTGACCTGAGAGAGCGAGTAGGCCTATAAGGATGTAGAAGCCCATAGAGGTATGGTGGGGCAAGTCCATTCAGGGAATTAAAAGCAAATAAAATAATTTTAAAACAAATTCTACAATGAATGGGCAGCCAGTGGAGTGAGGCTAAAATGGGGAAGATGCGCTCATACTGTACTTGTATGTGTCAGTTAAAAGGTGTGCTGCAGCAATTTGAACCTTCAGGAGACGGGAGATGGAGGAGGCATTAACCCCCCCATTGAGGGCATTACAATAATCCAGCCGAGTGGTAACAAGGACATGGACCATTTCAAACTGTTGCTTTGAAAGAATTGGCTTCAGATCTGCATTCACTTTTATCCCTAGGTTAGTGATGATTGGTTTGATATGCTGGGCCAAAGAGCCCTGATCTATCCAGTGGTGTCACAGAAAACCATCACTTCAGTCTTTCTTTTAATAAAATTTTAAAAACTCAGAGTCACCCAGGCCTTTATGTCATCAAGACACTGGATTAAGGCCGACATCATTCTTTTTAAGAGGGGCATACATTTGACTGTCACCTCCATAGCAATGGTAAAAAATCCCATGCTCTTTAAGTATTGAGAGAGAATACAACAGGACCCAGGACCAAGCCCTGGGGAACCCCACATGAGAGATGAGCAGTCGAGGAAATAGATTCACCAAGGCTGACACAAAAAGTTTGGTCAGCCAAATATGACTGGAACCACTCCAGAGGTATGTCCCCGATTCCCACCCACTGTTACAGACGAGAGATCAAGACTTTTGGCCCACAGTGTAGAATGCAGCAGTTAAATCTAAAAGCACAAAAATAATGCAGTCAAAGGAGTTGGTGACTAAAAATCATATGAAACTATCAAAAGAGCTAATTCAGTCCTGTGCTTTGATTTAAAACTAGATTGGAAAATATCAAGAATATTTTGGTCTTTTACAGAGGCCATTAACTGACTACTTTCCTCTCAAGATTTTTTTAAATAAAAGTTAGTTTGGAGATTGCCCTGAAATTGAAGAATTGCAGGATCTATTCCTTTTTTAATTTGAGAGGGTACAACTGCATCTTTAAAATGTACAGGGACCAGACCTGTGCAAGAACAGAGGTTCCAACAGTAGGGGAAACCTCCTTTTAGGTATAGTGGAAGATTTTCGCGAATTTTGAAAAGACCTGCCCTCTCGATAAAAAAAACAAAACAAAAAAACACACATGCACAACCTTGTACCCGCTGCCAAGAGGGAATGCCTATCAATTGCTTACAAGCCCATTTCTCCTCAAGTAGGTGATAAGACGGTTGCTTGAATGGATCACATCTCACTCATATTTATATATAAAAAGTTTCCCTGCAAATAAGACTTCTGCTTTTCTCCTCCTGCACGCTCTGTTTAAAAGTTGCTGTTTGCATTGCTCATGCAAGCTTAAATTCCAAAAGGAGATTTGCTTTGTACTTATGACGGTGTTCTGACAATAAAGTTTAATTCTATGCTATTCTAGGAGGACACCTTATTTTGATGATCCACCTGGAAAAAGAATATCCTCCACTATACCTTTGAATAATCATGGAGAGACAGCATCATTTGGGGAACCTGAGGGCCTACAGTCTACTGTAGACAGGGCATAGTCACAAGCTGGAACTGGTCAAAAACAGCTAAGCAGGTGTCAGAGATTGTCGTACAGTAAGTATTAAATAAAAATAGATATGTTTCTATCTCACCACTGCTTAAAATACTGTTTTATAGCATAGCCTTAAACCTTCTCTCCAACCTGTCTCCTGTGCTCATTAGTCTGCATGAAAGTGCTTGTTCACTACTGTTCTTAGCAAACCTTTAAGGTTATGCACAGAACTGCTGTATTTATACTTAACTTACACAATGAGGAAGTCACTTTACAGATTGTGTATGAAGGCAATTTCATGCATTGGATTTTATGTACGTATATGCAGTTTGTAGCTCTATTGCCTTGGAGCAAGAAGGCTCCGTGTTCGTTTCCTGGCCTGGGGTCTTTCTGCATGGAGTTTACATGTTCTCTCCATGCATGCGTAGGTTCTATCCAGGTACTGGATGGATTTTATCTATGGCAGTGAGAGTCAAGGTGATGAAATACAAGTAGAGAACAAAACCACAAGGACACTAAAGTAAATAAAAATAGGTTTTGTGGCGGGAGGATGCAAAGCAATGTGTGGGTCTAGGGGCTGGTGTGCTGAGGTAGCCTTTTTTTTTCTTTTTAGCATTTAAATGAACTGAGAGACTCTGGGGAAAGAACAAAGTCAAATGCCAAAGTGGAATACTTTGACATTTCCACACATATCACCAACTTCAATGCAAGATAGCTTTATTCACTGGAATATTTAAATAAAGTGTTTTGGCTTAAAGCAAGAGATTATTGTAAAGGCTGTGTAATTCCCAAACCACGACCCTGAACTAAGCCAGTCTGATCCGGTGTCAAAGGACAGAAGGACAATTAGCACACAGCAGCATTGCCAAAAAAGATAGCCTTTACTCCATACGGCTCATTTGATATCCTGTAAAATGGATATATCAAGGGTTACTAGTTTGCTTACATGAGATTAGCATCATAACAGAGCTATAGTTTAAAGTGGAGGAATAAATTAAGTTGAGAATACAAGCAAAATTGCATTCTAAAACTGATGCGTCACATTTTTAATTAGGCTGCTTTTAAAAATCAGATCATGTTTTATACAAAAAAAAGTTACAAAATAACTATTTAAAAAATAATTTATTTAAACTCTGCTAGGGTATGAATAATTTTGTGCTTGGCAGTTCAATTTTTTACCCTTAGTCATGAGATATGATTGCTATTAATTTAAAATTAAACAAAGTTGTACACTTAAAGTCCAAAAGTGGATTCTGCAGCATAGGTCTCTGATTCTGCAAACTGGACCCTTTGCATGCAAAAATAAAATCTGCTAAGGAGGCTTGTGATTCTCTGCGTGCACTACAACACTCTTTAAGCATTACATGAGTTTAATTCAGTCAAGTTCATTTAAATCCAGGTATACCTGATAGCATCAGATAGCAGCTAGACTATTTATTGATTTATGAAGTTTTTTTTAAGACTGAGTCACTTTAACATTTTAGAAAAAAAGATTCAATCTATGCAGTGCTTTGGTCACCGTGTTAAAAATCATTGCATGTTGATTTATTAGAGATGTCTGCTATCAAGCAGGGGAGTCTAAGAGTTTGACATTTTCGAGATGACATTGTGAGACAAAAAAGGAAGGTATTCATAAAACTTGGTTTTGCAATAATGCCTCATTCATCATTTACTACATTCATTTTCACCCAGATTACAACACAAAACTGTTGGTAAAACAGCATGTTTTTCTTTTTTTTATACGGTTCACTGTACTGTATGAGTTTGGACACTCATAAAAGTGAGCACATGTAGATCTTAGAGTAAGACTATGGTTTAATTCTCTGTTACCTTAAAGTTAATAAAATCAACAGAAATTATGGAGTTGAGAGGTGTTCTTTCCAGGAAAAAAAGGATATTTGTAGTATTTTTATTGATGAAAAATAACCAAAAGTGATGCTTGAAGGAAATGCTTCACATCGTTCAGGACCTGTGAGTTCAAGACCACAAATTCTTCGCAGCGACGCCTTCAGTGCTTTTTCTAAGCTGAACTTTCTGTGACCGTGTGCAGAAGGACAGAACTGTGCCTCCAGATGGAAAGTCTAAAAATGACTCAGTCATTCTGAACATATCTTTATGTATGTAAGACACTGCAGGGGAATAGATTGTTGGTGTGAAACTTGCTCCCTATCAAGTAAGAGCTCACTGCTCCAAAGAAAATGACAACCTTCCCCGAAGATTTTATAGCAGGTTAAAAATAAAGGGAATGCAAATATGATGCAAACATAATCTATAATGTGTTTTTTTCCACTAAAACTGTTGCTCTTAAATAGATTCCTCCCTGTATTTGATCACATATAGCCTTTGTCAATTATCAACCTCTTCCTCTCTGTGTCTCCCTTCTATCTTTGGTTTAATTTGATAATTTGAAACAAAATATGTATGCAGTTTGGTTTGAGTTAAATATTAATGAACACAATAAATCTTTAAATTAAGCAAATCTTTTTATTCTTAGGCATATATATAGTTTTTTTATATATATTCTTCTCTCTCACAACTATTCTGAAGCATTACCAGATATTTAAATTATGTGATGACATCATCTAGCAACTTTTAGGCCCTAATAATAACTATTTGTGTATTTAGAATGGGGTCTCTACATGATAGCTTGTTCTATTGGACAGAGCAGTTTCTTTAGTCTAGGAATGTGCACAAATAAACAAAATACTTTTTAATTTAAGAAAGGATATTTTAGATGAATTGTAATTACAAAAATATATATTAAATTAGTTTTTATTCTTTTATTTATATAATAAGTTATTTTTTTGTAATCTTAAATCATTTTGTTGCAAATGTTTAGAAATTTGTTTTGTTTTTAGATATTTGTTTCATTTATATACGTTTTTACCATTTTGTTTAATAAAAAATAAGGTATTAATAAGGTATTGATCAGTACAAGTATCGTTTTATCTGGTAAATTATAAAATCAAATTGGCTCAACTCTTTATTGCCTTAACCATCAAATCATTTTTGTAAATTTTTTATTTTTTTCAAATAGTTGCCACTGAAAACTTTGACCAATGGAAAAAAAAATATCTATTTTGAAAAGGTTAAATCAGGGGTGGCGCAGTGGTTACCACTGCTGCCTTGCAGCAAGACAGTTTGCATGTTCTCCCTGAGCATGCATGGGTTCTCTCCAGGTACTCAGGCTTCATCTCACAGGCCAAAAACATGACTGTTAGGTTAATTGGCTTCTAAATTCTCTGTGAGTGTGTGTGTGAATGGTTGTTTCTCTCTGTGTTGCCCTGCGATAGACTGGCAACCTGTCCAGGGTGTACTCCGCCTCTCCCCATAGACAGCTGGAGATAGGCACCAGCACCCCTCGCGACCCTGTTTGGGATAAGCGTGACGGAAAATGGATGGAAATGGATGGATGGATTAAATAGGATGTTATTTGTGGTGCTACAAGCATTTCCTTGCAGTTCAATGGACTTTATAAGCACTACATGTGTCTTATTGTATGAGTTCTGTTTTTCAAGAACAAAAATACTCCACAGATGCTGGTCTAGAAACTCACATATGAAATATGATTTAGACTGAATCAGATGCTTAGTTTGGAGTCAGTTTTTTGAATCTCTTAGACATAATGGGTTGTGGATATATTGGAAGAACCAGGTTTTGAGGTAGAACCATATGGAAGCTTCACAGATGCATTAAAGGACAGAAAGGATTTGATTTCCGACCAGCTCCAAGGAATTGATATAGCAGCTGACCAAATAATACTGGATATATATGTCCCAAAAGCACTCATAGAGTCCAGGCCTCCTCCAAGCAGCAAACGTTGCCTCATTTTGTGACCTACACCTATAGGTGAAACTTGCACATCTGGATCATTACTGTTGGCATTCAATTCTGAAGGTGTCAATAGTCATTGCTGCCACCCTCTGTTTTAGTGGGACGAACCACTTGTTTCCTTCTTTAATAACCATCCTCCAATGTTAAAGAATTCTTTTAAAAAATCATGTATTTGAATCATAATCTGTAAAAGGGGCTAATAAAAAGTACCAAAGTAACTTTTACCCTAAACTTTGATCCCGCCGAGCTAAAATTTGTTGGAAAAACATTGAAAAGATGACATGACTTATGTGCAAACAACATCTATACTTGGTAAAAAAAACAAACAAAAAAACGAAAGGTGAAAAAAAAATATTTTCAGATTGTTGAAAAGACGTTGAAAACTGTGTTTTTTTATTAATATTATTTTATTTATCTGTTATTGGACTAAAGTTTGACAAAATAAGACCAACTAAACAAATTTTCAACATCTATTTCTGGGATATTTCAGCGAAATCTAAATGACCTCTGGTGTTTGGGGGGATTTAGTTTAACATTTACTGTAAAGTGACATTTAAAAAAGAGAATACCTTTCTTAAAATTTTATTTAAAATATTATCAGAGTAACTGTACTTTTACTTAAAGACATTATTTTTGTAGTATATTAACTCTGAATGTTTAACAGCCCATTAAACCAACAATTAAGATAAAATTTATCCTTAATATAAAATAAAGGCAATTTAAAAAAACAAACAAAACTAACCTATAACTGCTTGAGCTCAGATAATAGAATGAAAATATCTGATTCAACTGAAGTGAAGTTGTATTTCTCTATTTTGCTATATCAACACACTGGTGTTGCCTCTTGGCAGTTCACAGAAGCACTAGTCAGCACGATCTGTTTGCCGAAAACTTTCTGTGCCTCATCACACTGAAGGAGCTAATTCCACACCGGGAGGCAGCTGCAGAATCTGCTCTCTAATAACACAAGTGGTGACGCAGCACATTGGCTTGATTCCAAACCAGCAAATCAGCGTGACAGCTACTTTAAGCTGCACATCACTGCTTTGGGCCCTGGTCCACCATTGCCTATATAATGCTCCATGTTTGTGAGTAGAATGTGAAGCATGTTAGGTTTGCTTTAAATGCTGTAAAACAAAACATGACTTAGCCGCCCAGTTTGAGAGTTACAGCCATGGGCAGATGGTGGTGAGATTTTTGGAATCAATTAATGAATATAGAATAGTAGCTAGGAAACACTGTCAGATTTCATGAAACTTTCAAGACTTTGGCAGTAAAACTGGGTCAGAGCAATGGATAGCATATAAAAAATGGAATGTTATTCATTGCTGAAGTTTGTGGGTAAGACCCTGGATAGTTTTAATAATTGTTAAGCTAAAGTGTCTCTAATAATTGTTCTGAATGTTAACAGACAAAATAGAAACAAAAAAAACTTGAAAGCTGAAAAGAATGAGAATGATTCTGCATTTAATAAAAAAAAAAACATAGCAGCAAAATCTTTACCACGAATGGAAGTGAAACATAAGGAAGAATAAATCATGAGCAATGAACATCAAGCGCACTGCCTTTCAAATCACTGCTTCAATTAGTTTACGTCTGATTTAACTGAATGTAGTGTCAGTTATCATTCCAAATACACAGGCATACAATCAGTGTTCAGACCACTGCAGAATTTGTTCAATCTTGTGTTAAATCTCTTTTCTATATAACTCTAATAATAAGCCTTTCATACACTCTGAAGGGACAAAGGGCTGATTTATCAAATGCGAGTACTCCAGGAAAATAGGTCACTTTCTCTCTTATTTAAGGATGCATCAATTAGGATCTGAATGTAGGATACACTCAAAGCACTCGCCTGCTCTCCGATCATGTACGCAGGTTTGGAAAAGTGTAGACTGCCTGAGCTGTGTTTATTGAGGGACTGTTTTTCATTAGTGGCTTGAGTGATGTATTATGTAGATCAGACCTGGTTGCATAAATCTTGGTTGCATAAAGTTGTTTGGGCTGAATATTATCGGAGACTAGACAGAAAATATTGAAATTAAAGACTTGCCCACGTATTTTACAGGATGGAGGAAAATAGGGCAGCAAAAAAAATTAAATCTTGGAATATACAAAATATTTTTGGTGAGCTGGTACTTAGCATAGAGTTTCTCAGGAGAATGGAGGATGGCTTGTACCTAAAAACAATGTTTTCGTAAAATGTGTGACTGTGTGTAAGATTAATTACTTACTGTGCAGAACTTTAGATACCACAGAAAGATGCAGCACCCTGTGTATCTAAGGGAAAATTTCACAGGTATTTATTTTTGTTTTTTGAAACAATTGAGGTGCTTTACATGATAAGTTTAATGGACACCAAAATCTTTAATTTTGCTGCTCAGCCCTCAGTCAGCAGAATCTTAATCTCTAAATACTCTCCTCTTTATCTTCAATGCCATTTCTGTGAATGAACATTGTTTGACAAGCACAGGAAATTGTAGCCTTATATGGAATCATCAGTGGGTAATTATGCAGATTTGCAATTTTCATGAAAATGTGCTATCTTACGCACAGGTGGAATGCACCACGTTCATGAGGATCATTTACTATCATTTACTGAAGTTTGGCTGCTTTTTTTATTACTTATTTGAAATTTACGAAGAGAGAACTTTACAAAAATATTCACGGGAAATATATGAAACCTCTGCTGCATAATGCCCAGTATCTTTAAGCTGATGCATGTTTTTAAATGTTTTTTTTATGTTAATGATGGTGCTTTCAAGCAATATAGGTTTTGGAAACCTAAACCCCATCTGTGCAGGCAATATCTCTGAAGACCTTTCTATAGAAAAGTTTTCATTTTTTTCATCACTCTAACTCTAGTTCCTTCAGGCAACATTTTAGTTGGCCCCTGCGGCAGGCCTGGGCTCTTAATTATCTCTATTATGTTTATTGATTTGTTGACAATGAAGATTCTTTAAGCATTTCTTAAAAGCATAGCGATGTCACATTATATTTTGTGACTAATAAGAAAATAAAAGAAACTCTGAGACTGATACCTGCAAATTCTCAGTATTCCAGCTCTATGACCATAAAGTGGGTTTAAATTGCAGTAAAGGTTTTCAAACCTCCCAGTAGAGCAACATGTATTTGGCGCGTTGCTGTTTTTCAGCAACATGGAGGCCCATCCTCCTTAGAAAATAGCTACTGGCTTTGAGCCAGCATTCTAAGCCAGATTAACTATACAGTTTCCCTTCAGGGACAAAGGAAACACCTTTAAAGACCAACATGTGCAGATTTTGGACAGAGATTTTGAAAAAATCAAATTTTTGAAAAAATGGTGAAGGGGGCCATATTTGTTAAAAAAAGAAGAGTCCTCACATAACACAGTGAAGACTGCTGTTTCAGCTTTCAAGCATCTACAATACAGTTGTGAAACTTATTCCAAAGAAATTACAGAAGCACACTCATCATGATTATAATATCCAAACACAAGACCTACAACACAACAAAAGTCCAAAAAGTCTTTGATTTGCAAAAGACTCAGAATGTTCTTAGGAGGATAGACCTCCATGTTGTTTAAAAACATCAGTGCTCCAACCGCAGCTTGCTTTGGTGCGACTGCTGGCAGAATGGTGTAAAAATGTTTTCGAAAAAATTGAGCGAGAGTCCATTTGCTGTCCTCAGCTAAAGCTGTCCCTGATTTGACCATTTTATGAATGAGGGGGAAAATGTTGTGTGTAGACTGTTGTTACTGTAGAAAGAGCATGGGAGCATGCTGCGCACAAAAACAGTTGTTGGCTAGCTGGTTGGCAGTTGTTAGTGTATAGATGAAGAGCAGAGCACAACACTTTTAAAACAGATAGTTTTCAGAAAACAGATAGTAGTTCGTTATCACAACAGGTTGTAGCAGCCCTGTGTTATGGACTGCTGCAACCTGTTATGAGTTTCGTGTTGTTGTTTATTTTATTTTAGCAAAACTGAGACCTAGTGGATGATATTTGTTCCAGTTGGTGGTCTTTTTCTCATGTGAATGTTGGCTGTCTGGGAGAATATAGAAAATCTATGTCACAGATTTTGATTGAAAAACAGAACGGCATTTACACTGGATGGGAGGATCTTATTTCTGTCCAGGATGGTGTCACAGATGCAGATGCAGGAACAGACCAGATAAGGCAACAATTATGAGAAAAAGCAGACATAGCATAAAGCTAGATGTTTGACTAAAATATACTGCAGAATATGAGAACTGAGATAGAATGAAGTACTGTAGAATGATGAAAAGTGATCCCCATGTCACCCCATTCTGAGGCCTATAGCAGCATAACTGTAGAGGTAGCTCATAATCACCTGAGCCACTCCAACTAAGCAGTGTTTATCAATTCTTCAGGTAACATCCATCCCTTTTCCTCACATCTATCCAACAAACAGCCTCTCTTTTCAAGCCAACGCAGCTCAACTTTCCTTTCAGGCCTATGTGGTTCATTCTTTAGAACATTTTGAGAAATTATTTAGACTTTTTTATTTCACTACTATTTGTATTTGTATTTATTTATTTGAGGCCCTAATCAACACAATTTCATGGAGGTTACATTATCATGGCAACGTCAATCAAGTTAGGGCGTGGTTTTTCACTCGCAGCAGCAGACTAGTAAATTTACATAGTCTAATGACTGAAATGAGGAGGAAATATGCAAAAAAACGCATTCCGCTCATGAGAGACTATCTCCATGACCTCAGAGTGCACCTCAACATTTGGACACCTCTAACCAGGCCACCCTGCCTGTACCTTAAAAGTAAGAGCTTGGTGCCGCCTCACACTTTCATAACTATTTGTGCAGTTTAACATAACCATAGTAAATTAGAGTGTTCTTTTGATCTTGTGTTCTTTGTGTAATGGAGAACTGTTCAATACTGTTTAAATAGTATATATAATATAATTATTTCCTTGTGGTTTGCGTTAAAGGATTTTGAAGCTAATAGAGTCACATGTGACATAAACACAGTGACACAGGTTCATTCCAGATGACCAAATCTACGTTCTTATAGTGTTACTGCAAGTGTAGTTAATAATGCATATATTTACATAAGAACTGATGATGTCTGTGTGTTACAGATCCTGGTTGTTTGCACTGAAGTGTATATGATAATAAAGTAGCGAATCTCAGTCTATTTCATTATTTATTCAATTTTATTTTAAATAGGCCTATAGTCTCATAGGTCTATTGTCCAAAAATTTTTTTTACACCACCCCATGTTCAAAAGTACTTCCAGTGGCTCTGATATCAAGGGTTGATTAGGAGCAACTTGTGTGTTAAGTCAACTGCCATTTTTGCTGGAAACAATTTTGAAAGGATTCTCAAAGTCATGAATATTTTTTAAGCCTTGAAGATATATCTGCAACTATCATCAGACTGCTAGGATGAAATGGTTTTACCTCTCCGGGTTAAAGTTATACCAATTAATGTAATATTGCACGTGACTGTCAGCGCCAATCCAACCAATCTTTCACCCTCAGCCCTCGGTGTGTGACTCTCCCCACCATCACCTCGAGGTGACAGCCGCAGTGTCACATCATGGCAGCTTTACTCTTTCTTTAGGCTGTTGGTTAAAGAACAACAGTAGCAAATAAAACATTGCAGAAGGGAATTTGTAACAGAAGGATGATGTGGGTGAACTATATTACATTTTCTCAACAGTTGGCTTCTTTTACTCTTCTTGAGCAGACAGCAGCTGTGATATTGAAAGCTATCTCGCTGATGACACAGGATGTGTTGGAAATAAGGTTTATTTAAAAAGACTTAATCCTTGACAGTAGGTTGTTTTTTTTAAGTTGTGTTCAATTTTTACTATTTTCACAGATTAATATTTTTTATTTCCTGTGAGATCCACTGTCAGTAAAACTGAGTGGGATTCATGTGGCAGTTCATTACAATGATTTCTAGTTGATGATCAGTGGTGACAGCAAAGATAGAGAAGGGAAGTACTGAAAGAAGGATACAGAGCTATCGGTAAGATTTGGGAAAAGGGAGGCTCTTTGAGGTGGTGGGTCTTTAGGAGTTGCCTGAAGATAGACAGGTTCTTGTAGCACTTTACACCATCTTGAAACACCACATGAAAACAATATGGATTGTCTTAAGCGTGGTATATGCACTGCTAGACAACAATCCATTGCTGACCAGAGTGGCCGAGATGTGACATAAGCCTTTGTCTGGAGCCTGGAGGGTTCAAGTAGGACAGGAGCTGTACCCTTAACCACTTTGAAGGCTAGCATTAGGGACTTGAATTTGATGCGGGCAGACAGGGGTAACCAATGAAGCTCAAGGAACAGAGGGGTGACGTTAGACTTTTGGGCTAATTGAAGACCAGAAGCACTGCCACGTGCTGAATCATTTGTACGGTTTTATCGTACAGGCTGGGAAACCAGTCAGGAGTGTGTTACAATGATCAAGGCGAGAGATGACCACAGACTGCACTAGGAGCTGGGTAGCATGTTGGTAAGGTATGGTTGGATCTTTCATAAGACTGATACGCATAATTTTACAGTAAAACAAAATTTTATTTATCATAAGTCTTCATCCTTATCAATAGTCTGTGCAGGCAGGCATAGTTTGCATCTTGAATTGCAGTCCTGGGTTTGTACAAAACCCACCTTCCCTTGGACACCCTGGTTTGGAGACATTTTCAAAGTAACTCTGAGGATATATAGTTCCTATGAGGATTTTAGGTCTCCCACCTTAGCCTTTGTAGTTGACGCTCAAACCAGCATTTGTGACTTCTTTATGCGGAGCAGCAGCAGCTCTCCTCCATGTTTGCCAAGAATAACAGACCTCCTTAGTGGAGGAGATTATCTGTGTTGTCTCTTTTTTAGGCAATTTTATCCTACTGTCATGGTTTTATCTAAAGCTCGGACCCACATGCAGAGAAACCAATTCAGAGAGACACAGATGAAAAGTTTAACAGGTTTATTGAAGAGTTTATGCTCGGTGCGGAGTTGCTCAGAACTCAGCTCGACCGGAACTGGAAGGTGAAGGGAAGACAAACGATTAGTTCAGGCTCAGTGGGAAATTTCATTCGTGGATATGGAGAAGAGGATCTGGTGGTTGACTCACTTTTCCAGAGAAGTTGTAGAATCTTTGACTCCAATCTGTGTGCTGTTTTCCAGTGTTATTCTGATTCGATGGAGGGCGGAACAGGGTTTACCCAGAACTCGGATGGTTGTTGGTGAATGGAGAAACTGGCTGCCACTCAGATTTCCTGCGGTACTTGAACCGGTCGTAATGGAGATGATACCCTTGCTCAGAGAGTTAACTCAACATGCTCTTCAAGGAAGAAGGATCCCAACCTCCTGTTTGAATCCCCAGCTTGGTTCGAGGCTCAGTTGATTCCTTCAGGGAGAGAAGGTCCGGAAAGATCCAGTTTGCAGGAAGACTTCCTGCCGAGATGCAAAGACAAAAAATAAAGTTAAAACTCAGGTAGAACAAGAACTCAGTCTTACTCAGCAAAAACTCAGCTTGGCTAGAGTACCCAAAACTGGCAAACACTCTGGCGTTGAGGAAGTGGCAATCAGCAGCTTAAGAGCACTCGCTAACGAGGCAACCATCATCAGGTGACTGGAGTCCTGACACCTACCTGGAGTCCTGAAACCTACATCTTGTGCTGTATCATCATCATCATCATCATCATCATCATCATCATCATCATCATCATCATCATCATCTTTTTCTTTACCATAAGTAGGGGTTAAAACCAGATAATTAGTTATAGAGCTTTGCCTTCTGCTTAGATCTTACTACACCACAGAAAAATAATTGATATATTTATTGTCTTTCCATGTAACCCTCACCTATATACTTTAAGTCAGCTTGAGGGTAAAACTCACAACTAACCCGTTTTCAACAGGTCATCTTTTTGACAATTAAGACCCACAGCATCAGATTTAGAGGAATTCCAAGTGATCTCATAGAAGAATAGTTGAATTTGGTGAGGCTGGAGCCAATGTTCAGAATGGACTTTCTGCAAAAAGCCATTCACAATTATAGAAATGACAGAAACAAAGGTATATGTGAATTCAAGCTCTTTCCAGCATTTTTGAGTAAAATTCATTATCTGTGTACATAAATATCCTTGTTTTATTATTCAGCCTAAGTTGGTGGGTTGATTTTATTCTGATATTGATCAGAAATCTTTCCTGTTTTGCACTGACTTTTCCTTTTACGGGTTGTGAATTTAAGGAGCATGACAATGGACTGGTGTGTCATTCGACCAAATTTGCTTTGCAGAATCCTTTTCTTTAGCTGTGCAGCATCAGGAACCACAGTCAGCCTGCATCATAGCTAAAGTGAGTGTACACACTGTTTGTAAAAAGTTGGTTTTCCTGCAGCACTTTCAGAAAAGCTGCTAAACAGCTTAACCGCAGTAAGTGTACGTGAAGCATTAGTTTCAACCGTAAGCCTTGCCCCGAAGTGGGGAATAACTGTCCCCATGAAAAATGCTTCTTCTCTCTGTTCTGGTCTCCTCCTCAACATGCACAAGACTAAACAGTTTCTTCAAGCTTTTGCACAATCCTACTATCCAAAGTTGCTGTTAAGAAGTTAATAAAGAATAAGGTAACATACAGCCATCAAGTACTAATAATAAAATGGAAAGCTAGCTGTCCTGCAAAGCTACAGCCAGTTTTGAGGCCGAATCCAGAAGCTCCCAAGAAAAACCTAATCTGTAGTACAATGTGCCAATATCTACACGTGGTTTCTTTTTTCCTTTGGTCATTGTTATGCTTTAGATCTTTCTTCTCTTCTTCTATTGTTCTCCTTTTAGGCTGTTTAGCTGTGTGTTAAGGTACTTGCAGTGGAGATATCATTACCTTCTCTGGTGCTTCAGCAGAAATCCTGTTCTGTTTAATTACCCTGGTATGTAAGGAAACATATGTGTTGAAATTTTCCAATTAATAATAATGATAATAATAATTGAAATGTATTGATTTCACAATGGAGAAATTAACTTCTGCATCTTAAGCCATCCCCTTAAGGAGCAGTGGGCTGCCACTGTGCGGTGCCTGGGGAGCAATCAGGTGTTAAGGGTCTTGCTTAGGTTGAAGGCTGTGGGAATCGAACCGGGTACTTCCAACCTTCTTAGAGCACAAGATCTGCTCTACCACTTGGTCATCACTGCCTCCTTATAGAAATCCATTAAAAATAATTTTTGTAAATGCTTTTTAATTTTCTAAATAAAATGCATACTTCGACTTATCAGTGACTTACAAACAAATTATTCAAACTTCCTTTTCATTTTCTTCTGACATCTCTGTCTTGCGTCGCTTAAGGTTGCGAATAAACATTTAATAGAACATTTTGGCATGAAAATAAAGCAGTTTCCACTAAGTCTTCTCTTTAGTTTGGTCACAAAATAAGCAGTCTTGAAGAAGAATGAAGAAGCAGTTTGGATGACTTTTTTTTTTTTTTTTTTTTTTTTTTCGAGTCCAAAAATGCAGCTTTCAGTAAAAATGAAAAATAATTCTGTTAATAAAGTTGAATTTTTGAACTTTGACATCTGTTCACTTTTTCCTGGGTCATATTTTGAAAATTAAATGTAGATTTATGTTTGAAATATCATATTTTAACAAATTTCCAAATTCACAAATTGCGTATTCTTGGAGAAGAAAATAAATATACAGTTTGGAGGCTTGTTTTAAATTTTATAAAAAAAAAAAAAAAAAAAAAAAAATGTTATTGGAAATTAGGAATCATTTTCTTCCATAGTTGTGCATGCACTGGAGGAGCTGTAGCTTAACATCCACCTCATTTTGGGAAATTCTCGCCTATTTTGCATACCCAAATGGAAAAGCAAATAACTTAGAAACTGTAAGCCCAAGTTATATGTGCAATACAATATAATTATTTGATAGCTAACACCCTCTAGTTTCTAAATATAAAATTAAAATTATGTGAGTGGAATACAGACCAACCAAGCTGCATCAGTCCAGACATGACTCAAAGTCATTTTTTCATTTCTCTGAAATGATAAGTCTTTTTTGAACAGCAGTAATAAAGACATTCTTGAGAAAAGGCAGGTCTCATTGAATTACATTTGTTCTACATCAAGTCAACAACAAATGCAGAAAATTTCAGACTTCTTCTTCATCCCTTACTGTGCCCTATCAAGTTGTGTATTTTATCTCATAAAACATTGTATAAAAACATTTTTCATAACCAGACAAAAATTATTCAGGTACTGCTTTTTTTTTATTTAACAGTAACCTATTACAAATAATGCATAAGTAAATAAAAACCATTTTCCTTGTTTGTTTTTTATGCAAGTGTAACTATTTATTTTTCTGTGTGTGTTTGAATTTTACACAATGTTTTCAATCATGGAGCATTGGTAGTGAAAAAACTACAAAACAGTACAAAAGTTTATATTTTATTAGTGGATAGATATTGGTGAAGGGAAATACAGAGACTGTATTCAATACTTACATTAAAAAAGACAATTTGTTTGATTCTAAAAAAAATGAAATACCTCATTGGTTGTATAACATTTCCTTTTTTTTTGTTCTCAGACCTAACAGTAATATACTGAAATTAAAGTAGAAGTAGTAGCTTTAAATAATAATTAATTATGATTGCTTCTGATTTATTTAAATGTGGAAGTAATGAGGGTTCTCTATTGATCTGTAATTTATTTATATTAGTGTAAAGTTAAGACAGTTGTGGAAATAAATTGTGGTTTCCAAACTTGACAGTATCCCCTCTGTTGCACCTGATACTTGTGATGCTTTTAAATTCCTTCATTAGACCAGATAGTAGATATCTGTATTTTGACACAGTGAATGGTCAACAGAGAGCACTGTCTCCTCCTCATTGGCTCCCTGTTATTCTGTTCCCCTGACTGCTGGCCTCTGTGCAGCTCCTCTGTTCAGAGCTCATTTTGAGGCAGGACATGTAGCATAGTTACAGACTTGATGGCATCTCTTCCCTTATATTATACTTAAGTAGCCAAAATAAAGCCTTTGCCCTCAGTACATTTGCATGGACTGGGACTATTTTATATTTCTCCGCAATTTTCCCCAAATCCTAAGCCCGAGCTGCAGAACAGGCTTTATTGTATTTTTGATAACTGCTGTCCTTGCATTGCACCTTGCTTTAATGGGGGTCAGCTGCTCAGATGGGGAAAAATAAAGGCAGCATGAGATGGGCGGGAAAGCACTTCCAGATTCTGAAAGTTTTAATAGAAAAGGGGAGATTGTAAGAATTTAGAGGATAGATAAAGATGACAATAATTTGAAAATATAATTTGACTGTTTGCAAATATATGATGAATATTTAATCCCTTAGTTGAAGGAACAAAAACTCTGGAAACAATGATGTGAAAAGATGGGCAGAAAACTGAAATAAATAAACTCTTCAGTGATATCCTAATTTATTGAACCACACCTGCAGAAATGGGTGTTGGGAGCTGGAGAAGTTCCACCTTATCTCCAGCAGAGTCCGCCGTGGATCCTTCTGAGTGAGCCTCCTGCACAGCTGCAGCTCATCAAGATCATCAGAGGATCCACTATATAAGCTGTCTTCAGACCTTGCCTCAACGCCGCAGTGTTGATCCAGTTGGTCAGCGCCTAAGCCTAGACTCTCAGTGTAACTTTGTGACTTTGAATCCAGCCTGGATTCTAACCGTTGTCTCTGTCTTCCAGGAAACCAGTGTCTCCTCTGTGAAGCTCTGGAAGAGCTAACCTGCCGAGCCGACCCTCAGAGCCAAACCCGAAGAATCTTAGAGAACCTCATGCAGCTCAGGACTAAGAGCTGGAAAACCCTAAGCCAAGGTCTTTTCTTTATTAGACGTGAGACGCTGAAGCAGCAAGCGGACTCTGCTGATCAACTCCTCTCCAGATCCAACAGTGACTCTCCCAAAGCTAACCTCAAGAACCCTCAAGGTACAATCGGTTATCTTCAAGTAATCAAGTTCCAACTTGAAACGCTAACTGAACTGTCTCCCACGCAGACTCCGGTGAACCAGTGTCCAGGCCCGAGCCAGAACCAGTACATTCTGTGTGCTTGTAGCAAAATAAACTTGTTGAACTTTTATTCCTGTGTCCGTCAGTGGTGTTCTGCATACTTGGGTCGCTCTTTGAGAACCCATCATGACAATGGGAAGTGGATACACGTTAGTGGAGAAGATTTTGCTAAAAGTAAAACATATTTGTATTTTAATTAAATCACAGAAAAATGATCCATTCTGGAACAGAAACCTAATTCCCGGTTTCACAGTTTTAAAAAGCAATAACTATTTATTTTTTATTTATTTGTTTACTTGATAGGGACAAGTATGTTTCATGAATCATGTCACACACTACAACATTTTAGCTAAGGCTAATTCTCAATGCCTGTCCCCAGTTAGGCTTTTACACAAAACACAGTGACTGTACACAAGAAACAACAGAACAAATTACACACTAAAACATCACAAAAATAAGATCAGGTCAGTTAGATTATTAATGTTCACATGTCTGACCTCTCAATAAAAAAAAAAATATATAAAATATAATCATGATAATGGTATTTTATTGAAATAAAATTCCCCCTTCAAATGTGTGAGCAGTTGTTTTTCTGGCTGTGGTTTACATTTTGTACTAAGAGAAAGTATTTTAACTAGTTTGATTGTTTGGTGGTTTTTGATAGACAGGATTACAAAGTGTGGAGATAGAAGCAGCAGTTAGCACCAATTCTTAAATGCTAATGCATTTATTTTGCCAATGCTATGTGATATGGTCCCAAATTTTCCCATAAAATAGTAAGGGGCTATATTCATCTTTGAATAAAGAAAATTATTAAAATACAGTCTCTTAATTTATTCATGGGTTAATAAGCTGTATAATAGATCTTCGCTTCTAATGGTAAGTTATTGAACTGCTTAGTTCATTATATCTTATATTTCATAAATGTACATTATTTTTCAGCAGTGAAACATTTTCTCCCCTGAAATAAGAAGCAACATAATAAAGAGACTTAATTTTCACGTCGCTGGCCAACATGTGCAAGTTGCCTGCATTTAAATTGATTGATTAGATTGTGCTTCTCAAGCGATTACTCCTATAATAAAGTTTTGACAGCTTTTAATTGACTTTTTTTTCTCACATACTGTAATTTTAAATCTTGGACTGACAAGGAATGAATTTTATAAATAAAAATGCTCGCCTTCAGGAAGTTTAATGAAATGTGATCCTCTGGAGTGGAAATAAGACCTGAACTTTAGAGTACATTCAGATTTCTCAAACACAATATCACAAAGAAAGTTTTTGGCCTTGTTGTGCTAATATTTTTATTTCATTTTTTTCCCAACAGTAAAAAACTGGGTGATTTTTCAAACCATTAATCCTAGAAATCTTGTAAGTCAGATCACAAAGCTCACATTAACTGGGTAAGGAAGTCAACATAGCTGGCCTTCCTCTGTCATTTCAGCCTACTCCCCAGGTTCCATGAAAGTGTGTTTTGTTACTATTTTAGATTGCATTCAAGATCGATCTGCTGTGATAATTTGTCTGTGTAATCCTCTCTTCTTTAAACTAGGCTCTTCAACAATCATTTTCTGAAGTGCTATTGAGGAACGATGGCTTTCAAAATACTTTAGTCATTTCCCATCTCACACTCCATTTCATCTTCTGCGATACTGTTATTTCTTTCTTTCTTCTTATAACTTATTTACTTTTTTTGAACAGATTGTTAGTGGATACTGACTTTTACATGAACTCCATTTCAACCGCACCCCCTCCTTCTTTACTGTCTGGTAAAATTGAAGTGCTGCCAACAATTGTCAACAGAGTTGGAAACGCTGCGTGAGATGACTGTTTGGAAGATTATGATTGCTCATAACAATCAGCATGCCTCCAGGCGGTGCTGTATCTTCTGATGCCTCATCAAGTACAAGAGGGTGAGGAAGGTTTGAAAGGTGGATGTATGCTGTATTCAGAAAAAAATTATAACGATAACAATGAGAGGATGGCATTAAATGTATTGGAAGAGACAATTTTAAGAGGCTACACTTTAACCCAAAATTGTTTTTAAAGTGATTTTTTTTTAAAAAAATATGTCAATTTTTTTGTGCACTCCTTGGCAAATAAACTGTTTTTCTTTTTTTTTTTTTAGATAAATAAATGTTTGCCATGGCATTTTAAGATATTCAAAGTTAAGATAATACTGAGTCATTTCTCGGCTTTCTTTGTGTGTTTATTGAAATTTTAAACTGAAAGAGCAAATCTGTAAGAAGGAAGAAGAAAGAAAATGCATTTTCTGTTTTGATACGTTTTGCTTGTTTTTTAGGCAATTTTATCCTACATCTTGTGCTGTATGTATCATAATCAGACTTTTTCTTTACCATAAGTAGGGGTTAAAACCAGATAATTAGTTCTAGAGCTTTGCCTTCTGCTTAGATCTTACTACACCACAGAAAAATAATTGATATATTTATTGTCTTTCCGTGTAACCCTCACCCATATACTTGAAGTCAGCTTGAGCGAAAAACTCAGGTAATCTTTTTGAAAAAGACCCACAGCATCAGATTTAGAGGAATTCCAAGTGATCTCATATTCTACAAAACACTATTCACATGAATGCTGTAAGTGCTGCCATATTGTTTCATTTCAATAATTTAAATGTACAGTCTAATCTGGTTTTATAAGACTGAGACTGTGTGTCTGACATCAGGACCTGTAGTGTGGGGGCCCCCCAGGGAACGGTCTTAGCGCCCTTCCTTTTCACCCTCTACACCGCAGACTTCAGACACAACACGGACAGCTGCGTCCTGCAGAAGTTCTCCGACGACTCCGCCCTCATTGGCCTTATCACAGATGATGACGACGCGGAGTACAGAGGACTTATTCAGGACTTTGTGGACTGGTGTCAGCTGAACCACCTCCTCATAAACGCAGGAAAGACCAAGGAGATGGTGGTGGACTTCAGACGCCGTCCCACCGTCCCTCCCCCAGTGAACATCCAGGGAAAGGACATTGAGAGGGTGGACACTTACAAGTACCTGGGTGTTCATCTCAACAACAAACTGGACTGGACTCACAACACGGAGGCTCTGTACAGGAAGGGCCAGAGCCGGCTCTACCTCCTGAGGAAGCTCAGGTCTTTTGGGGTGAGAGGGCCACTCCTGAAGACCTTCTACGACTCTGTGGTGGCATCAGCCATCCTGTACAGTGTGGCCTGCTGGGGCAACAGCATTACGGAGAGGGACAGAAAAAAACTAGACAAGATCATCAAGAGGTCCAGCTCAGTCCTGGGCTGTCCTCTGGACTCTGTACAGCAGGTGGGGGACAGGAGGGCCCTATCCAAACTCATGTCTATGCTGGACCATGAGTACCACCCCCTGAAGGACACTCTCTCTGCTCTGGAGAGCAGCTTCGGTGAGAGACTGATACACCCTCGCTGTATAAAGGAGAGATTCCGCAGATCCTTTCTTCCCGCTGCTGTCAGACTGTACAACCAACAATGCTAGCTCCGTATCAACCATATGTCCACCGTCACTTTACCTGTTATTATTGCATATCTACTGTATACATCACTCATACCTATTTAAATCTGCAATAATTTAATACAATCAATCATTTGCACAGAACTTTACTGTTGTCACTTTATACCAGTGTTGCCTTGTCTGTCTGTATATACTTAATGTGTGTGTGTGTATATATATATATATATATATATATATATATTTATACTTTGTATTCTTCTTCTTCTTTTTTTCCTACTGTACTGTGATGCAACGCTGCAATTTCCCCACTGTGGGACAAATAAAGGATTATCTTATCTTATCTTATCTTAATCTCTTACTGTCATAACTGACGATTGTGGTTTATGCTCCTCAGGAGAAAAAATATGACCAGCTTACTTGAAATGTGTACTTCTTTATAAAGTAACTGTCCCCCAAATTTGAATGAGGCTACACTTTAACCTGTAAATCTGTAAGAAGGAAGAAGAAAGGAAATGTTTGGATACATTTTGCACAACCTTCCAAGTCAATTTGCAACAGTAATTCTAAAGTTTTACAAGGCAATATTAACAGTAGCATACTCTACTACCCTAAATTATGCTTTAGCATTATCCTGTGAAAAATATTTTGAAGACCTGTATGTATGGAGGTATAGTTGTTAATCCCATCCAACATAGAGTTTGCAACTTTTCTGTTTCTAACTGTATTTTCTCTCCACATTCTAACGATACACAAGTAAGATTCATTTCAAACTACAAATAAGCTTTAGCAGTGAGTGTGTATGTGCATTTTTGTTTGTAAATGAGTGTCTCCTTTCTATCCTGTAATGAATTTAGCTCTCCATGATGCATCCCTTCCTCTTGCGTGCTGACCGCTAGAAACAGACAGCTGTCACCTACAATCGTCCAACTACAGTATAAGCAGGTATAGAACTTCGTGCAACTATAATATATTTACTCCCGACCCCACTTAGGGTGGCAAATATGTTATTTAATCAGATGATACTCAGACTGTCATATATTGTTTGTAAACACAAGCCCTACTGGCTGTGTGTTAGAAAGCGAAATGTGAATCGAGCTTAAATCTGTACATATATGGAATAAATTCACTACAACTCTCATTCAAAATATGGAGTTTATCAATGAAATCTTTCAGCTCCAAGTCAAACATATTTCATTGAAAAACTCTTGATTAAAACTGGTGAAACTAGTGAAATTAAACTAAACGACTATGTATAAAAAAAAAAAAAAAGAAGTAAAATATTTTTTGAAAACCATGATCCAGGAGATAATACAATGATATCAAAGTTTAGCATGGTTTTGTGTCTGTGAACCAAAGTTTATCATGAAGAATTTGGGATGTGATCAAATTAGCTTTCAACTAATTTAGAATGATTGGAATACTGCATGGTGGGGCAGTAGGTAGTGCTGTTGCATTGCCTGAGGTCTTTCTGCATGGAGTTTGAATGTTCTACGTGTGCATGCGTGGGTTCTCTCTGGGTACTCTGTCTTCCCCCCACAAATTCCAAAAACATGACTGTTTTTTTTATTTTTATTTTTTTCCTTATGTGTTGTTCCATGTGCCATGATTGTGGTTTTGGACACGAGAACCAGTGTCCATATTTCATCTTGATATGATGAAGGGAGCAGAAAATACAGTTAAGGTGATTAAACAGCTTTTCGGCCAACTGCCTTCACAGGAACTCCCACAGAGGTGTAACTTGCCACCGCCATTTATTGTTCTAACACATAGCTAGTAGGGTGTGTGTTCATAAACAATATATAACAGCCAAAATTATGTCTGAATTAAATAAGATATTTACCACCCCTACCGGGGAGGGCAATGAACATCTTAAAGTATCAGAAAATATAAATTCCCAGCTGGCTGGGAGTTGAATATCATATAAAATTATAACAGTGTGGGTGTGTATGGTTGTGTGGCTCTTTGTTACCCTGCGACAGACTGGTGACTGTCCATGGTGTACCACGCCCCTCACCTATAGAATGCTGGATATTGGCACCAGCCCAAATGCAACCCTGGGTGAAGGATGGATGGATTTAACAATGCAAATACAAGAGATAGATTAATGATGAAATGATTTGCTTAATCAGAAATAAATAACCTTTAGTTCATTTATTATTAGCCTTTAAGTGAGCTAGCAGACATAAAGATTCCCATTAAATGAGTTTGGCCATAATTTGGTAGTAATGATGTAATAAGTGTATGAGAAAACACATGAATGTTATATCAGTTTTTAAATTATTAGTGTAAAAGAGCTTGTTCTAGCTTTATAAACAATGACTGAGATATGTGGACATAGTGTACAATGAGGCCTATCTTGTTGACTTGCCTTTAATCAACAGTTAATGGAAGAAATAATCAAATACATCAAAAAGACATATTGTTTATCTGGAAAATCTGTCGCTAAATGTGCCAGATCTGTGGATCTCAGTGTTGAAGGCTTGACTTTCCTCCAGTATTTTGTGTTAGCAGCTCAGCATGGCTGGCCCACAGAAAGGCATTTCTTTTGTTCCAGCCAAGAACACATCTAGGGAAGCTCCCCATCTTGAGTGTCTTAATCTCTTAGAGCATCAGAGAGTTCCTGAAACTCAAAGAGAAATGTTGTAAACAGTCTCCTTTGCAGCAATTCGGTCCTATGTTCACCATCACAACTTAGCTTCTGGTCATTTTGCGGCGTCTGTCAGCTGGGCATGAAGCTGGAAAACACTTGAGAAACTTGCAGAAGAGCAGCTACCCCAGAATAAAGGAAAAGCCACAGAAGAGCTGTCTAGATTAAATGATATTCATGGGTAAGATTCACCTTGCTTTCCATCCAATCGGAATGGACTTGAGCTATTTTGAAACAGTGTTTGGTCTCTGGGTGTGTAAAGCTGGTCATTTCTGCTGCAGCTTTCATTTCAACTTTAAAAAGTACTGACTTAGGGATTTCGCATACCAATGCATAACCTGGAAACACATGCAGCATAACAAATGTAAAAAAAAAAAAGTGTTTGTTTTCTTCTGCCGACAATATTTAAAAATATCTTTAAAAATACAAAGTCAGCAGCATGCAAGAGTAAAAAGTCAGCTTCACTACTAAGGCTGATGCAAGAACATAAAAGACGGAAAGATAAATATTGCTGGAGATCAAACTTGGCAAAGCTAAAGAACATAAACAGGGCCCAAGCTGAAAGGGTTGATGATTGTGGGAAAAAGTCCAATTGCAAATACAGCCTAGCAAAGTAAAAAAAAAGAGCAAAGAACACAAAGCAGGTTTAAAAACACAAATACACATCAGTGGTTATAAAAACGGATGGAAAAAAATCAGGAGGAAAAAGAGGCAATCACAGGAACAGTGGGCAAAAAACAAGAGTTATAATAAACACAGCGGTGGCTAACTGGGAACAAAATGAAGAACTGGGCTGTTTTCACACATTTACTTCAGTCCTGACGCAGCAAGGATCCTCTGTCTATTCTCAATGCTCCATAGCAAAAACGTTGTGGTTTTCAAACTGTATTTTATGCATGATGTTGTTCCTCCTGTTTTCTCTGGACATATGTTCTCTCCGGCATTTCCAGCTGGGAGAGCGCATTTCTGGCAGGAAATCTCCCTGCTGAGATGTTACATGAGTAAAAATGAAAATGAGAAACACAAAATAAGGTACCTTTATTGAAAAAGATCAAAGCTATAACTGTTTTTGCATTGCATTATTTGCCTATCGAATGGATCTAGATGACTAACATTTAAAGTCACTAAAAGAAGCAAACTGCAGCTATTTCCTATTTTTCTTGACAAGTTGAAAAACTTTTTTGCCTATATGTGCACAAAGTAAAATTTCCTCCCCCTTGAGAATGCATTCTAAACTGGAAGTGACAGTGAGAGCACAGAAGAAAAAACATAAGAAAGAGAGAATGCATCACACCAAGGATGTCATGGGAGGTTGTTGACTTGTTCAGTTTTACATTCATTTCTGTGTTTTGTGTGCTTTACTCTATTAGTTGTATCTTAAACTCAGTGAAAAACAAGAGAGAAGCACAATAGGAGCAAAGTTGTCAGCTAACATACTCGTCAGCAGTGAATCATCTATGTGCAATCTGTTTTTGTTTGTCTTTTTGCATTCTTCTTTCTGAAATTGATTTACTGTGGCTGTATTGAGATTCTATAACCAGTCATTGCCTCACCTGCAATAGACAGCTGTCCTGAATTTAGATGAAGAAATTTTTACTTAATTTGAAGGCTAAAGCTAACAGCTTTGGTGTCAATTCCAAAACAGATTGCTGACATTTTTAAAGAAGCCCACTCATGAAAACGTTGCAACTGTTAATATGAATAAAGACTTTAAATCAGACATATTTAAATCTTATAGTTGTTTACACAGGTATTTGTTCACTATCAAAAACATTTTATTCTGAAAAATGTTAAAAGTAATGTTCCATCTGAAACACAAGTTGGTCTAAAAATATACAGATACTGGGCAATTAACTACCTAAATGAAAAATTAGGGAAAATAAAATTATTATGAAGTTAAACCTATTTTTCTTTTTTCTTAAAAAAAAAATGCTACTGTTGAAAAAGCAACACCACCAAGATGTGATGAACCTGGACCATTTTGCAATAAATGGTTACCAAGGGACATTACTAAAAATGGACCAGTGACTTTCCCCATTGTTCTCTAAACGACTGGTTACTAAGAATCTGACTGGAGGTAACATTTTTGACCCAGAGTAGTTTCCCCCACATGTTTAAGACATCATGATTAAAACATCACTATTTGGTTAATCTCTTTTTTCTTCCTCTTAAGTCTCACAGAAAACTATCTTTATATAAACTTTATATGGCTATGGTGTGCTAGATTTTAGGCAACAAAACAATTATATTATATTTATTCATTTTTGTTGCAAAGGCTTCCATATATCTTCAGCAAACCAAGCATCACTTTTTAGTTTTCAATGTACCTGTGCCATATAACTGGCAGTTGTGCTTCAATTCTGCAGGAGTTAAATTGATTTTAATAACTTACTAACTTTAGATAAAATAAATAGGAGCCTCTTCCACTAGAATCACATTTTAAATTATCTTCAACAAATCTTTGTGCATTTTTATCTACTTCAATTTATTTATTTTTTTTAAATAGATAAGCATATTATTCTGAGCAGGTTCATTGTAACATGAATAAGCCTATTTTCCTTTAAGCCAGTTTTTACCGTTGCATTTTAGATTATTGTAATTCAAAGCATGTACATCCTAATCAGTTTGTACCTTTGCAAGGTGCAAATGTTGCAGCTCAGTCTCTGATAAGAAAGGAACTGCATTATCTTACCACCTGTGTTTTGCCCTCTTAAGTCAAGCTTGCAGCTTATTTTAAAATTCTGTTTAAGTTTTTGCTGTTTGTGTTTGAGAGTTTAAATAGCCTTGCACTAATTCACTTGCATGAACTTCTACAGCCTCACACTGCAACCAGAACTCTGAGCTCCACAAATCAATTGCTTTAGGACATCCCCAGAACTAGAGTGAAAACCAAAAGAGACAGCCTTTTTAGAGACAGCTTCAACTTTGTGAAAATTTGAGTTCTCACAGCGGCATCATCGTGGAGTAAGATCTGGGGTCAAAGGGGCAACAGCAGCACAGGGAGACCAAAGTTCTTCTGCTATGCATTTACAGTCCACTGAACATCAACACAGAATTGTTATTTGATATTTAACTACATACAGATATACAGGACATGTTATTGTTTGTTTGTTTTTTTACAGCCATGCATCCACTAACTTTAACTTTGGGATGTGAATATAGAATATTTTTCTGGTCAAAAATAATTAGATGTACAGTAGAATGAATCGGTATTCTAACCTGATTCATTGCCAGCAGTTTATCATAGAAAACATTCTTAGAGAAGGCATGAAAACAAAGACAGAAGGAATGAAAAGAAGTATTGCTAATTGATTTATTCTGCAGAGGATCTAATAAATATGTATAAAACAACTCCACCAAAGTGAAGCTATCTGCATCTTTCTATAGATATAAATCTACTTGATTGTTAGCTGTAATAAGAATTTAAAACTACGAAAATAAACCAGCCCACCTTCACTGATATATTTCATCCTGGCTGTAAGCATATAAAAAACTGAACTTATTGCGTATTTATCAAAGTGTGCTCTTTGTGAAATGCCATATAGAGTATAAAGTTTTTCTGACTTTGTTAGAAACTTAAATCTACATAGCTATGCTTCAATCTGGACGTACTTCTTGACATGACATTTTTGACAACAGATCAGAAAAAACAAAGTACAGTAAGCGTCTGCCCTAAGCAAATGATTGTGTGCCTTTATACCTATGACATGTAAACAACTGGAAAGGCAAAACAGAGGTGTTCCTAGAGGCTAATTTCTTTACCCAGCACCTTGCCTCACCAGAAGGGAGCGATGTTGAGTTATTTCAGCTAAGCTTTGCTTAATTGTATTGTTTCAATTCTGCCTCAAACTGATTAAATAATCGGTATATGACCAAAAGTACATATGTAAATATAAGCTGATGTTACAAAATGCTTTTTTATAATCATTGATTTTGCTTGCTCTTTGCTCTGATAATAATTTCTGTTTTTATTGTGTAAGCTAATTCATTATTTTTGTTAATCCAGGTATTTAATTAAATTTTAACCATGATTTACTTTAAATTCTGATTTCATATTAATATTGATCCTGCAAAGCGTCTCTGTCAGTTTGTTTTTTACTGTGCCACAGAATTTGTTGAATCCCTTTCAGCAAACAGCAACTTAAAAAAATCTAAAACCTTATGTGTAATAACTTTACAAAGTTTTCCCTTTATTAATTGCTTTCTCTATAATGTTATTCTTCTCTTTCTTTCTCATGATCTCATTAAACACCTCTCATTTGGTTCTCTTAGCCTCCCTTTCTGTAATGTTGTAATGACCTTTCATCATGCTGTCACAGCAGTGTGCTCAGGCCATCTGCTTCCAACCCCTGACCTTCTTAGTGTTGGTTTCTTGTAATGATGCTGATCTACTGTTGGGGCTGGAGTTCATTTTGCTGTGAGCCTCACATAAATTCATCAGCTAAAGGTCTTTACTTTTTCTAAAAAATAGTGACTGAAAGGAAAATATGCAATAAATCTGGATATCCGACCACTTACAGTTATTTTTGAAGTTGATTACAGGAATGTTACTGGAAATTTTTCTTCTCTTTAAATATGCGTATTCCATATACCGGTAAAATATGCAGGGGTTCCTTTGGCAGTTGTAGCATTCGGTGTGTCCGTTTTCATTTTATTGTTCTCGGCTCATGAAAAAGAAGATTTTTTTTCTTAATTTTAATAGCCCAAAATATGGAGAAAAACACAGACACAGATATAAGAAACAGCCCTCTCCATAAGATTTTGAAAAAAATAAATCCACTCGCTTCATTCCTGTGCAAATAGGATGATCATTTCCCACTTCTGATTTCCCTGTAGGCTCTGTCCCTCGGGATCCACTGTCTCCCTGGCTGTTGAGTCATGCATTTCTTTCTTCATGTCAAAAGTATTCTTAACATCTTATTGGCTGTACATTAATGTATTTGTTTTCATGTATTCTTGGTTTTAGAATGTCTACAAATTATTTGATCTGAAAAAAAAGAATAAATAAAACAACTTATTTAATATTTCCACTGTATCTCTTTTGCACCATACATTTCTTTACGTAACAATCTGTTCAGATAATCCATGCAGATTGGAAGAAAGTGATATCTGCAATGACCTTTGACTACTTTAAAAAAATATCTCTTTTGTAATTAGTTTCTTTTTCAAGTCTATCCTATTTTTTCCAGGTTTAACTCAACATTTAATATTTATCTGATCTTAAAGTGATTGTTATTACTATTTTCTGATCTTACTGTATATGGCTAGACTGTTCCAGGCTGATGTTACATTTGCATTAAAGTAACCTAATTTTTTAAAAGGCATAAGTAGGATGTTTAAATGCAAATCACATTGATCCAGATTAAAGTTACTTAACAACTGGGCTCAAATGGTTTACAACTCCCACTACTGGATTAAAAATTACTTGCACAATACATCACAAAAGAATTGAATTGCTAAATCTGTTTATAGCCTTTCTTGTGAGAGATAAAATGACGAAAAAAAGACATTTAGATCTAGATGTGCATTTTTTTATTCAATATATGTATTAAAATTATGACTTTTGATGATGTTTTCTCGGGATCACATCTAGACGGAGAAGACAGGTCAATGCTTTGTGCAGCACTTTATGATAGATTTTTTAAAGGACACTGATGCAGTGATTTGTTTACTGAAAAAAGCAATACATTTAATTCTAACAACAGATTTTTTTTAATGCATTTTTCTTTTACAACAAAATTATATTATCTGATTGGCAGGCAAAAATAATCAGAGTGCCTTATGTAAATACAGTATTAATTGGATGCAGGATAACCGCAGAAACATTTAAAGCACTCATTACAGATATTTACTGCTATTCTTTTGTAAAATGTGATCTTAATTTTTAACATTAAACTTTCACTGAGGAGAAATTTTCTGATTTTTAGTAACATTTTAAGCTCTAAAAATCTCATAGAATATTCAGAATCGTCCATCCATCCATCCATCCATCCATCCATCCATCCATCCATCCATCCATCCATCCATCCATCCATCCATCCATCCATCCATCCATCCATCCATCCATCCATCCATCCATCCATCCATCCATCCATCCATCCATCCATCCATCCCAAATTATCCTTGGAGTACCAGTATAACTTGGGGTGCCTATTTTCAGCAGTCATTGGGCAATAGATGGTGTTCACCTTGGACAATCCATCACAGTGACACCTAGAAAAAATGTACACAATGTGTCTGGCACCTCAATGTGGGTACTTTGTCGCACACCCAGCTGTTTAAAAAAATAATGCAGCAGATATGGCTAGTTAAAGTAAATAGATATGTGTGGCAGTACTGATTCCTTAAACACAGATTTCCTAATGTTGTTTTTTGTTTAATTACTGTATTGTATTTTCATATAATTTTTTTCAGAAAAATTAATCACAGCCTTGATTACCCTTCAGTTCTCTTTGTGGCTTCAGAAAGGTTTTGTTGGATAAGCATATCAAGTCTTTTGTTCCTATGCAAACAGTTGTGAATGATGACAGCCCACAACACTGCTGCCCTTTTCAAATCCTTTATTGTCTACAAATTATACAACACGTCTGTTGTTTTTGCCTGAAGTGTGTTTTTTTGAGATATGAAAAAGTAGCACATTTGCCTTTGTAAACAAAAAGTCACAAAACAGAAGTGACCTGGTTTAGAACCTAAAGTCTCATCACAAAGGAACTCTTGGATGCAGATAGTAAACAATACCTTCACACCCTAAACAAAGTGATGCCTGTCAGACGTGTGAAGTATATAAAATGTTCAAGACTGATCTGCAGATTTGCTGAAAAGGGATAATGCTTAGTGAGAGAAGCTTTAGTTCTCTGCTTTGCATGATATAGTATATATAAATAATTTTTTCTGAGCCTCAGCTAACTATTCTAATATATAATAATCAGAAATAATATTGCAACAACCTGCCTTGTTGGGCGTTATTTGTCCTCATGCTGCCAAAACAGGTCTAATCCTTTCAGACATGGACTGCTATGTGTCACCAACATGCTTTGGGTCGTGTAAGTTTCAAGATGGGGCCTCTATGAATCTTACGCATTTTTCCAGCACATCCAACAGCAATTGATTAAATTGGAATCTTAAAAAAAGAAAATAAAAGTTTACACCTCAGAGTTTTTTTTACTCTACTGCTTTAGTCCTGAATAATCGCATCTACATGGTCAAAGATCAGTAGAGTAGACAAAAATTTGACTCAAGTAAGAGTAACTCATACATATTTTGGCTTGAGTAAAAGTAAAAAAAACAGCCTTCCAAGAAATGTATTAAGTAGGATTAAATATATATATATATATATATATATATATATATATATATATATATATATATATATATATATATATATATATATATATATATATATATATATTAAAAAGAAGGCTACAAATGTCATGACTCTGCACTTTTTGGTTCTGTTTACGTTTACTTTTTGATTTTTCAGTTATACTTTATTGTTGTCTTTCTGTGTTTTTTAGATAATTGGGTTCATTTCCATTTCGTGTTATTCTAGTTGTTTTTGGTTATATTTTTGAGTTCTTTTTTATTTCTTGAGTGACTCTCTGTTGCCCCCATGTGTTTGTTTCCTTCCCCTTGGCTTTCTTCTAGATGTTTCCATCCACACCTGTTCCTTGTCGGCTCCATATTCCATTCTTTGTTCTGTCTCCCATATATACTCTCCATATGCAGCTCCTCAGTGCTGGTTCCTCGTCTTTCCCTGGCTCCTCATGTGTGTTTTCCCTGATGTCCCCTAGATCCTGGCTTTCTGTATTTGTCATTTTGGATTTTTGGATATCCCCATCATTAAAGCTGCAAGGCTCACCTCTACCTGCTGTCTCTGCATTTGGGTCCTCAAAAACCTCCACCAACCGTGACAACAAAATTATTGAATAAAATCAATGCATCTAATTTACCTTATAAAATAATTTAATCCAACAGACTACAATATAGTTTTTGCAAACTGGTGTTTTAAATATAAAATCAAATGTTTCCAACGTTAAACCTAAAAAAAAAAAACAATACTTGCCATATGTACTATACTTTATGTTTGAGTAGGGTAAAATACCTCTAAATTCCCTGACCTCCATATGTAATAGAAGGCTTAGCAGATATAGGATCAAGACAACAAGCTTATGTACAAAGAAGTAAAAAAAAATTATAATAATTTCAGCCAAATTTCACCTCTATGTCTATTAGTTGTAGTTGTAAGCAACAATGCTTATGGTGTTTTTAAAATAAACATCAACATTAACAGCAGAACCTAAAGTTTCTCAGCAGAAAATTATACAAAGCATCACACTTTTTTTTGCTGTATGTTCCACAAATAAGCATTAGACATATGGTATATAGCCATTAAAGACCACCTTCTTAAACTATTTTGTTGTCTAGGTCTCAGTCTCATATGTCCATTGTTGGCACTTAAAATGGTGAAAGGGGGTCAGTACTTGACTGGTTTGCAGCTGTGCAAACTACAGCGCTATGCACTGTGTATTCTGACATCTTTTTACCAAAAACAGGATTAACATGATAAACAAATAGAGAAACAGCAATAGCAGCTCATCTGCTGAGTCATTCTTTGCTTCCAAATTAAATCTATGGGCTTTCACCATGGAAAACTAAGGAAAACTAAGGATACCGGATTATCATTGTTACTGTAGATATATATAAAAAAAAATAAAAAATATTCTGCTGCAGATGCAGTTTAGGACATGGTCACACACAATCGTGTTTTTTAAACTGACTTGTATTCTCACTCCATCGTTTCTCCATGCTGCTGATGTACTGTATCAGTTGAGATGAAAAAGGGTTCACTTGCTGCCTAAAAATTCCACTCACTAAGAGGAATCCTGACAAACAGAAAAAAAGAGTGATTTTCTAAAAATATTTTTAGAGTACTTAGATACTAAATGCTTGTAATTTATTTTTTCTATGTGATGATCTCAACCTGTCTGAGGTTCTAGTCTTGTCTTAACCTTTTATTGTAATCATCATAAAACACAGCAGCCTTAAGTTGCTATACTGTTATTTTGTGATTAATTTGCACATACAATGTATTTATTTTCTTTCTGATAAAAATATTTTTTTCTAAATACCTTAAGAATAAAACAGTATGTTGTTCCCAGCCTCATATCTCATGCCTCATACTGTGTGCTGCTGCACATCTAAAATACGGTGGCAATCTCATAAAAAATATCTCTAAACAGCCACTTTTAACCTTAGGGTGTCAACTTAAGAAAATATATAATTGTAAGAATCTACTGAAGAAAACCTACAATTATTTTTGGTTAAATCACTAGCCAATTATGGAATATTCATTTACATATGGTTAAATAGTTAATGATTGCATCTTTTAAGGAAATTCCTGTATGTTTAAACAAAACAAAGTTTTTTAAATGCAGGCTGAGGTTGTTGTTGTTTTGTTTGTTTGTTTTGTATAATTCAGAGTTATGGTCACTTGGTTTTATTATATCTCTCTGTTGAAAAGGGCCCTAACATTGCAGATCAGCCTTATGCTGCCAAAGCAAATATCAGTGAAAAAATGCTGAAGTTTTCATTGCAAACTGGATTTGTTTTTTTCTCCTCTTCTTGACCTGAAAGAAAAATCTAATCAGCAAACGTAACACAATAATAAAGTTTGGTATCTACCTCACTCCCAGCGGGGTGATATTTCTAGTTTATTGCGGAGGGTACTTGAACTGTTGTGTTAGGTAACTCAGGAGCATTTTGACACGAGAGACTGACTGCTACTGCAATGCAAAAGATGAGAGCTTAAGATGAATGAGTCAGTGAGGTCGTGTCCATCTATTAGATTATCATCAAACACAGATGCAGACAGATCAAATGTCTTGGCGCTGCCATATCAGCACAGGTGTCTCATTAGTGTCGCTGGCAGTGCCCTAAACATCATTATTGCCAACTGATTAACTGCTGTCAGTACACTTTGTCCCCGTCTTTCAAATTTCATTCACCTGTTTCAATTTAGAGGACATGCTGAGTGCAGAAAGTACTTTGGTGTCATCTTGTAGAAGAGGTGGTTTGCAATTAGATCTACGCTGTGTCAATGCACAAACCAGGGTGAATATTGTTTAACAGAAAACACAAAACTTCTTGCGAGTCATTCATTCTGCAAGGCATACAAGTTTTTTTTCTCTTTTTCCTAAGATTTTGAGGATTTGCTTTATTTAGTTTTATCTGATTATCAATTGACTGTTCAACATTAACTTTGGTCTGGCTGCAGGCTAAAGTTACTTCTTACTTGAGGCAACATTCTGTCACGTTATATTGTAGCTTTTGTCCCACATGCAGAATCACAAGAAGAACTAGTGAGTTTTAAAATTTTAAATACAAAAAGCTAAATTAACCTGGAAGCGAATAACTGGAGGAAATCAGTTGAACGTTCTGTTGATATGAGGCGTAAAAACAGATGGATCAGGAAAAAGTTGACAACTTATGACTGATGGATTTTCTTTCTTGAGAGATGAAGGGTAGGTTATGGGGCATTATGAGGTAGCATGGATCTGTAGGGGTTTGATTCAGTGGGCTTTGCGGACTGTACACCAGAGGTCCGGGAGAATGTGAGTAAAATCCGAGAGCATTGGTAATTGCAAGAGATGTTTTGCTGGAGAGCGGGCAGGCATGTAATGAAGGCTGAGACTCACACATAAGGAGAATTTAGAGAAGCAATTTTACCTGACAGTCATGTTTTTGGACTATGGAGGGAAGCTGGAGTACCTGGAGATAACCCACACAGGCTCAGGGAGAACATGCAAACTCCATGCAGAAAGATCCCGGGCTGGAAATCGAACCCGGAACCCTCTTGCTGCAAGGCAGCAGTGCTACCCACTGCTGCCTTGAGTGCCATTTAATCAAATCATACAGACAGATGGCTAAAATGCTTTCTATAAAAGGAAACTCGGTAGTTTGCATTAAGTCATTGACTTTTCAGAATTCCTATATTTGGATAATTAACACATATAATCACACAAATCACACTATATGTCACATTCAAACTGAAGCTAAAAAGAAAGCAATGGGTGATATGATTATACTAAAGTTAATAATGTAAATATGACAACATACATCTTTTTTATTTCCAATTAGATATCTCTATAGATATTGCAGTTTTGAGTATTTCCCTATGCCAACATTGACTTTATGCGATATCAGCATTAACCAACAAACTTTTTTTTATTTCATAGATTTTTTTATTTTGCAATATGAAATATAAGAAAAGCTTAGAAAACCTTTATATAGAAGCATAGTGCTTGTATTAGCTTGCCTACATTAGAAACATACATACCTATGCTGATTTTTTGGCTGATAACAGACAAATTTCTGAAATCATTATTAGATCTGGACATCCCTAGATTAATTATCAGGGGTGGAAAGGAGACACTATTCAATTACCTTTTAATGTGACTTTGTCTGTTTTCGTCTTTTATTGCAAAGTAAAAAAAGAAGTTGTTGATCTTCCCCATTTAGAAAAGTCACTCTAAAACCATGCCAAAGTGCACCTAATGCCAAGGAAAATTGAAAGGAAATGTAGAAATGACCCAGATCATGTGCGAGTTTTAGTTATAGGTGTAATGCAATATGGGGCAAAATGTGCTGCGCCGCGGAAGTCTGAATTATCTGAGTGCTTTTCTATTTTATGTTGATATCATATCTGTAACATGTTGACATCTAATATACACTATATTGCCAAAAGTATTTGCTCACCCATCCAAATTATTGGAATCAGGTGTTCCAATCACTTCCATGGCCACAGGTGTATAAATTCAAGCACCTAGGCATGCAGACTGTTTTTACAAACATTTGTGAAAGAATGGGTCGCTCTCAGGAGCTCAGTGAATTCCAGCGTGGAACTGTGATAGGATGCCACCTGTGCAACAAATCCAGTCGTGAAATTTCCTCGCTCCTAAATATTCCACAGTCAACTGTCAGCTGTATTATAAGAAAATGGAAGTGTTTGGGAACGACAGCAACTCAGCCACGAAGAGGTAGGCCACGTAAACTGACGGAGCGGGGTCAGCGGATGCTGACGCGCATAGTGCGAAGAGGTCGCCAACTTTCTGCAGAGTCAATCACTACAGACCTCCAAACTTCATGTGGCCTTCAGATTAGCTCAAGAACAGTGCGCAGAGAGCTTCATGGAATGGGTTTCCATGGTCGAGCAGCTGCATCCAAGCCATACATCACCAAGTGCAATGCAAAGCGTCGGATGCGGTGGTGTAAAGCACGCCGCCACTGGACTCTAGAGCAGTGGAGACGCGTTCTCTGGAGTGACGAATCGCGCTTCTCCATCTGGCAATCTGATGGACGGGTCTGGGTTTGGCGGTTGCCAGGAGAACGGTACTTGTCTGACTGCATTGTGCCAAGTGTAAAGTTTGGTGGAGGGGGGATTATGGTGTGAGGTTGTTTTTCAGGAGCTGGGCTTGGCCCCTTAGTTCCAGTGAAAGGAACTCTGAATGCTTCAGCATACCAAGACATTTTGGACAATTCCATGCTCCCAACTTTGTGGGAACAGTTTGGAGCTGGCCCCTTCCTCTTCCAACATGACTGTGCACCAGTGCACAAAGCAAGGTCCATAAAGACATGGATGACAGAGTCTGGTGTGGATGAACTTGACTGGCCTGCACAGAGTCCTGACCTCAACCCGATAGAACACCTTTGGGATGAATTAGAGCGGAGACTGAGAGCCAGGCCTTCTCGTCCAACATCAGTGTGCGACCTCACAAATGCGCTTCTGGAAGAATGGTCAAAAATTCCCATAAACACACTCCTAAACCTTGTGGACAGCCTTCCCAGAAGAGTTGAAGCTGTTCTAGCTGCAAAGGGTGGACCGACGTCATATTGAACCCTATGGATTAGGAACGGGATGTCACTTAAGCTCATATGTGAGTCAAGGCAGGTGAGCAAATACTTTTGGCAATACAGTGTATAAGCAAAGATCTATGGATAAAGGTATTTGCCTTATCTGAATAAAACTCTGAGGGGTTTCTGTTACCACATGTGTCCATGGCTGGTTCTATACAGGGACCAACAGGTCCTGGCCACTGTTTTGGCCCCTACACTGAAAACAATCACTGCAAATTTTTAAGTCTAAGTAGGTCAGTTTTTTATATTAAGTATAGTATTTCCTTTATTTAGGTAGGAGAATTTTCTATCAGAATAAGATGATTTATGTTTAAAATAAAAAGAATTAACTCTATTATTTTATCTAGTACATTACATCTAGCTACTATATGTTGTTATAAATGTAGAAATACTCATTCTTTCTGCTGATCATCTTATTTACCTTAAGTCAAATGCACGTGTTTTAGGAAATCTTCACTTACTTAGATCAGTTGTTGCCAGAGGTGGGTAGTAACTAGTTACACTTACTAAGTTACATTTACTTGGGTAACATATTTTTATAAAAATGTTACTTTGATGAGTAGTTTTACCGTGCTGCACTTCTTACATTTATTTGCGGAATTTTTTTGTAAAGTATCGCTACTCCTGTTTGAGTAAAATTTGTAACTACTCTGTCCTCTTTGAAGATTTGAACTATTCCAAGATAAGATGAATATACAGTAAAGAGAAGACATTGTTAGTGAAAGTTACTTACCCTGTCCTAACATACTGTATAAACAAATCTCACGTTAAGGATTGTTTTTTTTAAAGTTTTTTGGGGAAAGAAAAATATCTTTTTACAAGTATTTGTTCTGCAATGTTTTTCTTTCATATTCCTAACACGTATTCATATTCTTTATAAATTTTAATCCATAAAATACCTGAACTTGAGCTGCATAATTTCTAAACATTTAATAGGATGTTAGTATCCAAACATTATTCAGTAGCCTGTTGACCAAACTATATTACTTTTACTTGATTAATTTCTTAGATGACTACTTTTTACTTTTACTTAAGTACTCTACCCACCTCTGGTTGTTGCTGTGTAATACTAAATCAATTTTACTTGCACTGGCAGAAGGGACCACCTCTAATTTGTCCCTTTGACAATTTAATATTTTGTGCTTTAACAGTTAATTAGCAATTACAGTCAGCTTTATGCTCCAGTCTTAATTATAGAGGTCACAGTTTTCATCCATTAGGTCAGGGGTCTGCAACCTTGGCTTTGTGGCTGACTTAACATACTAAACAATTCTCCTTTTTTAATATTATTATTCTTTTTTCTGTGCCACATGAAGAAACACGGGCCTCCCCCGGCCCCCCGGTAAATTTTTTCTTGAACCGTCTCTGTATATAGGTCTCTCATTAACTTTCTTCACCACCAAAATAATGTACAGATTAGTTTTTCATTTATTCCAATAGGAGGATAAGAGAAACCAGGCCCAACAATGCAGGTGACCCGAAAGCTGAGCATCCTGACCCTCCATAACACCTTAGCAGTCCCATAGACTGACTCCCTCCATCTCACACCACATTGATGCACTAATTAATACAAAAAGAGGCGTACATATATATTAACATATTTATCCAGAGCCCTTAATTAATTTTTTGTTAGCAATATTATTTTTATTGATCTTATTTGAGGACTCTTTGTGATTCTCCTTTTTTTATATTATTATTATTTCTGTGCCACATGAAAAAACACGGGCCTTACTGCAGTAATTTTTGCAAATGGGGCCCTTACCAATTACAAAGTACATGTATATATTACTTTGTACATATATATATTAACACTTTTAATTAGAGCCCTTATTTTTTGTTTGCAATATTATTTTTATTGATCTTATTTGACATTGTACTTTTCATTGACACTGAATTCTGGACTGATGTTATCTGTAACCTGGAAATTTTCAATTTCAAACATATATGTTTATTTTCCGAAGTGAACATAGATTTTTAATTTTTTCTGTCTTCATATTGTTTTTTAAATGTACCTTCTTCTATGTCATAATAATTTACAAGAAACCATTTTTTTGTTTAATAATACTTTACACAGATCCTTTCCTTTTTTTAAGAGGTCAGACTGAGTTTGTATACCCTGCGCCACGCGCTGATTGGCTTCTCGGGTTTACAGTTATTGACGTTCAGGCGCTCAACATCTGGAAGAAAAGTGAACAGCACCGGACGAAGCTATTCCTCAATTTTCAATCCTTCCAGCCAATCGCAAGGAAGAGGTTATTTAAGGACACGTTGTGATTGGCTGGAACTCTTGTCAGCGTGAAGTGAGGGGGCGTGGCCTTGCGGCTGCTGAAGTGTTGTGATTTCCAGTCGGACTGGCTCCAGTCCTGTCACAGCGGTGTGGGGCGCCTTTTCTCTATGCTTGCGCTCTGGGAGTACTAACTGTTTTCCGAAAACAACCAGCTTCTACAATAACAAGTCCTCTTTTTTTTTTCTTTTGTTGTGACTTGCTCTTTTTTTCTCCGACCTTATAGAAAGACTACAACATACAGTGGAAGTATCGTGGAAATAATAAGGTAAGGGCTGCCTGGCTTTCTAGTTGCGGACGGAGCGGATCTGCCTCAGCTGTGCTGACTTTGCTCATTAAGACTGAAGATGCTCTAACTTTGCACACAGTGGGTCCTACAACAGCATGCTGGGAGCGTTACCTACAGATAATCAAATACCATTCTTTATCTTTAAACTCTGGCCAATTTAAGGATATATATTTTTAATGTTATTATTATTATTAATAGATGTTATTTTCCATGCTCTCCAGTCATCCTGTTGCGCCCAGGCTCAATTGCAGACTTTCTGCAAGCTTTATCAGCTGTCATCTGACAGACATTTGCAGTCTTTTCACCTTTTTATTTTATTTTTGTTGTTGTTAGAAATTAGTTTTTTTCAGTGCCTACATAGATGTTTTTTCACTCCTAGTCTATCATATAATATAAGAACTCTTCACCAGTTATTGCAATCATGCGTTCTCTTTTGCATCTAACACTGCTTTATCAGAAACGTTGATTTTCAGGACAAAGATTTGTTAACTTGTGCAAAACACAGAGCGCAGTGAAAAAGGTGAGGTAAACATCTCAGTCTCGCAGAACGCGCTCATTGCGTAACTCTTCTATGTTGCATTGAAAGTGAACCTTTCTCTCCCACCTTGCCTACATTTTGCATCTTAAATCATGCGAATTCCAGCTGCGGTTTAGTCTCGATGTCAGGATCTCTGGAGGGAAGCGATGAGCTCATTGTTCTAATCTAACAGGTTTCTGCTTCTGCACGCAGAGTTTAACTGCAGCCTGTGCTGGATCTAACTAAAATGCAAACAGAGATTTGAAATATTTTTTAACACCTATATGCATCTGTTACCAACACTTACAAAAGCCGCTGGTGGTTATTTGTCTTGGAATACATGCTTTGCAGTTGCTCTCTGCAGACACACAGCTCTCTGATTTGTCTCAGCCTGTTGTGCATTAGGTGCCTCATCTCCCTCAGTGGGTTTCTTGATTCAGCTGAGGCTGAAACAGTTCAACAGTAAATACATCTCGCTCTTGCACAAAGAGGAAAAACCTCATCTCTACTTTTTTTTTGGTAATAATTGCATTCTATTGACCCAACAGCTTGCACAACTTTCCCAAGCATTTTGCACACACACAAAAAAAAATACTTTAAACTTTGTTTTGATTGAGCTGCAACATTTAGTTTCCAAATGCTCTTTTGTTTTGATTATCAGGTCAGATGTTTAAGTGGTGTCCATGTGGTCAGAGCTTGTGACTTTCTTTTGGTTTAGCTTTGTCCCCATCCTCAGCTGCTGCAGTGACATTGCAGGATGGGGAGGGGGGTGGTGGCACTCCTGGCTTGCGGTTTTCTTACCACACTTGTACAATGACTTTGCACTCTTTGCTGCTCCCAGAGTATTGCAGTGTGGTTTCAGGTTATTCTATTTGACATGTTGCTGGTGTGCTGACAAGTAGGAGTGCTGCTTCTGTGCAGGGCGAGTGGGATGCTCCTGTGTAGCCTGATTCTCAACCAGCAGGTCTGTCTGTGCTCCCACTCGCACTATGAATAGTGCAGACCCATCTACATTCAGCCCTCGTTTGTGGTGGTCGTCAACGCTCCGTATTCGGCAGCCCTGTTTGTTTCTCCTTTGCTCATATACATAATCATTAGGGAAAATATCTTTCTGCTGACAAATGAGTTGCTCGTAAATGTGAGAAGGTGCCAAGTACCCAGCATTGCATTCATTTCTCATCACTGCTCAGAATTGCTTTCTCTTCATCTACTTCTCATTCCCCGAGCCCTGATAGGTTTGTCGCTTAGTTAGCATGGTTGATGGTGCATTTAGCCCAGTGTGTAATTTTATTTCCGATTTCCATTTTATCGTTTTGCTTTTAGTTTGAAATGACGGACCCTATATGTGCGGATGGCATCCTCCTAATGGTCCTCAGGGTAATGATGGTTGAAATAGGCTTCTAACCAGAGGCTGAGAGCTCTGGCCCTATGGGGACATTCACTTTGACTATTTTCATTGTCAAGATGAAGTGTTCACCCACCGTGTCTATGGATATAAAAGGAACACTCATAAGGAACACATATTTTGCCGCTTTGAACATTCGAAAAGAAGAAGAAAAGCTATATTTTAGTTGGATAGATGAAAACAAGTCACATTTTCTCTTCAGGTGCTCTTGAAGTTACTGAATAGCTGCATCCCCCCGCCCCCCCAGTTCTGTGCTTAAAAGGAACTTGAAGGCTTTAGATGATAGATTTTAGGCTGTTGTTGTGCCACCTTAACAACAGTTATTTGTCTGAAGTGTCTCATATCGCAGAGCACCTTCCGCTACTGTTGATGTCAAAGAATGGGTCGAGCAATGCCGTGCTTCAGGAAACAACAGTTAAGTCAACCCCCCCACCCCACTGACTCATTTACAACATATGGGACTCTGTTTGGCCCTGCACCTGAGAGCGGCACTGGTCTGTGGCACCTCATATTTCATTTTGATAATGGCTGGTTACCCGTGGCAACTGTGCTGCCAGGGAGAGTCTTGCCTCTTGAAGGGCATGGGAGGAAAAAGGAGGTAGGTGGGTTATGGGGATGTGCAATTCAAGGTTTTTATTTTTTTTTCTCCCTCTCAGCATCTCAACCCTTTGCTGTCTGGTTGTGTTGTAACCAGCGAAGGGTGTGGGACCCCTGGGGAGTGAATTATTACCTGTCAGCCCTGCAAGCTCCCTGCCATCCATAATCCCAGCCTTACACAGCACAGGCCAGTTCGGGCTATCTGCTGAGACCACTGGGCCTTGGCCTCGAGGCCTGGCCCTGTTAAGGCCACAGCTGGTGAAAAATCACATTAACATGTTGCATTAGGTGTAACAAATGCATAGCCTCATGCCTTATGCAGCATGGCATGTGGCTTTTCAATCATTGCTGTTACTGCATGTAGATTTCGTCCCCCCCAGCTTCTCATCATCTTTACCTTAGACATAAGTTTTTCATTTTGCTGAGTTGGTGCTGTGAATCTCCCTGGTATATTAGTGTACCTTATTTTGCAAGTGATTTTATAGATTGCCTTTGGCCCAGATGTAATAGATGGTGGCAGTTTTGTTGCATCTGCTTTCCTGTTATTGGTGCAGACTGCAGTCATCCTTCCCAATGGTGCAATTTGAAGCTTTTGCAGAATTGTAATTACATTTGATTCCAAAAACAGGCGTGCAGCACTATCCCTCCTGTGGTCCTGGTGTGGGTTTATCATACACTGGAAATTACAGTAAGGCTGATGAGCGTGTAAATTATGGGAGGAGAACTTCAGAGTTCAACCAAAGGCTGGAGAGGTGAGATAGAAAAAGAGGCAGGACGGACCACAAAATGGACAAGTGACAGCCCTCGGTCTGTCCATCCAGACTGACTGTCTTTTTGTGGTTTCGCCAGACTTCTTCTGAAACATTAACCCCTTGTCAAACATGGGCTCGGGTTTTGGCTGCCAACCCACTAAGGCCACAGGCTGGGAGCAGGGACACTTCATGGCTGTTTGGTTATGTGCTTCATGGAGAACAGTGGATGGACTCCAACAATCAGAGGGAGCACACAACCCAAATTATACAAAATCAGTAGATTCCCCATGATTTATATTTCTCTTGTCAAGGGGGTCTACTTGCTGCTAGAAGCATACTTAATAATATTTATATCTAAACTGTAGGGTGATTTTAATGTTGTGTTTTGAAAGAACAAGCCTTGAGTTTGAGTAAAACTTGGTTACTTATGTTTTAGTCTTCAACTCCTCAAGCCAACACTCCTTATTAGAGAGAGGTTGAACCATTCTATATGTATCCAGTCATGCGACATGGAAGATGCACAGTCTGCCCACTAGGTAGCATTGAAGCAATCCTTTTATAGCCACTAAATCCTTCCTTATCTATTGCAACCTGGTTGCATACAAACAGCCCATTTGTTCTTTATTAAGGTTAGTCACAGTCTCACATGTTAAATTACTGTTATTCCATTTAGCTGCTCCAAGGAATGGCATTTATAGAGTGTTCCGACTAATGATAAATTCACAGCTGCGTTTCCCGTTCAGCTAAGGGAAACCTGACAAAAAAAAAAAAAAAATTATAATTTTAGGTATTTAAGTAAATTCATTTTGCATCTTTGCATTATTAGAGGCCATCTGTGCTTTTTGGTAGGTTTCCGTCGTTGGATTTTTCGCTGCATACCAGAGCCTGTTTTCCTAAAACAAAATTAACAAAGAAAAAGCAGACTTGACTTCCATCTAAATGCCGTTTAATCTTTCTTGTCAATACATTTGTGCTCCTGGAGATTTTTTTCACATAACACTGAAATGTTTCCTTGTGTTTCACTTGCATTTTAGATAATAGACCCCCCCAAAAAAATGAGATGACATGTAAACCATTTAAAGGTGAAATAACCTAAAAGGCATTGTAAATGTTTTTAATGACTTTCTTAATGACCATTAGAGGCTGTAATTGCTTCAGTTGTTTTCTATCTTTTGCCTTTTGTTTTCCATGCTTTTCATCTTATTTGTATAATGTGTGTATTTGTCTTTTATGTAAGCAGCACTGTATGAAGGAAATTCTATTACATACAACTTTTTTCACAGCATATTGGTTTCAGTGCATCATGCTTTTTTTAGCGCTCATTTCCATCCTTATTGCTGAGTGTTTTTCTGCGCTTCGTTTCACTGAGATTGGCTCTCAATCAAACGGCGTGGGCGGCACAGTAACCATCCTTTTCTTGGATTTTCAATTTGTGAAGTTTTCTTTTCTCTTAGTGAAGTTATTTTCATTGCCAGTTCAGCGAGTGTGGCTATCACAACTTTGTACTAACAACCCAGTTACTCTCCTACCCCTCTCCCCCCAAACAAACTGCTGTTGCATTTGGAGGAAATGTAGCCATCCATCTTAGTGCCACAGGTCATCTATCTAACAGAACCTAGCAGACACCAGCAGCCTTTTACCACCTTCTTTAATTTGGTGCATTCTCTCCGAATGAACATTTAGCCAAGCTGTTTGTTTTCTTTATTTGTGTCTAAGATAGGCTCTGTGTACGAACCTTTATATTATTACTGCTTGTCACTATGCATTTGAACTTGTTGAATATAGTCGGTGATGCACCAGTCAATCTGATATTGATCCTAAATGATGAAAATCACATTTCGGTAAGAACTTTGGTTTCATAGTCATAGTTTGGTACATTTTTGGTTCATTTCATTCAAGGAATATTTTGTGTTATTTTTCTTTTTTAATTCAAAATAGAAGTCAATAGTGGATGGATGAATTGATGGATGGATGGATTTAACAATAATATATCTTGGAAATAATAAATGCTGTTTCAAGAAATTGGAGAGTAGAATGTTTTAAACACTTTGAACCCTCACAAACACCAGTGCGTCTTTGCATCTCATGCTGCTCAGAGTTCTGAAATGGCTCAATGGCGTAAGCGGCTGCTCTGTTTTATTTTTTCCTCCTCTATGTGATATTTACATTCAGTGTAATAACATTTAAGATGAGTCATTCAGTTTCTGTAAATGCAGAAAGTCCTACATACCTTGTTGTTTTTGAAAAATGCGTACCATCTTTCGTTCTGCTCAGTAGTTGCATGAGAAACCTGAATATTTCTATACAGTAATTTAGTGATAGCGGAAAGTTCCTTCTGTTTTGCTTTGGTGTGTGGTTAAGTTGTAAAGCAGAAACAATCCAACTGGGCTTTACTGAATATTTGGCTACCATTAAATTAAATGGTAACGTAAAATTTCGTATAAAAAATTGTATTTCTATTAGATTCAGTGAAATTTAACATGCACCGCTTCAGCAAAACTTCTTTCTCTATGACGCAACCAATAAGATTTTTTTTTCTTGTATTTGTGCAATAAAAATAAGTTTACACAAATGGGTTTCAATGTCAAGACAAGGTCATACAGTGTTTATCTAAATACATGTGAAAACATCAAGGATGACCAAAAATGTTTGCAAATAAAATATTCTTTATTGTAATAATAAAATGAAATGCAGTAATGAGATTAAACCCAGTAAAGAGTACACATGAAATGAGTTGAGACAACTTGGTATGAATTAAATAGCTTTTTAGAAGGTTGTAAACTATCAGTATTGTAACATTAAAACAGAAATATTGACCAGGGAATGCCTGATTAATGTTCCATAAAAATGATCCAAATGTTTGATGTTTTTGCTCTCAAATTTAATTAAAAATTAAAATTTTGCAAACAGACTGTTACATTTTAGTTTTGAACTAAGAAGCTGGAGCATGTTTGAGCTGCTGCTTTGTGCAGCTTTTAGATAAGAAAAATGTTTTTTTTTTTTTGAAAAGGTTCTGTAAAAGCAGGAATTTTTGGTAATGTTTTGTCTAGAAACTGCTCTTTGGATCCAGGAGCAACAAATACACCAATCAGGAAATAATGAAAAATAAAATTAGAGCTCCTGCCTTCTTTCATCAAGTTTATGACATAAACTCGGTGATGTGTTTTTGACAAACAGCTGCAAAAGGCAATACTTTCCTACTTTTCCTGTGATTAATTCTGTCTGCTTTGGTTTTATTCAGGAGATGACACAAAACAGTTTAAAGGATAATCTTTGAATTTAAGGAAAAAAAAAAAGGTTGATTTAATTTTATATATTTTTGTTATTTATCCTGAATTTCTACCCTCTGATTAGCAACAAAACACAAAGTCCTTGATTAAAAGAAAACCTTGATTATCAGTTTAAGAAGTGAATAAGATCCCAATCAGATTATCAACATTTAATTTATTCATTTGAAAAGTTATATTAGATTTATAGTTTTATTGAGGAAAGTTTTATGCTAAAGTTACTCTTCAATCAAGCAATTATTGTACTTTTAGGTACCTTTTAATTACTGGTAACTGCAGTGAGGGCAAAGCTTTTTGAAACATTTAGCTCACAAATAAGCCCGTTTCTACTGGTGGAAAAGCTTATCTGTAAACTAAGGTCTAAGAAAATAGCCTGTTTATTTGGAAGTTATTGATAAAACAGGACAGGGTGAAAACAGTTTCCTACAGTGACACTGCTAAATGGTCTTATCTATTTTTTCCCTTAGTTTTCTCTTTCCTGGCTTCTCTAAAGCATTAAGGTTTATTATGCAAATCAGGACAGGTCTGCTGATTTGTTACTATAAAAGTAGTTCTGAGGTGTGGTCATGTATTATTGTTGGTTATTGCAAAATGGGAATTTTTACAGCCCTGAAAGGTGAAATGAAGCAGGAAATTAAAAACCTTAGATAAGCACTTCTTTTATTTTGTCATATTTATTCAAAGCTGCTTGGTTCACCTGGTAAGATCCATTTATATCCACCCCTGCTGCCCAAACATTTAACTGGCAGGTATAAATATCTTTAATTTAAGTGTGCAGACCCCCCACCCTCCCCCTGGAGAGTTTAGAAAATTAAGCAGGCTGTTCTCTAAGGGCTGTAGCATGAGACGTGTACTTTACTTGTACTGTAAAATGCAGTACATGTAAAGTACCTATTAACAGTAAAATTTTAATTTTGGCCAAATGCCTTCCACCTTACTCAGAAAACTCAGACAGAATTTCGAACTCTTGTCTTTCTTTTATCGGAATTAATGTTTTTATTTTACTAAGAGCTACCTTTTTTCGTCTTTCTTAGAACTTGTTAAATTTAGAAAATAAAAATAATCTGTGTAAGAAGTGTTTTACCTGTCAGTGCATTTGGTTTTAAGCTGGGCTTTTTTTGGAGGTTGTTTTGTTTGGACTTGGCACATCAGCTCGCACGCTATTATTGTTGTACATTTCAGTGGTCACCATATGCGCGGCGAATACTTGGCTTGGACACCGTCTGAGATAAGTCTACTCGCCTACACATGGCGTGTCCATTTTCCTCCATTTCTCAGAACTGCAGGCTGGTTTCCATCAAACTAGGGCTATTTTTAAAGCTGTCTTTAGTGGGGTTATCGGGAGCGGGAGGGTTGGGGGTTCTGTTAATGTCATATGAATCCAACCTGGGAAATGGTCCAAAGCGAGTAAAACATCCCCCACCCTCCCGCCTCCTTCTCTTCCCTGGTACCCTGAACTCTCCCTATTCCCATAATATGTGTGTGTGTTGGTTTATTAACCAAGTGTTAACTCACCCCTGCAGCTATGCGTGTGGACGTGTGTGTGTGTGTTTGTGGGGGGGGGGGGGGGGGGGGGGATTGCTTTCTTGAAGTCGGTTAAAATTAGCTCTTCATATTGCACCAGGAGAGTTTTTGAACTGCTGAGCAATGAGGAAAGGAAACAAGAACAATTTTGAAAAAGCGCTTCAATGGAAAGCAAGCTGCTTACAGTAAAGATTTTGCAATGTTTTAAACTTTAGTTTGCTTGACAATACCTCAAATTTTTGTATTTTACCAGGAAGAAAAACTTTTCTTTTTTAATTCATTTTTGCAACATGTAAAGACCATAGTATAAATCAAATCAAAGTTTATTTATATGGCAAATTACAACAACACCAGGAAGACCAAAGTGCTTCACAGAAATATAAAAATATTGCAAAAAAACCCTAAAATCATAGACATAAAACAATGTGTCCTAGGTATTAAAAGCCAGTTAAAAAAAAAAAAAAAACACTTTAATCTGGACTTAAAAACTAGTACAACTCTAATACTCTATGCTGTATGGACCTTTTGTTTTTTTGGAGGTATATAATCAGTAGGAGGGATTTAACCCAAACTATTGATGAAAATGAAGCCTTGAGTTTGTAAAACCTTGGTCTACCTTGAAACTAGAAACCTGGCAATGCCTGCTTCAAGGTACCAAAATTCTTCAGTCAACGACGGGCTTTAAAAAGCTAGGTTTGTCAGAGAAAAGTCATTCCAACTTAAAATGCATTGTGATTATGTGAGAGCCTCAATTTTAGAAAGAAATATCTTTTTATCTGTCTTTTCCATTACTGATCAGCTGTTTCCACTGTCCACATCTTCCCAGATTTTCTCTTAAGTTGCTTCTTTCTCTAAATTTCCTGACAGAATATAACATCGCTACTAGTTGAAATTAAAGATATATTGTAACTTTCCTGATTACAACACCCTCTTGGAAACCTTTGCTGTGTGGACACTGCTAGTTTGCAACCTCCACTCCATGTTTATTAAAGCCACGCATAACGTGATCCTCTAAAATGTTGCTTTGCATAGACTAATTAAGAGAGTTTGTCATACCAAGATCACAATAAGAAAGCGAGACTCCCAATAATGACTGGACATTTGACTGGACTGAATGGATGTGTCTGTAGGCAATGAGAAACTGTGTCAGCTGAGGTTCAATTGCAGCTGACAATCACATCACTCTGTTTTACATGGAATTGAATTGTAGTTAAAGTGTGATTCCAGAAAGATTTGAACTGATTTAAAGAGAAAATACATTATTTAAAATGTGTATCTGTGTGTTCCTGCAGTAATATGGAGGGCTTTTAAAGCAACAAAACATGATCATTTACTCATTTACCTTGAGGATGGATTGATTTTCATAAAGAGAAGATGCATTAACCGAAAAAAAATCAGTTTAATCATAAAAGATGACTACATTTTCCAGTGCATGGAGCTACTTTTCTTCTTTTTGATCTTTCCCTCCTTATAGCCTCCTACATTCTCCCCCTTTACTTAATCTGTCCCTGAGGGGCAGTTTGTGGTGATTGACAGCATGAATACCCTCTGTATATAAACAAAACCAAGACCACGCTATTGCTTTAAAGTCACAGGTGAATGACAGGAGAATGTGACAAGAAGAAGGGTGCAAACACACATTCACACTCAGACCAAGTCTGAGGCTGACAGTAGCCCTCCAGCCATACCCTGTGCGTTAGTGTGGGCCTGTAGCTTCAGGTACCTGGAGAATGAAATGTCACAGAGTCCAGTTTAAAGACCTAGTTCACAAAGGCTCATAGTTTACCGAGCAATTTTTTAAAAGGTTTTCTGCAGAATATTGATGTAAAAATAACATTTCGCATTGTCAGAGAAATGTATTTAAAATGATACAGAATTTTGAAAGTCCTAGTTTTACATCTGTTGTTTTTAGCTGCAAAGATGACTTTTTATTGGGTTTTCAGATTCCCTTTTTTTAGCTGTAGGTTTTAGGATTTATTTTGACACCTTTTGTGCCAGTAGCACCCTGGAAGCTTACTGCTCGATATGATCCTGATCTATCTAGACGTCATCACTCTGTCTACTTTTGCTGTGTGTCATCAGGGGCCACATATGCAAAAGAGTTTTGATAATATGGGCCTCAAATATATTTATTTCTATATTTCATTTTAAGAATTGAATATAATTATATCTTGATTTGATAAGTTCATGTATACACTGAAGCTTAACATGAGTTAATGTCATCACACATCCATCACAGTCAAGGAGGCGGGACTAGGATCACTTCCACAGAAGCGCTGCAGCCGATTGGCTGCTTCTCATTGAGCAATATGATTCAATTAAGAAATATGTTATTAATCCAGAAGGGAAATTTTATGCAAGATAACTTCTACCATTTCTAACTCTAAACTCAATATTGTTGCTAAAGAAAACAAAAAACAGATTTACCTTAGAAAGCCTGTTACAATTTATTGAAACCACCATGGGTGAGTAATTCCAGCCTCTATATCTATTGTTCGGTCTGAATTATATCTACTAAGCTCATGAGAAAGCCTTCTGAGGTCAAGCATAGTAGGAGCTGCCCCAGACTGGAGCCAAGTCAAGGTTAATCCATCCCACTAGCTCACATTCTCTGATAACCTTTTAAAATATATTATCTGTGTTATATACAGTAGCTGAAGAACATATGGATGAGGCTCTCCCATCTTACTGGTATGGGACAGCTCTGGGATGTCTGTTAAATACTGCACTGGCTCCCGAAAAGCATAGAGTTTGGCATTTTAAGAAGTTGCACCAATAAATCATTGTTTCTGCTGGTTTCTCTCTGTGATGCTAGTCAATCTAAATCAGTTGATGGACCATGCATCCTCAAGTACCAGCAGGTCAGTAAGATCTCTGAACAAACAATCCCTCTGCCAGTCTTCCACAATTACGCACACTTTTACGTAGCTGTTTATGGACATGTGATTTTCTATAGCTTGTTCACTCTGAGACTCATCAAATCTGCTTCTTTTTTTCATGGTTCCTCCCCCACAGACGGATACTTTGGATCAAAATATAAGAATATTTCGTTTGCTTCCGACTGTAGTAGTTCCCGTTATTTTTTCAGATGTGTTACAATATTTTTAGTTGGAGGCTAAACGTTATTCAGTAAAGATTTAACTTCTAAAAGCTCAAACCCTTTAAAATAACATCACGTTCAATGCTTCATGAGTTTAATAAAACTGAATCAAGTCATAAGTGTATGCAGGTAAGTTTTTTGACGTTATAATTTTTAAGTTTGGGTTGCACGTTTCAAACATTGTTAATTTTTGGACATCCTGAGTTGTGCTTAAAATATCTTATGAGGCCTCTGGTCTCTCAAAACTCTTAGAACTTCCTTTTTTTCTTCTTCTTTTTATTAAGACAATTTATTTATCATGGTCTCACAATTTAACCCAAAGTCTAGAACATTCTGTACTGGTGTAATCTTTAAAATAAATTCTTAAAAGCTCACTTTGTTGCTCTGTCATTTTTCTTAATACAGAATTTTGTACTGCAGGCATGACTGATATCTGAAAAGCACCATTACTGTTCACAGTTCACTGTGATCTCTGACCGATCTAATTTTCAGTGTGGAATAGGATGTAGAGATCCACTCTTAGAGCTGTATTTTAGCTGGCAGAGTGCACTCTATGTTCCAAGAGCCGCGGGATTGTCCACATTGTGCACCGTGTGGCACACATTTTAAAGATTTAGATATACATACACACACACACACAGTATAAGGCTGAGTTTAGAGGTATTATTGGAAGCATATACAGCTGAATTTCTCTTTCTCTGTCACAGATTCTGCAGGGTATTCAGATTTAAACCAGGTCCTTCCTAACTCTATCATAAAGTTTCCCTTACATAAAATATGATGGTAAAGGTTTCTGTTTAAACATAAAGATTGGTGGCTGTTAGAAATGCAGTTCTGTTGCATTTATGTCTGGTTGATTTAGTTTTGTAAATATCAAAGGCTAAATAATAAAAAAAAAAGAACAAATTTCATCTAACTAAATATAATAATATTAAATAATTGCCTTCTACTGCTAAGTTTAAATTCAGTGCTGGAGACTGTGACTTTAAAATGGCCATTATAAATGAACTGTATGCAAGAATTAGCTTTGTTTAAATTAGTGTTGCACCGATAAAGATACCAGTATCGGGTTTAAAGATGATTGATTCAGATATTCACTTCATTAAATGTGTTCAAGTAAAACTGATCCAGGCAGCAGCGCAAATTGTGCTATTGAACACAGTTTGGAACAACGATAATCAAACAGGAGAGAAACTATGTTAGTTGAGCGGGTCTATATTGGAGAGACCAGCTGATTGAATATTATGTCATAAGCAAGGAGCTTATTTCAGAACATATCCAGTTTATAGAATAAACATAAAGAAAAGTTAATTTTAATAAACTATGTGGAGGGAGCCAAATTATTAGCCGATCATTACCAGTGAACAGCGAGCATGCCATGATTAGCAGGCTCCTTCGACAAACTGCATTAAATAAAATGGTTGTCTATTAATGTTCATATAAGAATGTAGCTGTCCATATTGATTCAGATCTAAGTTTGGGAATAAATAATAAAAACATGTACAGGTGATGCAGTGCTGAAACAGACTTTTTGAAACAGGCCTGTTCTGGCTGGGACAAAATGTCAGCCGCTGCCCAAAAAAAGGAGAAATGGCTGGAAGAGTTTGCGGTGTCCAAAGAGACATTATTGAGTGAGTTAAGTAGGATACAATAGAAATACTAATGAAGCTCAAGTGACAATGCTGCAGTGTGTGGTGTGTTGATGTTTTTAGTTTTTTTTCTTAGTGCATTTGAAGGCAACTATATTGTATTGTATTGTATTTGTTGTTCATCATTTAAAGGTTAATTTATGTGTCCTTCTGGAGATGGTGCTTTGAAATGGCCTTAGCCTAAACCACTAAAAAAAGCCATCAGATTGTTTTTATAATGATCTATGTTTGTTTATGTAACTATGAAATAAATTGAATAGCTTTTACCTATCAATGGCACTGATTTTCAATGAGACATCTGACTGGAACTGTTTTGACATATCAGCTGTAGAAATTATTTAAAAGCAGAGATTTGTTCAGTTTAGCTGGTGTTCAATCAGATCTGTTCTACAAATGCTAGCGACTGTTTGAAGGAAATAATCTGTCTGTAAACGTTTAACAGCATCCCTACAATGCTCTGCTGGGTTCCTCCAACGTCCTCCACACTAATGTTTTCCACTTCAACCCCTCTGATGTGAAAATGAAATGAGTAAAAGTAGAGACAGACTAACTAGTCTGTGCCTGACATGTGCAGGAGACACAGGTCACTTACTGAACTGAGGCAAGCTATTCAACAGGAAGATCTTTTTAATTAGGCTATGTTCTTTTAATTAAGCCGCCAGGGTAATGTCTGTGTCCATTTGTTACCCTGCTTTGCTCAGACACAGCTGGTTGAAAATGCCCTCTTTGTGTCCTCACTGTTTCAGAGGTCCCTGCTATTCGTTGAATATCCTCTTTCACTGAAATTTGTTTTTCTTTTATCCTCTTTCTTGGATTAGCGCGATTAGACCCCAAAGAGGGCTGGTGAGAATGGCGAAGAGCTATTGCAGGACTGCTCTTCAGATGGAACATGTTTAAGACCCTGGTTATTATCATTCTGAATGCACCATTGGTTAAACTAACAGCCTGGATTCCAACATTCATCTCCTGTGTCACAGAATAAGTGTCAATTGCATAGGGAACACAATGGCAAATTACAGGTTATGTCTTGCTCCTTGGAGCCTGGATATCCCCAGTGTAATTATGCTATGCTAATTCTGCCCCCCCTCCCATCCATTTCAATGATGGAAAGAAGTCTTCCACACAGCTTGGATGTAAATTGAAACTTGAGTGAATAAATGTATTCATTTGCAGTCTGGCATTGACCATAAAACTCAGCCTATCCTCCTCCTTTCCCTTGAGATGGGAAAGAAACGGCGGGAAGGAAAGTCTCAGCTGGAACTTGTAGCCTGTTTCCAGAGACGAGGTCGACCTCAGGTCAGGCCACCTTGAACCCTTCTGCTGGATTTATTGTGTGGTAGGTGGACGGGGTCAGGCTGCGCTCCTCCCCTCAGCACAAGAGCATTGCTGGTGTCCGACACGGAGCAGACACGGGACGACAGACAAATCCCTGTCCCTCCCTCTAAGGAGATCTCCTCATGGGTCAGAGGTCTTGTGTTAAGGCTTGTGGCATGACCTTAATACTGATTGATTTTTCTGCAGTCTCTACCAGGGGAGGGGGGTCAAATTTATTTTCCTTACCCCCCGTTGAGATGTTGAGTAAGTGAATTTGGCACAAAGAAAGAGGAAACGCTCCTGGTCACAACTTGTTTGACTTCTCTGCTCCTCTGTATACCTCAGCCGGCGTGTGTTTTCACTTTGCCTGAAACAAGATACCAGACCATATGTTTTCGCTTAACAGACAGCTGAGTGGAGAGAGGGCATGAGTGGGGTCTGTTTGTCATTTGGTGGGAGACAGAGGAGGCCAAACTCCCAAGTTCCTCTGGAGGATTTATTGCTTGTTTAAATACAAGCCCAGGCTGGCCATAGACTATCACATCCATCATCCCATTAGCACAGTTTAAAGGGATTAAAATGGGACTTATCAAGTAACTATTTAGAGTCTTGTAAGTTATTTTGATCTTTGTTATTATGACTAACATTGCTGGAAAAAATCCCAGGTATTCAGTGAATAGGGGTTATTTTCCTGGACAGCGTAGGGAGTGGGAAGTTCTGTCTTTTCTCCAGAAACAGATCTTAGAAAATCAAAATGCAAAGAATGGAAATGTATTTAATATCAATGGACTGCAGGTGAGAAGATTTCAAACAATTTTTTTTGGTGTAATAGTAATATTCATATAGCATAGTTTGCATTGCGTCCTTAGTTGTGGATATAATGCAAATTGTTCTTGTTTTCCCTAGATCTCTGTGTCTTCTGGGCTTTACTACACCTTACTTTTTATTCTTAAAGTATACATTAAGTTTAAGCCCATTTTCTGAGTTTAGAAATCTTCTAGAGCACATTAAGAAATATAACCATTGCATGTTTATTTTAATTCTGAACATATAAACTCATGTTTAAGGATGTTCAGTATGTGAAATGAAGAAATGAGATCCAGGCGCTTTGTCTTAAAGTACAAATATGTCATATTTGAGTTATAGAACTCAGATTAATCAACATTTCGATATCAGCACTGAGCTTGCTCCAGACTGTCATAAAATTATAGGTATTTTAGAGGTTTGGTTAATCAATACCCAAAAATCCACATCTAGTGGTTGTGGTGGATAAAATTGCTATCTAATAGTCTTTGGCATTCACAAAATTTTTATTTGGGTAAAAGAACAATGTAGGAAAAACAATATTGCAAAGCATTTTATGATAATTAGGCTGTATTTTGTTTGGCTATTCAATTTAGGTAAATCCAAGAGTTATCTTGCATATACATGGGTATCACATGTGGACTTGTGGGAAATGTGTTTGCTGATTCCTTTGTGCAACAAAAGTCGACTGTAGCTTTAATCTGCCTTTAAACAGTGTTTTCTTTTGTCTATGGGCATTAGAGAGACTCTAAGCTCCATAAATATACTAAACAGATGTAAAAACCAACCTCATGACTGAGGTTTCCACATTCCTTCCTCATCCCTTCACCTCAAGCATTTCATTACTTCTCTGAATAAAACAGAAATTACATTTAATGTTTGAAACAATATTTACACTTAATTTAAGGATTATTTCAAAGCTTTTTGGATTGGAAAACGAGCAACCAAAGACTTTGCCAAATGAAACCTTTTGCAAAGTCTCAAAGATTAAATTGCAGGTATTTTCGTGTTTCAGATAAAGGGCTTGCTCATAATTAACCTTTCCTGTTTTGATATCCCAGACTGCTACTGGCTGAATGACATTGATTTGACATAATATCTGTTGTTAAAAGGCCATTTGGAGAGATCTACTAAAAGACAACTTTAATTTCATACCTGAGCTGTGTTTGGTTCGTTACTATCAGCTGTTCAATTAGTATGGCTTTCTGCTAAGCTAGTCAGTCTGCACTTAAGTGCTTAGCAGACCTGCAACTTGCAGCTTGCTGGCTGTACTGTACTTCATCCACACAGCAGGCATGTTCAATTGCACATAAATAGTCAGAGAAATGGGCAGATTGTAATAAAAATGCTGTCATTTAAATGAGCCGATCTGAAGAGTCTGATTGGATTCAGCTCAATCAGAATGAAATTATATTCCAAGCAAGAGGGATGGTTCATCTTGGTTATCATCTATCTAAACACTTGATACCGTCATGTCTCTCTGACTGGGGCAAAATGACCTGTCTGCATGTGTGTGGAGGGGCAGTAGTGCTATTCTTAAAAGTGACACAAAACTTGGAGAAAATGTTGATTTCCTCCTGTTCTCTCACCCTGGAACGCAGCAACATCATGTGTTGCTTGACTTGTCTCCTAATCAGAGATGGCAATATAAACCTAACTGTTCCCAGAACCTGGTGCAGGTTCATGAGCAACAAGATTTCTCAGAACACACCTCCACATTGTTATTGCTTCAATTTTTAGAGCACAGTCAGAAGTAGAGCCTCTTACAAGTTAAAGTGCATCTATTTAGATTTTTTTTACCATGCCAATATAAACTGTATATTCTGTTTTATTTTCTTCAGCCCCTAAAAAATGTTTCTTATTAAGGAATTTTGCAAATACAAATATAGCTATTGATTGTTTATCATAGCTGGAAATACTTCTAAGTGGCTGTATATGTCTGTGTTGCTAGTAGGGAAGAAACGTGGCAACAAAAAGGTTCAATCGGCTGCTTCACGGTTTGAAAATGTTAAAGCAGTTGTTTCTATAGCTTGAATAAAAGAGCCACTAAAATTTGAAGAGTAAATTAATCCGTAATAGTTTTTACTTAATGTTGTTTAAAGCCGGTATTAATTCAAACAGGTAAACGCAGTCAGCATTCAGTCCAACATTACAGAGGCCAAGTCCTATTCTGTTACTCCTTCAGTAAGGTTTAATCTGGATCGCTGCTTTCTGAAGGATTCTTGTCATGATACTTTTAATATTTTTGTTATTGGCTGAATTTTAGCCCTTTTTATTCAGTTCAGTTCATTTATACGGATTCTATTAACAACAAGTGTCATCTCAAGGCTCTTTACAGAGACAATTCATACAGGCTAATATAGTCAGCTTGTCCTGCAGTATTTTGGAAATGTTATAGTCCTTATCTTTTGGATACTTGTGACTTTAATACATTAACATGTGAGCTGTACTATAAAGCACTAACTATTAAATCCATCTAGTTGCATTTAAAGGCAATTTGCTGTCTGGAGACTGAAAATACTTCAGAGATACTGCAATGTGTAAGTGGCACATGCAGTTGTTTTGCACAGTGCCTTATCTGCCTTTAGATGTTGCTTTGTTTTTCTTATCAGAGCTTGTACTGTATGATGCCATAAATGGTAAACAGACACTTTTAATCGTTGATTCTGAAAAAATAATGGCCACATGCCTAATGGTATCAAATTACCCAGAATAAAGCATTACTTATAAACAGCTTTCTATCAGGAACTTTTCTGGGTCTCGCATAAAGAAGAAAGCTGATGAACTGGCTTTGCTGTAACCTTAACTGAACCACTACCCAAAAGTGACAGCCAGCTGGAGAATTTAGTAATCGTTTATATTCTGCTTTGGAAAGGACTGAAGGATTTAAGAATACTTAAATGCTCCTTTTATTAAAACCATATAACCCACCCTATTTCTTACTTCAACATCTGCAGAAACTCTGTGATTGTAGCCAAAAATCTTTATCTTCAGGAAGTTAAAGTACACACAAAAGTTTCTTAGCCTGTAATTACAACTGCTGTTGCATTGCAAATTTTCTTTTGGCTTTAGCAAAGGATTGTTCAGATTGTTAATTTCCAACTGAAATAATGCCTGCATTTGTTTTCTATATCTAAATGAAAATCTACAACTTACCCCCTATTCATTTTTGCCTATATGGCTCTCAGACTTTAGTATACAGATTAATTTCTGAAATGTTAAGTGTGCGGTCATGCTGGTGGATTTTTATGCCTCAAGATAAATGGATGTAGAAGGTCATCTCTTTTTATTTGCTATGTATGGTTTTGGGGAGCTTTGCAACAACTTACCCAAATGTGTGTTAAGTTTTCAGCTGAATTTCTGGCAACATCATGTAAAACTTTTGCAGTTGATGTTGGCTTTCTATAAGTTGAGATATTATTGGTTACATCTTAGTGTAGGAGTCTTCATTTTTATATATATATATATATATATATTATTTTTTTTTCTTAGGTTTGTGCTTTGGCAAGGTGAAGAGATTTTTCTTGGAGCAGATTGCCAGGGCAGATTGTGAGCTGAGATGCTATCATCACAATTGTCTAAGTTTGAGCTGTGGGGTTTGTCGTGAGATTTTGTTCACTTATTGCAAATGCATTCTGCATTCCAAAACATGCTTTTTCCTCTGAATTTTAGGCAGGTATTATCACGTTAACGGGCCCTTCACCGCTTTTCCCTGATAAAAGGGTTGATAGATCTTCATAGATTTTCATTCTTATTCATTGTTGGACTTGGATCTCTCTGATGGAAAATAAAATATGGCTGTGTTCAGAGTCTTAGTGGCATCAGTTGCAAGCTGCTCAGCATTATGTCAGTGATGCTCACAAATGTAACACTCATCATATTTTTTTTATTTTATCCAGATTCACAGACAGCTGCTGCTGAACCTGTTCCAACCCTGGAATCTTACCTGTATGTGGGATTGCTGCCGTCAGCAGACTCCTTCAAAGCTTTAAGGTAAAGGCTGTTACTCTATACAGTAAGATGTTCTACAATTATCAGTTGGAGATTAGATGCATTTAGATGTAATGAAAGCTGCTCCCTTAAGACATTTATAGAAACTGCTTAATTAATAAATGTATGACAAAAATGGTGCAGCTTGCAGCTTTGCAAATAAGTCATTGGTTTACTTGGTAATTGTTTGGCAATTTTGATCTTCCTATAGTGTGTTTGTTCTGTTTGCCAGAAATAACTTATGTCAGACACAGGGGACGTATATAGGCAAATGGGCTGTTCACGAGAAGTAAAGAACAGAATGAAATATCCTTTATTGTCCCTCAGAGGAGAAGTTTATGTGCATCAGCAGCAAATTAAAAGGGAAGACAAAACAGTGAGATTCACACAAAGGTAGAAATATAAAAAACAAAGAATGTTACTGAGAAAACAAGACATAAGAAAGAAAAATACTGGATATGGGGCTGTGTAATATGGGAAAAAAAAAACAATCCCATCATTACCATAATATTTTCACATCACTGTTTGTGTCTATGTACTGTATATATTTCATCTTCCTTTTTCCCTTGATAATGTTCTTTCTATTACATGAGAAAACATTAGCCGTTAGCACATCCTGCTGCTACTGTGCTGTTAGAGTTTAGTTAACATGTATGGCTCTCTTTTAATGCAGAGGAGCTCTTATTATCTTTCATCTTATCTATATTTATGGTTTCTATCAAAGATTTCTCATGTCTTTTCAGAAGGATTATTTTGAGATAAATATTCCCATCATTTTGTCATCAAGCCCTAACTGTACTGTTATTAAAATAAGACGATTGTATTAAGATGTGCAACTAAATGAAACAATCTAGAAATCAACAAAATAAAGGAAAAAAGTTGAAATGAGTACAATAACCTTTACCGCCTACTGTACTGTACATAAATGCCTTGAATCAATTTTCAGCACTCAATGCTGTGTTTTGAGGTCAAGCATGAGTTCAAGTGCCTATATGATGTAACCAAGGTTTGATTTTATTTTATTTTTCTGTCTAGTTTTTAAAAGAGATTCTTGTATTTGGATTCTTCGTTGTGTTTTGGTAAGTGGTTTGCTTTATATGAACCTCCATTGATAAAACCATGATAAATGGAGTCTTTCTTTGCTAAAGAATGAAACTTGCAGCTTTCTTAAGTGCACAGCACACTTTTCAGTCCAAACATCACAAATCAGCACTAGCTTAAAGGGGTCATAGAATGATTATACAGAGTATATGGTGCTGGTCCTTAAGGTCTCTGAATAGGGTGTGTCACATTGGTTGGGCTGAAAATGGCATATTTGCTGTTCTATGAGCCCTAATGCAAGCCTGGGTAAAAGCCCTAGAATGAAACGACAGGTTTTCTTCCTTTTATGGTATGCTCATGAATATTTAGATGAGCTGTGCCCTGATTGGTTGGTTTACAGCGAGCAAAGCTACTGATCAAGACACATCATAGCAACATGCACTCACTCAATGAAACTCAATGAAATGAAAATCAAATTATTGATATGGTAGGGTGACCAGACGTCCTCTTTTTTCCCGGACATGTCCTACTTTTCATACCTAAAAAAATGTCCAGGGGGAATTTCAAAATCGTATCGTATTTTGGTCGACTACAGTACAGCACGTAGTCAAAACACACTCAAAAACGGCACTCAAACCGCACCGTGACCTCCGGGGCTGGTCCGGGAACCCCGGTGGACGGATGCAGGGAGCCAGCGGGGGAAGGAGGGACCAAACCCAACCCAGTGACGGTAGCCTGGACACCGGCAGCCCCGTGCTTCCCCCCGATTGCCCAGTAAGGCTCCGTCTCCCGGCCGGCTTCCTGCCCCTCATCCGACTGTGTTCCCAGACCAGCTGCTGAGCTGACGGCTCATTTCGAATGCCTGGTCCAGTTTAGTCAGCAGCCCAGCACTCGAATAATTCTGCTCTCTCACATGAACATCTAAATTAAACGTATATTTAAAACAGACATGTTAAACATGACCGGATCATTTTTTTTCTGCTTTTGCTTGATTTTAATATTATTTTGAACAAAAGCCTAACATATTGGAATCAAGACTGAGTTTATTATGCGTTTGGTGAGCTAAAATTGCTTTTTCCACGGACTGGAATCATTTTGCTTGTCTTCTTTCAATAAACAGTAACACCTGAAATAAAACTAACAAATACTAGTTTTCAATTAGATTAGCTGCAATAAGGCGCTTGGCAGAAATGTTCTGCCTTAAGAGAGGCAAAGTTCTCTCATTTTTTCCAATAATTTTTTTTTTAATATATATCTGAAAGTATTTTCTGCCATGCCTAGCTCTTTTGTGAGCACGGGGAAGTTTGGAACCATCTTGCTATGTGCAGCAAAAGGTGGGGAACGGGGCAATGCACTATTTATCCTTATAGGTGGAGAAAAGCTCAGATTGACATTATGTCATTTGAGTGCAACTATTAGGAATGTTACGGCCAGTTTGACTGGTTTCATTGTACACCGAGCTGTTAAAAAACTTAACTTCACCATTCAGTGTTGCATGATATAACCTATATTTATAGTTACGGCAGTATCACCATGTCCTATATACGTACATATATCTATCTTCAACTACATTATTGTAGTTCTCCAACCAAAAGTACATTTCAAGAACATTTTTAAGTGGAAATGGAAAACCTCCATCAGGAGCCTCATCATTTCATGATCAAATAATATATTTTTCTCCAATCCCAAAGCCCTGCAGATAATGTGTATTTTACTTCATAATTGACATTTCAGTTCAGTTAATGAAAAGCACAGCAGATGGCAAGGCTTTGGTTTCGTTTGTGATCTGAAAGGAGATGTTAAGCGTTGATCTTATAAAAGTTTTCAGCAATATGAGCTTTATTGTCTCACTTAAAAAAAAAAAAAAGAAAACAGGGTGGCTGCAAAGTTTTGGTAACTTAACCAATCACAGAAAATTCACTTTGTTTGGCCTAGAATTGAATTAGCAGACTTTAGTGAGGAGAGCAGAGGACAGAGCTGAGGAGATGACAGTGCGCCTCCTGGGAAGGCTCCAGGCAGATGGTTGACCAGATAGAGACCTGCTGTGACCTTGATGGAATTTAACAGTAAAGTGTTTCCAAGCTGTGTCTTTAAGACAGTACGGCACTGGTGCTAATCAGTGCATTTCTCTTTAGTTGTTTTGTCTTGACTTGTGCTTATTCTGATGTCACCGGGTCATCTAGAGCACATCTAATTTAATTTACAGGAAACCTTCTTGTTTTGTTTGGAAGAAATGACCACTTTTCAATAAGCTGGACTAAAGCTCAACAAACTCATTTGCTGCTAATTTTTTTGAAGGTCAAACTGTACTTTGTAGCAACTGGTAGGGATAATTTTAGCGCTAAAAATGTTTAAAAAAAGTTTTTCTAAAAGTTGTTTTTTTTATTTATAAAGTTATTCTATTTTCTCTAACTTTCTTTGGAATTAATACTATTTTTCTTTAACATAAGGTGGCTGGAAAGTAAATTCTATGTACCACAGGAATTATTTAAAAAGCTTACAATTTAAACAGAAATGTTTTAAATCTTGGTTTTTGCCATCCCTGCGCTCCAAGATCTGAGTTTTCAGTCTCACTACAAATCTATTTGGAAAGACTCGCGTTAATATGTCCGTATCCTAACAACCAGCGGGTCGGACCAATGACATGCCAGCAGTGTTTTTTGGTTTTTAATCAAAATTGAATCTGTTTTAGCTAAAATAACAAAAATTTCTCATTTTAAAAAAGAAGAAAAGAGAAGTACTTTGTGCATTTGTAGATGGGAAAGATGTCTGTACTTTTCTCAGACGTCTGTGATTTATCAGCTTACTCCGCTAGATGTGAGAACGTCGCTATTCTCTGCTATGATTGGCTAAAAGCCTATTATGGATGGCGGATACTAGCTGGCACTTCACCAAATCAGCTTGAAGTATTGTACTAAACGTCCCTCCTTTTCACGGATAGGCTAAATGGCAGCCATCCCAGATTGATAACTCAGTTCTACACATATAATCTGTTTATTGCCAGGTTAGTTTTTTTGCTTCTGAAGAGAAAGAAAATATCTCACTGTATGCAAAGTTTGAGGCAGCTAATAAATAAAAATGCAAATAAACTACTTAAAGCAGGAACTCTTTATAGCCTGATATCATTTAAAAGCATTTTCTTTAACATGATTTACTTTCCTCTGAAAGTGATAATCAAAACTGTATTAGTTAATGATCCATCACAATCTATTATATTTAATAATTCTGTGGAGCCTATTTTACAGTCAAATAGAGGCTTAGAAATTTTGTGGGTTAATGTGACATAATAGGTGTGTGTGTGTGTGTGTGTGTGTGTGTGTGTGTGTGTGTGTGTGTGTGTGTGTGTGTGTGTGTGTGTGTGTCTGTCTGCTTTATTTGTGGGAAAGCAAAATCAGTTAGAGATTTTGATTGAGCGGTGAGCCACTGAGACAGTGTTTCTAATTGTGGTAATTTTTAAAACTCAATAAGGTTGGCGCTCCTTCTTATTGGATCCAGGAACATAAGCTCGTAAGAATCATTTCTCACAGACGAATGTGCTGTTATTTTGGCAACACTGACTGCACAGCGGTTTGAGGGAGAGGTTAGACGTGACAGAATGCTCTTAGCTTTATTCCTCTCCTCCTCAGGGCTGTACTAGAAAACCTGCAGCTGAACTCTCTCCCTGCTTGCAGCAGACTTTGCACAAGAACAAGACAAAAACTAGGTAGAAATAAATTCACCATAATCTGTTTATTTAGTTTGAGTTGAGCATTCAGTTTATATTAAGTTTAAAGAAACCCAAGCCTACAATGTAGTTGCCTAAAGGAATTAAAGCTAGACTTTTCTAATACTGAAAAAAATGAATGTTAAAGCCTCAGTTAAGGTCTGTAGTTTGATGCTGGATAGGTTGCAGTTTAATGTTTTACTGTTTAACCATGTGTTTATGTCTGTAAGGATTCCTTGAATGATTGGAGGACCTCTATTAGTAAAATTCATGCAGACAAATGATCATTTAATATTGCACGTGCGTTTTGGGTGGGTGGCTCCTGCTACTGATCGCCTACCTGCTGATACATGGAAGCCAAGTGCACTTTTCAATAACAGGAGACAGTAATGAATTAAAAGAAGCACAGAGAAATGGATAAAGTTTTAAAGGTGTAGGGTCATTTCACACTTATGAAGGGATAAGACTGAATCATGTGGCATCGCCTCAGCTGGGTGCCAATCAATTCTCTCGCTGCTCTGCCTTCACCTTTGCATTGGACAGAACTTTGTTTACATCGGTCAGCATGGGGGAGCATACCATTATGTGAAAACAGAGAGGGGAGCAGGTGGGTTCAGCTGAGAGGAGAGTTTTATTTATTTTTTAGTACTAAGCATTACATTACAATATATTATTAATGAATCAATTCTTTACCTTTTTGAATATTTATTATTTTATGTGTTTTTGGAGCTAAAAACAAGAACTTCACTCATAAATGATCTTGGAGGGTTATTTTTTATTTTGATACAACTAGGTTTTTTAATGTAGAAAAAAAAATCCAAAAGACAATATGGCAATGAAACTTTAAATACTTTTTCTGTTTATGACCATTTCCACTACAGAGCTAGCTTTTAATGTTCTTATTCAAAAAGAGATCTGAATTATTTGCATTTGTTCCATGTCGTCTTAATTTATTTATCAGAATTCAACTTTTTTTTGTCCAGTTACTCAATTAATTGTGAGAATTATTGATTACCAAAATAATATTTTATTACAACACTGCATGTGTTGAGTTTCTTGTTGCTGATTGAGTTTTCATGCAACAAGTTTAACAAGATGATCTAAAATACAGACAGAAGATTTCAATATAAATGTTTCTTACAGCCAGCTTGCTTCTCTCTTAGGGATTGGTAGAAGTAATGAAAGCTAACATAGTTCATGGGAGTACAGTAGTGAGTTTGTGTCAACAAGAGAAGTGATAGAAATCAGGTAGGAGATAGAGAAGTAAACGCCACCTGCAGCCTGATACCATGCAGTCCTCTCGGGCCTAGAGCTCAGTTAAAGGACATCCATGATCAGAGCTGGGAACTGGATGGTGGGCGGCAGTTGTGGAGGGAGGGTGGGGGGTTGCTGTGAGAAATAAGAGGAGATGGAGGAGGGTAGAGGTGTCAGCCATATAATTGGGGTGAGGGGATCTCTGGGGTGGATAGAGGGAAGCTTTATTAAGATCGTTCAAGTCTGATGTGCTTGCATGGCCGCTTTGCTCTTCTTCACACACCCACGCCTGTCCTCCATTTCCAAAAGAGACTCCGTAACAACAAAACTGTGAAGGTCAAAGTCCTAAAGCTCCGTTCAGTTGCAAAAAAGATGAGATCTTTTTTATTATAAACGGGTAAAAAAGCCACAGGGTATGTATTTCAAAAAAGCGGAAAAAAAACAATCCACTGGACTTTGTTTCCAAGTTTGAAGACATTTCGCCCCATCCTGGAAGCTTTTTCAATACGGTATGTATCTGATATTTTTTTTAACTTAAAAGCATTGCATCCTTTCTCACTAGTGATCAACCGATACAGGCAGATACCAATTATTTTGACACCAGTCTAACCGATCTTTGATATGTGTTGCTGATATTTCTTTGCCAATTCTTAGAACGGATTATGATTTTTCTTCCTCCCTTTACATGATAAAACTAAAAAAATACTAACAAATAAAACTACACAAGAACAAAGAATACAGTATCAAATGAAGGGAGCAGCAATACATGCAGTTTATGTGATCTAAATGCATGTTGGTTCCCAAATTTGTTAACAAGAAGCTTTTTGTACCCCATCAATCTCCAACCTCGCTCTGACCTTTTTTCTTTTTTTAAAATATAGCACTAAAACATGCACCTTGAAATTGCAATAATATAAATTTCTGTGTTTATTTTGTTGTGTGACAGGATGTAAAGTTACTATCAATAATTAGATAAATGAACTGGGTCATGTATTCAGTTTATTTGTACAACAACCCCTCCCAACAATCACAGTTTTTTACCTTAGGCTGTTGCAGTGTAATTGTTGAGCCAGTAGGGTTGTCACGATACTAAACTTTTCAACTCGATACCGATACTAAGGAAAATATTCGATACTCAATACCATTTTCGATACCACAAGGATAAAAACAAAGACTCCAAAATTCTACAGAAATATTTTCATTAATAAATAAAATACAATAAATGAATACACATAAAGGTTGTATGCTGTGCACAATATTAAGCAAGCTTGATAAAAAACTTTTAATTAAAATTAAGTGTTCCTTCCTTGGCTATGCTTTGCGCACATGACACTAGACAAACCGGTTAAGAAACAAAAATAATTCACAGCAGCCGCACCTCTTACAAAAAAAAGTCTGAAACTGAAAAGTGCACAGAATTATTCAATCACACAGTGTTCTGAAAGAGCATTGTCCTCTATTCTGCACTTTAAATGAATGACTGCTTAGGTGCCACTGGTGGTGGCACTGTATCGATACTTTTAAAAAAGAGTATTGTATCCAGATACAACGTTTCAGTATCGATACTTTTTTGAGTATCAATACTTTTGACAGCCCTATGAGCCAGTTTGGAAACCATTGCACTGATATTTGAAGTATTGGTTGGCCGACGTGTCGGTCTAAGAGTTAAAATAAGCGCGACATGAAATGTATTCGGATCAGAGGATTTATTAAATGCAAACAGTCCAAAATTTAGAAAAAAAACATTCACAAATTGTTTTTCTTTTTCGTATCTGTTTTGGCTCCCTGTGGAAAATGACCTTCCCAGGCTACCTTCCCTTGTGACTGATCACACAGAGTCTGATGCTAAGATTAGGAGCTTAGCTGCTCCAACATCATTTATTGTTACTTTTTGAAGCATCAGTATCAATAAATGAATCGTTTTGTAACAGCATGCCTGACTTGACTTGACTTGAAGATGTTTGAAATCTTACAAAAGAGATTTTTTTGAGTGACACAATAAAGATTTCCTTTGAAAACAGCAGGCTGTTATTACAGCAAGTAACCCCACCCCCCCCACCCATTGTCAGATCTGCTGCACATGATGGTTTTTAGTGAAAATCATGAAAAAGTTTCTTAGTGGCTTGTTAATCCCCCACAGCTCAGGCCGCGGGTAGAGCTGCTTGCACATACAAGAATGGAAAATGGCACCCCCATTCCAATCCCCCAGCCCTCTTTCGTCCTCTTTCCTCTTGGTCCTGCAGGGCTTGGCTAATCCTTTGCCTGGACATGACAGGAAGACTGCCGGCTCTTTCAAAGCTGGCTGGACTTCAAAGTTGCAAGGATATGGGGACTTCAGGAGGTGGAAGAAAATTGGGTCTGCTACAAGCAAAGACAGTGAGGGCTTCACCTCATCTTTTCTCTTAGAAGTCCGGGGGGGAACTAAAAAATACCACTCTTCTTTCACACAGACTTTGATCCTGCTATGAATGTCATCCTAAAAAAGAAAAACATTTTTTTGTAGATATTTGTTCAGGAACAAGTATACACATAAGTCTTATTTGGTAATTCTCCTGAAACTACCAAGTTTAAACTTAAAGGTTTTGCACAGAATCCATGACAAAGAAGAAAAAAATGGAATGTTTATTATAGTATATTTTGTTTACACATGGTACTAAAACAATTCAAGCAACTGGATTGAAGTAAACCATAAATATAAAGTCTTTCAATCCAAATCAGTGTTTTCTTTATTCGATTAAACTGCATTCAGTTCATTGGTCAACTGTTTTTGGAATGGATCGTTATTTCTGGACACAGTAGGCTTATATTTACAGCAGGGAGGCTGGGAATAATGAGAAAAATAAGAGAAAAGGTCCTAAAAAGTTTAGAATTATATAAACCAGCTCTGTCAAAATATGCATTTTTGATACTTGAAATAGCATTTTACAGTGCATGGATAAAAAAAAATCTACAGGCATTACAGTTTTACTTCCTTTAATTATTATATCATTTAATTATCAGGTTTATCGCTGAATGTTTGTAAAATATTGAGTGTTAAAGGGGATTTTATCCAGTTAAATGCTTCAATGTTATATACTTATTAAGGAATTTAATGAGATCCATCATCTCTGGGATTCTCTGACAAAGAAATAAAGCTTGGGCATTCTCAGACTCATTGAGTGTTTGATAACACTTGTACCGCACCCTGAAGTCAGCTTTTTTTTGGTCAGCTTCTTGTGTGGGTCTGCTTTGGGAGAGCATTAGTTTTCGAAAGCTTTTTATATAGATCATAGGACGCATAAAGGTTTGGATTCAAGCAGGAAATGGACCCACTTTAAAAAGGCATCCCTTGCCATTCTTTAGAGCTGCATATACTTGCATAATTTGAATATATTTCATGTTAACTCCTGAGATGCAGTTTTTCATTTATATCAGACATATATTTTAGCCTCTTCTTTTTCTTTTTCCATTGTGCCCTTTGTGCAAATAACTGTTTAAAATTTAAAGGACTTCCAGTGATCTAAACCTGACCAACAAAAGCAACCGTACCCTCTGAGCACTGAGGGTGTACGGATGTGTTTAATCCAAACAGACAGCTGATAAAACTGTGGTCTGTTAAGCAGTTACTGCTGCTGCCCATGTCGGACCCCTAAATGGTTCTGTGTAAAGCTGGTAGAGGTCTCCGAGGGTGCGTGACATAAGAAAATGTAATTTTTTGGTCTTTATTTTCCCTTTAGGTCATACGCATTCTAACTAGATATTGTCCCTCTCCACGTCTCAAAAATAATCAGAGACTTGATTAGGTTTAGTTTTTAATTGGCTTAATTAATGTAATAAAAATCTTTCTTCAGTAAAGAATTTTTTTGCTTTTCCTGTTTTAAGTTTGACTCATTTTATAGAAATAACATGGACATAAGTTACAGTATACACAATAGTTTCCCCCATTATTTTCTTTTGTAAATTGTTGGAGTTCCCACTCTTATTCTTATGACTATGACCTGGATGACTGGGAATCTTCATCAGCACACTCTTATTCTACTAGGAAAATAACAATTCAAAGGAATCTCCTTTTGAGCTCCGTCTACAATTTACAGTACGGGAACTGCTAAGAATTTATCCATTAAGATAACATACGTTGTTGAAGATTACTCTGACTTAATTAACTTTTCATGCATGGTAAGAAGAATTGAGTTATGGACATTAAACTCTTTTAAAGTCAAAGTACTAAAACATGACCCATAAACTCCAACTCCAACTGGTATAATAAGGATCTTAATAAGGACGTGCTTGAATGCGCACGACATATTTACAATTCATTGGCTCTTAGTTGGCAGCTTAATACACTGATTTTCAACAAGAATGAAGTCCTGCGTTAAAGCTTCAGCAGACCAGAAGTTTGTTGGCTGGTAGTTTGTTTGGTTAATAAACAGTGAAGACCAAAATTATTCACACCCTCAGCAGATTTAGGTTAAAACAAATTTTTGTTCATTTACAATATTTCCTCTGTATGCAAGTCATATTCATCTTTTAGAGTATCATCCACAGTCACCATATGAATCAGATTTAAAACCTTTGAGTGAAACTGCAGATTAGGGTGATTGTTAAGGTGGCTTCCAATCAGCAAAGTTAAATCCTCATAAGATCTGTGAAAGCATGCCAAAAATTTATCAGTATTGTTTGTGGAGTTTTTAGTTTTTAACAAATTGTCAGATCCCAATTTTTTTCTGTTGCAGTAAAGAATCAACAAAAAAAAGTCAAGCACTAAATACGACAGGGGATAAAGATGTTCTAATAGATCTTTGGAACATCTGCTGGTGTTCCAAAGATCTACTCGTGTTTGTGTGTGTTTGTTTGTTTTTACTTCCTGTTGAAGCCTTGCTAATTAAACACAAAATGCTGAATCACAGTCCTACACCAAATACACTTGTTATGAAGTTGCAATGGACTGCCTTAGAGGCAATGTTGTGCTGAAGGAGGAAAAATGAAAGGCTCAAAGGAAAAAAATGACCCCTTATTATTGTGCCCCTGTACGCCTTTAGAACTCCATGTAGCTGCAGGAGAAAAAGTCAAACTATTTTGCCTTTGTTTTGTTCCCTGTATTTGTTTTTCCTTTTTATTCTATTGGCATGCACCATTTTTACCTTTGATCCTCTCTCCCTTGTTTTTGCTACATTAGGATAGGAATGTATTTAAATTGCAAGCTAGCTGCTCCAGATAACAGTAAGCAGTCGCAATCATGCCAATTGGTTCTATGATCGATTTCAGGGTCCTGGAAGGTTCACACCTTAGTTATCAACCCTGGAGGTTAGACAGGAACAATTAAAAGCATTTCAAAGATTTGGTGTGACTTCTGCACATTTGCTGAGTTTCTCTGTCTTTGGGTGTGACCAAACATCCACTGAAGGCACTTAAAGCTTTATACAATAGTAAATACTACAAAGGATGTTCAAAACACCCAAAATCCTCAATCATTTATATTTAAAGGAATGTTTTAGTGGATTAATCAAGAATTTATTCAATTAATGTATACATTTTTGATTTGCTCTGAAGCACCTGTCCTTTTTATTTTATTTTGCTTTTTTTTTGTGATGAAAAGGATTCGTTTTTCAAGTGTCTTAATTGTTGTAATGGTTCAGAAGGTTCCGTCTTATGTAGAATCTTGATTACACTGAAGAATGATTGCAAAGCCTTTTTGGCTCTCAAGTTGCCATCTCATTTATTCAACAGATTCATTTGCATCTGGAACACAATAATTACTTTTAAGTGGACTGTGGGGGGTTTAGGAAAATGCATAATTCATCTTGGTGTTAAATAAGTGCTCCGCTCATTTAGGAAAGTCAGAACAAAGTGGACGCTCTCACCTTCTCCTGAGTAAATTTTGGATGTAAATAATCTGTTTTACCCCAGAGTGACTGTTCATAAAAACCTAGTTTCAGCTCTGCATGTGGGATTATGTCATGTAGCAAAGTTTAATCTTCATCATATCACTAGTGTTGTTGTTTGAAAATAAAACAGATGAAACCAGGATGTTGAATCTGGATGGTATTCACTCTGTAGTCAAATATACAGTCAAATTGTACTTATTACTTTTGTCCACTTTCGTCTTTGATACCTTTTTTTTGTCTTTAAGAAAATCTTTTGTTTCTCATGTTTAATGTATCACTGGAATTGTTTAGAATGACACATATTATTAGGTCAATTTAAGAACAGTGTCTGTCAAGTCCTTCAAATAAAAGCTTGAATACCTTTGATATCTGTAAAGGAAGACTTATGCTGACAGAAATGTATTTTCTCTGATTAATGTCTGACATTTCTAGTCTGATGTAAAATCTGCATTTTGATTGTTGCATCTTATAAATCTACTCCACCGTGTCATCAAAATCTTTAATTTTCCTGTTAAAATGTTTTCCTGTTAAATTAATCAATAAAATCATCCATCATGCGAATAATCAAAGTTGTAGCCTTAGAACTGATGACTGAATTCCTTCCGTCTCGATCCAGATCACCCACAACACGCGCAGTGAGGCAGAGACTCCACTGACGATAAAAGCCACTGGTTTATGGCAGTACTTAATGCTTCATGCGGTTATTGACCAGAAGCTGTCGGCGTAATGTGGGCGGATCAGTCTGATTAGTCTTATTGACCACTAAGCAGTGAAGCTTGTCCTTTTAACTTTTTTATTAAATGGTTTTCCAGCATAAACCCAATACAAACATTTAGGTGCTTTTGCCACTCACTGCCATGATTTCTATGCTCAGATAGCAATTTAACACAGGTGGTTAGATTTTGAAGAAGCAAAAGCAAGTATTACTTTTTTTTCTGCTAAATGTCTCATTTTCAACTGCTGACTTTTGTAGAGGGGGGGGGGGGTGTCTACTTTTTATAGCAGTTATTTAATATATAAGTTATTCCAATAGCTCTTGATGGATGACTGATGGTGACAGCTCCTTTTTATGTAGTTTTAATATTTTATAGTCTTGTGTGTACCCATCTGCTTTCATTGCCAGTTTACCGCTTTAATGCCCCCGCTACAGAATAATAAAGAACATTACTTTTCTTATCTATTTCCATCTATGCTTTTATAAGAACATATAACTCATGCAGAATTCTTCTGCCTTTTCTATTTTGCTTACCACGACTGTTGTCAGGATTTTCAGTCACTTCTATCTAACAATACAAGTATTTCACATAGGATGTACTCTCTGTGCATGATGTTGAAGCTTTTCTAGTTGTTTTGATTTAATGTGCTGGGGATTTTAGTCAATATATTTGGTTTGCTAGTAAGATTGTTACACTTGAATCGAGATATAAGAAGGAATTGAGACCAGACAAGCCAAAATCATACTTTTCAAACTTTCTGTCTTTATTTTTGTGTCTATTTCTCCCCTAAAAAACATTTTTTAAATACAATCTGTTCACCCAAATCAAATGCACCCAAGTTTTTCAAAGTATTTGATATGTTTACAATATTAACTCCATTCATCCATGTTCTACAGCATAATTCCTCAGTGTCGCAGTGTGGCTGGTGCCTGTCTCCTGCAGTCTATGGGCAAAAGGCAGGGTATACCGCCTGGACGGGTCACCAGTCCATCACAGAGCAACAATATTAAATTCTAATTTATCTTCTTAATGCACATGCTTTACTTCTTTTACTACTTCTTTTTTGTTCTTTTAATTCTATTTCATTTTCAGGGATTTAAAATTAAAAGATTGTGGCCACTACTGTGTAAACATTTGGATGAATTAAGTACAAATGTATTGATTCACATGCTGGAACCAAACAAATGCCAAGAAACTTTGAACAGTTTTTATCTGATCTAACTGAACCATTAATTAGGATTGGCACAGATTTTCAATTAAAAAAAAAATCACAGTCAATATACATTCTTATGACCATGTCATAATTGTTTTATAAAACTCAAAAATATCTTTAGATTTAACCTAAAATTTAGGTGTACTTTATCTGTTCTGATCACGCAAGTTTTCAGTCACATAAATAACATCCGTACTTACCTTTCCCACAACCGTGAAGCTATAAGTAAGGTAAGCTCCTCTGTAATTACCAGCATGCATTGTTCAGGTTGGACCATTTGCAAATAACAAACCTTGTATTTTTGAAAATAATGGATATCTCTTTGTTGGTGCCTCTGAATCTTGGGTTGTACTCTGTGACAGGTTTAAGGAGCGCCAGATAAATATCTGACACCGTCAGATATTTAGAATGACTATCTGATATGCTGCTACAACCTATGTTTACTAATCACTCCATACAAAATACATATCAAATCCCAATACCTAATCCTAATATCCTAATCAAATACAGTATACATACATACTGGTTCCGAAATACATTTGCCATCTCAAGCTGTTACGGATGTTATAGATGCTGAGTGCAAAATGCATACTTGGATTTTCTAGGTAACCCCCCCCCCAAAAAAACCCCAAACAATTGTCATACCAAGTTGACATCCTTTCCCCAGCCGTGGTTTTGTCCATGTTCTCCTCCTCTTCTTCAGATTCGGTTTGATTCACATAAACGCAGCTGTCATAGAGAGGAATGTATCTCTGCATAAATGGCTGCACATCAATTCCAATTAACTAGATTTGGAGGTAGTGAAGTTTCACTTCTGTAGAAAAGTTAAAGAGGAGTGTTACTTTGTCGTTTTGTTTGCCATCCAGTCTTGCACAAAACTGAGTCTACTCGTACATGTAAATCTAAGATGAATTAATGCATCAAATCTACACCTATATACATCTGCTATTTAATGAAGGTGAAAATAATAAAGCATTTCCACATATTTCTTTTGATAAATTTACATACCACATGATTATATCATTTAACTATGATTTGTCTGCTTTATACTGCTGCCTACATTCATGCCTTATTCACCTCTGCACTCAGTCCTTCAGTTTCTCCCAAATTGCGGGGTAAGGAAAATGAACACCCTCTTCACAGCTGCACCCCGAATCTCTTTGCACGTCGGTTCATGCTTTCTGTGGGGCCAGTTCACTGAGAAAGGGTTTGAGCGCTCTCCTTATAAGCACCTGTGTGTTCCGGAGATCAGGGGATGAGAGTGGGTTGATGGGATGAGAACAGGAGGCGAGAATGATGCCGCTGAGAGGGTGAAGAAGGTGATTACTGAGGGTCGTGTAGAGAGAAAGTGGCACAAGGAAGCAAGATAATGATTTTTTTTTTTCTTTTTTCCTTTGGTGGCACAGCAAAACCCTTTCAGACACTCACTTATCAGTCTTCATTCAGTTTGTGGTTATTTTCAATCACTTTGTCAGACTCTTCAAGCCTGTAGTTCTCCTCTGGTATTTGGCCTGTACTCTTGTTTTTTTTTTCCCACCTGTCCAGTCTCTCACCTTAATCTTCAACTGAACTGAACGCTGGAAACAGAGCATCAATGAGCCAATCTCCAATGGTTCTCATACTCTTCACACTCTCTGCATCACAGCCTTCTGGCTCTGCTGTTAGAATCTTTGTTTCAGACATTTTTTTTTTTTTAGCTTTAAAGTCCTCTTTTACTCAAACGACTGTTATGCCTGCTCTGAAAAAAATTGACATGGCATCACAAAAAAAAGGCTCGGTAAGCTTTTTAAGACTAGTCATGGTGCACTTTTCCCCCGTCGTAATTACTGCTGAAACAAGCAGCTCTGGGAAGGTTCAGCGTTGGTGAACCAGTCATTACTGACAAGCCCCCCCCGCCTTACCTGCCACTGCTAAGATGCTCTCACACTGGGGCTGTGATGATTGCCCTACTGAGGTGGCAGAGGTGCATTAACAAGGATGATCAGGGATGAGAAGGGCCGCACCATTTGAAGTTTTAAATAGCTATCACAAAAAATGGCAGCATGATTAAAACCTTTCATGTCTCCAAGCAAAACCTGCTCTACCAACCTTTTTGGTTTCCATGTTATTTTACTACTGTAAAGTACAGAGCGGTGAAGTTGAAATATATGTCACATTTACAAAACCCTTTCAGAGATGCTTTTCCTGTGTTTAACTCGCCAGTTTGGGTTTGCCCTTTAAATCTTAACTGAAACCTTTTCATCTTTCAACTACAGGAGTCATTTGCTTTACAGGAAGGAGTGTTTCTGTCCATTTTCAAACCCCTTTCCTGCCAAAACTTGTTTTAGTTTTGCCCCGCCCGTTTGTTAAAAACCAGTTCTGTCAATAAAGCACTTCCTTTATTTGCCTCTAAATTTTCAAGGTCTCCTTTGCACACTTGGAGATTCTCTGTGGAAAAAAAAACATGCCTCCATTCAGAAGGTATTTTGTTCTGTTGAACTTGAGTATAGGAATTATTCACAGGTTTGTTAAACTTGTGAAAGAACAAGACATTTGCCTCTTTGAAATTTACTTTAGCAAAAAACTTGTTTAGCAGAAATACCAAGGTGTTATTATTACAGCTCTGAATTGTTATTTTGAAATAGAAAGGGAAAATGAAATGCTTGGTGAACCTAAGCCTTTTAATGATGGTAGTGGCTATCTTTAAATCACATGCTCTAGGGTCTCATTCCCCTGTAGAGTGCGCATTCATACCTTTTTTAGCACCTAACACAATTGAGCTTGCTGGTTAAGAAAGTTAATTGTGAGAGTTTATTTAGTTTTATGGTTTTTTTTTTTAAGTATAAAACGGTTATATTGCATATAGGGATTATAATATGCAATGAGAAGAAACAGAAAAAAATGCAAGTATGAACAGGTGTACACAAAATGTGCTGCAGAGAGCAGAGCCAGCAGCTACAGGGATGCATAGCTTTCTGAACAGATTCTCAGAAAGGGATATTTTTGTGTAATAAGGATATTCCGGGGCTCATAAAACATTTCCGAATCTTTGAACATTTAAATGAATCATCCCTAATTGCCACCTGGAAAGATCAGAATTTTGATTCTAAGAAGTTCACTGGAAAAAAATCAAAATCTAGATAAGTAATTTTTTCTTAAAATAAGTGTATTTTTTCTTGGATTGAGGAGGTTAAAGAGACATTTTGCCAATGGAACAAGACAATTTACTCTTAAAATAAGAAAAAAACAATTACATCATCTTATTTCAAGTGCATATTATCTAATTATCTTATTTTAAGAGTAAAAATACTCATTCCATTGGCAAACTACCTCATTTACCTACTCAAATTAGGGGTAAGTGCACTTAATTTAAGAAAAGGTTACTTATTTCTAAATAATTTTTCCAGTGTTGAATTGCAAATAACAATTTTAGGCAAATTCAAGGTAAAAAGACGATCTTTAGCACAACAAAGAACAGTATTAAATTAATGTTACTGCCTTGAATGGTCACTTTGGGCAACATTCAGAAGAGCAATAATTGTTAGAGCTCATAAAAGACTGGGTCTCATTTTATTACACAAAGACATTGAAAACATCAGGTAAAACAACACTATTTTAATGCATCTTTGCTGTGCTCTTAGCCTTACTGTTATCTGCAGAAAGTTTCTCCCTCTCTTAATCTCTGTGTGATGACCAGCTGACATCTCAATATTTTAATGTCTAACATTTTTCTTCTGGACAGACGTTTTTTTCTCAGGGTTACCTGGTAGTGCTTACTATGGCGTCTTAAATGATCAAGCTGTAAAGGATCTGGTTCCAGTCATCAGCTGCATCATTACATATATAGTTATCACTGCCAGTTGTAATCTTCCATTTACTCTCTTATGTTGAGTATTTGCATGATCAAGCCTGGTTTAAAGTTTAACAGTGTCTTGCTTTGTGCACTTCCAGTGCACTTGTTTGCATGTCTGTTTCCTCCTTCTTCTTACAAAGAGCTGCAGCTGTGTTTGAAAGAAACGGGTGAGGCAGCTGCTGGCATGGAGCAACTTCAACCCAGCAGGTGGAAACGGGTTTCATTACTTACAGGGTTTTGCTGCAAGCACCTGCCTCAAGGTGGAAACAAACTGGTTCCTGCACAAAAACACCAATACAGCAACACATGGGAGGAACCCTGTTTTTTTTTCCATTGCTTCAACTGTAGTTGGAGGCATGACTTCATATAAATAAAAGTCAGAAATAATTAGGTGTTGTTTTTGCTTTGCTCTGTTAGATGGGAGTCAGTTCCCCCTGGGCACTTCTTTAACCAGATGAGAGTTTTATTTTTGTTTTAAGAATTTAAGTATATTCTTTAAGAGGTACCCATGTAGAATAAAAAACATTTTATTCTTGCATTTCCTTGTGTTTAGGTATCAGAGAAGGCAATGATGGTTTCAACTGGTCTGTATTAAAGTTGGATTGAGGTTAAGTGGGAGTTGGGGACAAACTGCAGCTTGATCACTGCAGTGCATTTCACTTTTATTGCTACCCTCATTAAAAATTGTCAAATAGTAAGATACATGAATCTTATATTGCATTAGAAGCCTACAGTTTTTTTATTATAAGAAACTTCAGTAGTAGTCAGTAGGGGAACAATTTACTTTTGGACTTTGTTTTTATCCAAAACTGCAGGTTGACTTCTAAATGGTATCTCCACAGATAGTACCCAGTACACCCAGTTTCATAATAATGATTTTTCCAGGATCCTGATCCATTGTTCATTATTAATTCATCAAACTTTTTCCCTCATACATCACAGAACCTTTTAGGATGGTGCTATAAATTAAATAAAGATGTGTCAAACAACATGGAAGATTTAGATATAACACTGACCTCCAATATTCAGCCCAACAACATGGTTTTATTGTGGAAAATCTGCACCCATCTTCAGCTAGTTAGATACAAATATTGGTGGTTCACAGAAGTTAAAACATTTCTTACTGATGTTAAATATATGTTTATTTTAAGGCTTTCTCCAGCCTAAGATATTAGTTCAGGAAGGCAGTGTATTTGAGTCATTTTATGTAATTTCATCTGTCAAGGAATTGCTTTGGTAAAAAAAAAAACATCGTGAAACAAAAATGTTTTCCTTGCTGATTCTAAGAACAGCTTTTATTCTCTCCTGATACATAATCAAATACTTGAGTTGGGCAAGGTTGTAATATAATGAAAGTTGTGCTTTTTTTTTTACGTTTAAAAACAAGATGGAAATTATTCGAGTGGGCTGGATTATTATCCCTTGTGTTGTGGCAGTCTTCCGTTATCTCCACAAGCCTTGCTGTGTTGTAACACAGAATTATATCTTGGAAGGCCAGTCGAGGTGTTTTATTAGAGGCAGTTGTGGGTTGCAGTTGGACAAAACTCATCCATTGAACCCCCATGGACCCCATCTTCCTGTGTCCTTTTGCATCTATTTATCTCTTTTCTGAAATGGTGATGGCACTGAAAGATGCAGGAGCTATCCAGCTAGAAGGATACTTTTTTTCCTTAAAGAGAATTTATGGATGGTCATGCAGAGCTTTAAAGTTTGGCCCAGTGGGCAATGAGGGGTTATTTGTTGTAGCCAAGTCATTTCGGGCACAGTCTCAGTAGTTCACTGCAATGTGTCATGGACATAAAACTATTATAATACATAATAGAACAGAGCCCATTTGGTACTCCCCACCAAGTCTTTACCCCAAAAAGTCCCTGATATGAGGGGGCATTTGGCTGCTTCTTCTCTAGTAAATATGACTCATTTTGCAACATTGCACATGGTGTTTTCATCTCGCTCAAGCTTCTTTTATTTATTAATTTTTTCCAAAAACCATAACATTCAGAGCTAAGCCACAGGAAATCAGCTTTCTTGATGTTTGATTTATGGGAACTGAGGGTGATTACACACCAGCTGCAGAGCAAAGGAAAAGTCATAACTTTTCTTACCGTATGTCTGTCTGCTGTTCTTTCATATCGACTAAAATCAGCTGATGCAGCACCTGCCAGATAAGAGGTTAAGACTTTTTTGTGGCAAGTTTTACCTGATGCCGCACTTTGAAGATGGCTATGTAACTATTTAAGAGCATTAATTTAGGGTGGGCAATATGGCTTAATAATCTAATCTCCATTTTTTCCCCTTCCAATCTGATTAATTTATTCTTTTCCTCATGTTTCATAATCAAAATGACAAATTACATGCACTGCTGTCAAAAACTAGCTTAGGTTACAATCATCCTCGCTGGAAGGAAACTTGCTTGTGAAATGTTCATGTTTCTCAACAAATAATAAAAATATGACACTGGGTTTGTCCCAATTCAGAGGCTGCATCCTTGACCTGCATCCAAGACCTCAAGACACAAAGGGCTGGAAGGGATGAGCTGTGAATTGGGACAGTCTAGCCTTCAGCAGCAGTCCCACAAACAACTTGGCATAACTTTGGTTACCTAGCAACCGTGACAGCATGAGACAGTCCTATTAAGTCTAAAGAGGGTTTTATTAAACAGCATTTTTCATGATATATATTATTAATCAAACGAAAACACAAATCTTGAAAAAACCCAAATACGTCCGTATTGTGATGACTAGTCTTACAGAAAAAATAAAATGTGTGATAAACACCGTAGGACAAAATTTAAGGTAAAAAAATATATAAATTATTAATTGGTTGAAGATAAGGCATCTTTACTGGTTATTTTTAATGGGAGATGTCCAAAAGCTGGACATGTCTTAAGCGTGTTTTTTTTTTTCATGATTTTCAGAGCTGACAAATGTTTTTGTGGAACATTTATCAGCCTATAGGGAAGTATTACTTAAAGTTTATGTAGAACTTATTTGGCAAGTAAAAATAGATTTATGAACATAACATTAAATTTTATTACCTCTATTGAAAATAAATTCACAAGTTTTGACTGGATCCCAATTATTTCCTCTGATTTTTCTTTTCCTTTGTTTATTATCCTTGAGGATCTGCAGCAGTTTTATTGTGGAGGCAGGGATGGGAAAAGGAGCTACAATTATTATTAATTAATTATTATTAAATTAAACTTAAGCTTCAGTCTGAAGCTTAACTTTAATTTCAACAAGATTCGCAGAATAACAAACAAGTCTTGGATAAGCCAAATATTAGCATTTTGATATCTAAATAAGTTTTGTGTTTAACTTCCACCCAGGCTTCTTCTCTGGGAGGGGAGGGAAATCTGCGCGGTTGGCTTATGGCTGGCGAAAAACACAAACCACTTATGAATCAGGAGAGATCTTTATAAGTCAAGTAGATATTTCAGTTTAACTAAACTTTATCCTCAGCTCAAAGCATCTTAGTCGTTTAATTTAGATGCATCTTACTTCCACCCTGCAGTTTAACCCAACTATAGGTTCAACACAGCTCACAGCTGCCGAGGCGAGCTGGTTCTGAGAAAATGCTCATGGAAAGCATATTTAACAACCCTGGGATCCTTTTTGAATTGTTCATTTCTTGTCTTGTCTAGTGACATCTACCAACAGCAAAAATCTGACTGATATCCCAGATAAAACATGTCATCCTTAACACAAGTAACGGACATTGTACCCAAGTTATGTCTGTCATTTGACTTACTTTTTGAATTTCGCATACAATGTTAACATTAACGTTTGACATTAAGCTTTGGCGATATTTTTTCCAGTTTTTCTAATCCTTTTATTGCTTGATATGGATGTTTTTGACTGCAGCAGTTGCTGCTCACAACCCAGTCTCATGGGAAAATGTACCCCCACTACGTTGGTCCACACTGCAAAACGTAGTGGAGGTACATTAATGGCCATTTTTTTGTGGTACTGTTACGTTTCTTCTACCTATACGCTTTCTATTGTTTTACGTCCTAGTCACGTGACTTTCAAGATTCCAGCTGGGAGAAGAAAAAAATATATATAGATGGCCGACATTCGCTCATTTTTTTGTGGAAAGATTAATAACTTGAGTTTGTTTTTGCATTAAAATGAGTTTTGATTACATTTCTAGTGAGAAATGTATAGTTTGTTGCCAGAATATTTACTCAGGGAATGTACATATTCACTTGCTTGTTCGTTTCTTGCAAAGATTTTTCAAGATAATGTGAAACTGTAACATTTTGGCATAAACATGGCTGAGATTTCTCTAACTTTTAGTGGGAAAATCAATAATTTCAATCAGTTTCTGCATTTAAATGGGTTATTGATTACATTTATAGCGAGAAGTGTAGGGTTTATTTACATAATATTTACTTAGTGAACATACATAATCACCCGCTTGCTAGTTTTTGCTACGTTTTTCGGATCTCGCCAGGATTATGTGAATTTGCAACGTTTAGGCTGCTACCCAGCCTAGCATTTAGCTGCCGCCCCGATTCAACATTGAATTCTTTGTGATTTAACTCCATCTGACGGATCAAACCCTCGCCACTGCGTGCGTTGCGTCTGAGGTTGATTTTCAGATCAATGCATTACGTCGTGGCATACGGGAGAAACTAATTAAACTAGTTAAAAAAAGGATCATGGGTTAAGATCGGATGTGTTTTATTTGGAAATCTACCGGATCCTTTGTGCATTTCACTTCCTGTTTGGTGCGATCTCATTGATGGGTTTTGACCAGATTTTGACCAAAGAGGAACTAAAAAAAAAATAAAAAAACAATTTAAATACACAACCAGCATATCTGGAATCAATGACAGAGAGCATACATAATCACCCGCTTGCTAGTTTTTGCTAGGGTTTTTCGGATCTCGTCAGGATTATGTGAAATTGCAACGTTTTGGCTGCTACCCATCGCCTAGCATATAGCTGCCGCCCCGATTCAACATTGAATTCTTTGTGATTTAACTCCATCTGACGGATCGAACCCTCGCCACTGCGTGCGTTGCGCCTGAGGTGGATTTTCAGATCAATGCATTACGTGGTGGCATACGGGAGAAACTAATTAAACTAGTTTAAAAAAAGGATCATGGGTTAAGATCGGATGTGTTTTATTTGGAAATCTACAGGATCCTTTGTGCATTTCACTTCCTGTTTGGTGCGATCTCATTGATGGGTTTTGATCAGATTTTGACCAAAGAGGAACTCAAAAAAACAAAAAAAACAATTTGAATACACAACCAGCATATCTGGAATCAGTGACAGAGAGCGACTGGGACCAGAAGTTTATTAATTTCTCCCCACTGATTTCCATTCAAAATGTTTTCGATCCCACCGGGCTCTAGGGAAGGGGCGTGCATACCGCCACCTACTGTTCATGAGTGTGTAGCAACATTGTTTTACATCTATTAAATTCTATTTTTTAATTTTGTATTCTGAAGATAAATAAATAATGCTTTCCTTAATCTATAAATATCTTTTATATTTCCTTTATTTCCCAATAATCCTTTAAGACTCCATTCTTGGCCTGTCCTTTCAACTCTTTTCAATTTCTTCCTTTCAGGTCCAGATGTTTTAAAGTTCATCAATACGTGTTCTATATTTTCTATCTCTCCACATCCTTCACATTTATCATTATTTTTCCTCCCTATTAAGTATAAATTGTCATTTAAATAAGTATGACCTACTCTTAATCTGATCATTATTATTTCTTCCCTTCGGTTTCTCTCATTAATATTTCTATTTAATACTGACTTTTGTACTTTATATAACCTTCTTCCTTTTTATCTTCATTCCACCTTTTTTGCCATTTTTCAATTTCTTTCCTCTTAATAAATGATTTTCCTTTCCCTAAAGGAATTGTAATTGTTATTGCCTCCTCTAATTGCTAATTTGTCTACTACTACTACATTTTCCCACTTTGACCTTTTAAGGTTAGCATATTGACCAAAAGCTGACACCAAAAATAAAGCAATCGATTATTTACAACAATATGCTACATTTAATGAAGACTAATACAGATTTTACTCTCTTATAAGAATTAGTTTTAGGTTTTATAGGGGAGAGTTTGTATCGGCAGTCATCTGGGAATCTTTTATGTATTTACTGGTAAAGAACAACCTCTCAACCCATTTAATGTAAATGTTGCGTCGAACCAGAAAGTTATTTGAAGAGCATAGATGCATAAACATATGCATAGCTTTAACAAGGGCCTCATGAAGGTCTGTTCTGTTATTCTCTTTTGGAGAATATAGACATTGTGGGCATTCATTTCCCTGATAAGCTGGTGAAGATTCTTAGACATCCAGGTCATAATCATTCCGATACAAACTCTCCCCTATAAAACCTGAAACTAATTCTTATAAGAGAGTAAAATCTGTATTAGTCTTCATTAAATGTAGCATATTGTTGTAAATAATCGATTGCTTTATTTTTGGTGTCAGCTTTTGGTCAATATGCTAACCTTAAAAGGTCAAAGTGGGAAAATGTAGTAGTAGTAGACAAATTAGCAATTAGAGGAGGCAATAACAATTACAATTCCTTTAGGGAAAGGAAAATCATTTATTAAGAGGAAAGAAATTGAAAAATGGCAAAAAAGGTGGAATGAAGATAAAAAGGAAGAAGGTTATATAAAGTACAAAAGTCAGTATTAAATAGAAATATTAATGAGAGAAACCGAAGGGAAGAAATAATAATGATCAGATTAAGAGTAGGTCATACTTATTTAAATGACAATTTATACTTAACAGGGAGGAAAAATAATGATAAATGTGAAGGATGTGGAGAGATAGAAAATATAGAACACGTATTGATGAACTTTAAAACATCTGGACCTGAAAGGAAGAAATTGAAAAGAGGACAGGCCAAGAATGGAGTCTTAAAGGATTATTGGGAAATAAAGGAAATATAAAAGACATTTATAGATTAAGGAAAGCATTATTTATTTATCTTCAGAATACAAAATTAAAAAATAGAATTTAATAGATGTAAAACAATGTTGCTACACACTCGTGAACAGTAGGTGGCGGTATGCACGCCCCTTCCCTAGAGCCCGGTGGGATCGAAAACATTTTGAATGGAAATCAGTGGGGAGAAATTAATAAACTTCTGGTCCCAGTCGCTCTCTGTCACTGATTCCAGATATGCTGGTTGTGTATTCAAATTGTTTTTTTTTTGTTTTTTTGAGTTCCTCTTTGGTCAAAATCTGATCAAAACCCATCAATGAGATCGCACCAAACAGGAAGTGAAATGCACAAAGGATCCTGTAGATTTCCAAATAAAACACATCCGATCTTAACCCATGATCCTTTTTTTAAACTAGTTTAATTAGTTTCTCCCGTATGCCACCACGTAATGCATTGATCTGAAAATCCACCTCAGGCGCAACGCACGCAGTGGCGAGGGTTTGATCCGTCAGATGGAGTTAAATCACAAAGAATTCAATGTTGAATCGGGGCGGCAGCTAAATGCTAGGCGATGGGTAGCAGCCAAAACGTTGCAATTTCACATAATCCTGACGAGATCCGAAAAACCGTAGCAAAAACTAGCAAGCGGGTGATTATGTATGCTCTCTGTCATTGATTCCAGATATGCTGGTTGTGTATTTAAATTGTTTTTTTATTTTTTTTTTAGTTCCTCTTTGGTCAAAATCTGGTCAAAACCCATCAATGAGATCGCACCAAACAGGAAGTGAAATGCACAAAGGATCCGGTAGATTTCCAAATAAAACACATCCGATCTTAACCCATGATCCTTTTTTTAACTAGTTTAATTAGTTTCTCCCGTATGCCACGACGTAATGCATTGATCTGAAAATCAACCTCAGACGCAACGCACGCAGTGGCGAGGGTTTGATCCGTCAGATGGAGTTAAATCACAAAGAATTCAATGTTGAATCGGGGCGGCAGCTAAATGCTAGGCTGGGTAGCAGCCTAAACGTTGCAAATTCACATAATCCTGACGAGATCCGAAAAACGTAGCAAAAACTAGCAAGCGGGTGATTATGTATGTTCACTAAGTAAATATTATGTAAATAAACCCTACACTTCTCGCTATAAATGTAATCAAAAACCCATTTAAATGCAGAAACTGATTGAAATTATTGATTTTCCCACTAAAAGTTAGAGAAATCTCAGCCATGTTTATGCCAAAATGTTACAGTTTCACATTATCTTGAAAAATCTTTGCAAGAAACGAACAAGCAAGTGAATATGTACATTCCCTGAGTAAATATTCTGGCAACAAACTATACATTTCTCACTAGAAATGTAATCAAAACTCATTTTAATGCAAAAACAAACTCAAGTTATTAATCTTTCCACAAAAAATGAGCGAATGTCGGCCATCTATATATATTTTTTTCTTCTCCCAGCTGGAATCTTGAAAGTCACGTGACTAGGACGTAAAACAATAGAAAGCGTACAGGTAGAAGAAACGTAACAGTACCACAAAAAAATGGCCATTAATGTACCTCCACTACGTTTTGCAGTGTGGACCAACGTAGTGGGGGTACATTTTCCCATGAGACTGGGTTGCTGCTCAATATGTTTCTCCAAACCCACAAACTGAGATGCCACCTCTTCTTGAGGAGTTTGTAATGAAGTGTGTTTAATTTTCAGCAGAAGCTTCTTCTTGAATCCATCTCAAAACAACAATATTCTTAGTTTTCCATTTTCTTTGTGATGTTTTTTTTTTTTTACTTAAACTGTCCTAAATCTATTGTAAAGAGTTCATATTTTTCAAAACTACAATCGTGTTTTAGAAGCTTCCAATGTTTTTTTTTATTTCGTTTTCTTCTAAAATTGTTCTTTTGTTGTTGTATTTGTCAACCTTACACCATGGTCATTAAGACTCCTAGTTATCAAATACATGGTCATTCCAGATAAGGTTAAAGAAATCCCTAAAACAGGCTGATTAGTTTTTGTAGTTAGTTTAAACCCTTGGTTTTCCTTCAAATACTCTCTGCTTTTCTTCCATGGATATGTCTCCAACACATAAACGGCGCATCCTCCATTGTTAAAGATTTAAATTAAGTAGATCATCCTCCTGCGTTTTACTGCAAAAAAAAAAGTCTTTAAGCTGCATTTCACATCCTGGGCAAGTTTAACAGCTGTTCTTGCTGAGCAGAAATGATAAGAATTAATCACTTTTACCCAAGGTGACAGCTAAAACTGTCAAAAGTTCTTCAAATGCAAAGCATCAGTTATGAATTAATAGATTTTTGAATTTTCCTAGTGTGCGCTCTTATGAGATTGAAGTGTTTAATCACTTTCAGGTTCAGGATGTTTTCAATAAAACAGCATCTGTTGGAATAAAGCAGAAATATAGGACACTATTTAGAGGTAATTTATTATATCTGTCAGCTATTATGAACTAAAAACATGCAGAGGATCAACAGTACAGTAGACAAGGATACAATGAAGTAATTAGATTAGATTAAAGGACTGTGCTTTGTAATACGGTGATTGTTAATAGAGTTGGGTGTGAGGGAGGTTCACCATACAGGATGGATATTTTCACTGGGGTTTAGATTGGTGTCTCTAACATCTCCAATGTCAAAAGAAGTTAATACGCCTTGAGAAACACATGTTTTTGCTAAAATAATAACTTTGAAAAAACAGAAGATGAACAGATCACCAATAACAAACTCAGACAGCACTAGTCAACTTAAGATAAAGCCTTTATATAAACAGATAAATAGGATCGGGCTTGATAGTGACCCATATGTTCAATTTCAAAATTAAGTTTATTTTTACTTTTTTAGTTAAACAACTTGGGAATAATATTTAGCCCAGCATAGAGTTAAATCTATGCCATTAAAAATGATTACCGTTCTGTAGGCAATATTTCAGTACAGGGCTGAAACAATCTATTGGATTAATCTTCAATAAGGGATTATTAGAATAGAATGGAATAGAATACAAATTGTATATTGTCCCATTATGGGGAAATGGGTGTGTTACAGCAACAAAAGATTATAACAAAAGTGGTCCCAAAAAGGTGGACCTCAAATTGTATAAAAAATAACAGAATAAGTGACAGAGTTAAGAAAATCAATAAAATACTGTGATTCTGGAACGAATAAATGTTCAATATACAGCTGTGGACATTTTTACAGTAAAGGACGTGAAAAAATAGCAGCAACACCAGAGATGTGCAAAAATGACAGCAGCATTCTATATAAGTGACCAAGACAGAAACTGCAAAAATCAGCATGAATGTAACGACTTATTGAGGTTGTTGGGAACAGTGATGGTTGTAGACTCTTTTAGCTGCTGGGAGGAAGGATCTGTGATAACACTTCCTGGTGCATTCAGGGTGCAGCAGTCTGTCACTGAAGGAACTTTCCATTTCAGAAACGGCTTAATGAATGGGGAGGGAGACATTATCCAACAGAGATGTTATTTTAATTAGGATCCTTTTGTTTCCCACCACTGGCCTTATTAGAATAAACATCGACTAATTTAGCAATTAAATAATGGTGAACTATAGCAAGCAGTCTCTAAAGCATGCCACATGAAGATTCCACTCAGAGCAGTTAAGCTAAAACGGTATAAGAAAAATATAGATAAGTAAATATGCACCATCCAGAGCTCCCCAATTGGCTTAGCTTCACCTGGTCTGGATAACATAGTCAGCGCTCTGTTGCTGCATTTGCAAACTACTATAACGAGTGCCAATTAAACAAGAAACCTAAAATATTTTACCCAGCTCATGTAGTTTTTAATTACAGTTTTAAAATGTTTTGAATTCAAATGGATTTGAAATAAGTTCTTTATTTTTGACATTTAGCAAATAGACATAATTTTGATAATTCTAACTGACCTTAAGCAGGCAAAGTTTTGCTCAGTATTTAAATTGCACCATAATTGCATATATTGCCTTTAAGTATTTGGTATCAGCTGTGTGTTTGTGTAACTTTCTGCTTGTATTAACTGTTTCTCAGCTTCGGGAAAAGCCTTCCCCACATCCATCTTAGGCAGGTTCTCCTGAATATCCGCTTCTAAGGCCTTTAATCTGTTGAAGACAAAATTTTTAAAAATTGCACTCTCTATCTCTTAAGGTTATGTGAGATTTTGAATATGAATATTGGGTTTTGGTATCTGATGATTATGGCGAAATGGTTAGTAAAAGTACCATCTGCCCTTTCATAAGCTTAAATATGTTACCTTTAATAAAGGAAACATGCAGCAAAGATTTTAACCCCAACATGTGGGTGGAGCTTGTCAGTGGAAGGGCTTCCTTGTTCTTTTCTGTATTACTGTATTTGTAGACCTATATGCAGCAGTAACAGTTTTAAACTGTGCTCATTTCGTCCATAACTGCCCCGAGTTTATCTTGACAAAATTCGAAACTCTTCATCTTCTATCTGGAAATCAAACTAAACTAACTGAGCATGAGAGCAAAGGCTAATGGAGAAAACAAGCAGGAATATAAGACCATCTGGTCTTCGCTGTTTCAGTGACCCTGATGGGTATGCTTTCCATTTTTTCCCTAAAAATAACCTGTTTTCTTTGTCAGAGTCATTATCAGAGCCTGAAAGAGAAACTCTATAAATACTTAATTCTTTGCTTGATTAAAGGCAGACGTTGATGCTGGGGTGATTATTCATACGAATGTACTTGTCTTGATTTTAATTATATAGTTCAAGAGGGAACTAGAATGGTTTTGGTAGTTGAGTTGATGACTGTAAAGTTTTCTAAGTGTAAGTCTTATATGAAATAGCAAAAAGAAAAGCAAATAGAAAAAAAAAAAAAGAGTACCAGCGGAAATCTTCTCATCAGAGGTCTAAACCAGGTTGACACCTTCTTAAAGTAATCCCCTCTTCATTACATCTTCATTACATTACATTCATGAGGCAGCTTGGGTTAAATTTAATATCGATTTGCATGGATCCAAAGGTTTGTTTAGAGTGTGAGGGAATGACAGCACCATGTTCAGCTTCTACCTCGCCTCATGGGGCTGGTGCAGCGTTGGGTGCTGCTCTCTATCCTGCTGCATTTCCCTGCTAAAACAGAGCTGCTCCTGCAGGCTCCAAGCAGGATATCAAAATCTTGGCAGGTGCTCCATGCATGAATAGTTTTTGCTATTTCTGTTTTGCTTTTTTCGCATTCTCTCTTCATTACTTTTGTATAAATAAGCATTGCAGGCTTATTCATCTGAAACATGGCCGGGAGGGAGACTCTAGGACTTCATAAACGAATCATTGGAATAAGAGGGTGGGTGGCTTTGTTATTTTGGGTTTTATCATAAAACATTCCCACTCGATGTTTCCGGTGGATTTGATTCTTAATTGAAAGCTGCCTTAGAGCAATGTTTATCATTTGTGAGTGGATAGGGATGAAGAAGAAATCCTGACTCTAAGCAGGCAATATTCACACATCTCCATGCTGCCCCCCTGAGAACCTCCAGAGCTCAGTTGTTTGTTTTCCAGCTGCTTCCTGTCATTTTTCCCTTACAAATCTTACTCCTGTTTCCACTGACATCACCTTGGCAAAATCCCATCGACATACTCTGAAATTTAATTGACTTTTCATTGACACAAGCTGTAATTGGCTTTTAATCACCGCTTTACATCATGTTTTGAAATTCAAATTAGCAGTGTCAGCTCAGAGATGAGGCCCTATTGAATGCTTTGCTGTCATTCACAGATGCAACAACAGGAGTTCTTCAATATTGGAGCCTTGTGTAACATCTTCTTGTCCATTCTCACTGACTGAAGCAAAACACGAACAAGCTGTTTGATGCACGTCTGCAATCTAAACACCAGCTCTTGGTAGGGAAACATTTTGGGCTGTCAACTGCTTTTTTTGTGTGACAGCCAGCACTTGTAACATGTTTGCACTTGTTTTGATTCTAAAACAAGCTCAGCTGGAGAAAGCTCACATCTTGAAATAATAAACCTTTCTTCAGAAATCATAAAGTTTAAGTTGCGTGTGGAAAACCAATAACAATTTTGTGTGAAAAACGTAAAGTTGTTAATTTATTCAAACTGCTGGTCTAGAGAAAAACACACAAGTTAACTGTTTAAAAAAAACGTAGTTGTCATGTTTGTTAAAAAAATAAAAAAGCACATGATTTATCAAATGGTCATTGGTTTAAAATGTTTAAATATTTATGTCTTAATTGATTTTTATTGATTAAACTATAAGCAACAGAAATATATCCACTCAATGTTTTATACAGCAGGCTTTATTTTAAGATGGACAGTATTTGGCTGCTGGCCACATTAGCCATGAAGATGTGCATCGCGAACAGCGGTCGATAAGTCAGGGTCAGCCTACCACCTCCGCTCAGCTCTGAGAACAGTTCCCACGCTCCCTGCTTGCTGTTGAGGGGAAGATGAGTGGAAGCATCTATTTGCAGATTAAACGGAAATATTTTTTTTTTACTTTTGCTCCTTTACTTTTTTCATCATTGCACCTAGAAATGATTCCACACAGATCTGCAGTCAGAAGAAAGGAAGATGATCAGGGTGCAGGCTGATCATTAAAAATAAGAAATTTTCACATTTTTGTGAATGTTGAAAATGATTTGACCAATCGCTATTCAAAAGAAAGTAAGACTGTCAACCGGTTGCACTGCTTAAACTTTTCAAGCTTAACCCTCCATGGCTACATTAGTCATAGCATAGGGGAGATGAGAGTCAATGAGAGCTCACACACAAACTATTTAACTTCCTGTGACCCAATTATAGCTTGAAATTCTCCAGAACCTGTTTAAATATGTCGAGGTACTCACCTGCTACTGTTAACCAATAGAAGCTGAATTCCGACTGTCCATGCTCAATTAAAAATAAGCAGAAAGCAAAGTTGTTGTTTTTTCCTTAGTGCACAATTATTATTGTATATTTTGTTAAATCCAGTTGTGAAAATCCTCAACTTTGTTTTGATTATCTTTAGACATTTTTCAATAAATATCTAAATGTCTTTAGAGCCATTTTTGGCACCAAGCTTTGCATCTAAACTCTGCAAATTCAAATCACCAAACACAAGGATCCATGTTTTGTGTTGGGTGATTTGAAGTTTTCCTCCCTTTTCACCTTCTGCTACTTTTCCTTATTCATCTAACTTTGCTTTTGTTGTTCTGATGTCTTGTTTTTCTGATTTTCCTTCCTCTGGCAGCGTAGTGATTTTTTGTGACGTTTAGCAACTCTTTTTGGGAGAGAGCCCACTCGCATTAAAGCACCTTGGTGCTCTCCAGCAGACAGTGACAGTAAGAAAATGGAAGCTGGCAGCTCACATGTAAACCATTCAGCTCCTTAGACCTTGGACAGCGCTTTTTTTTTTCTTTTCACATTCCATCAGGCTTATTATCCCTTCCTTTGTCTTTTTGCTGGTGCACAGCTTCTCTCTCTTTTTTGCTGCTGGAAGAGGAAGCAGAGAAAACCTTTGGGCTGTGTGTGATATTTTTTTTCTCCCTGTTCCTTTTTGTCATTAACATGTATTTGAGTCAGACTATGTATTGAATTCTCCACCTGTGATGGTCCTTCTTTACCCAAAAGCGGAAATCTTATTAAAAAAGTTTTAGTCTTTTCATTTTCTGGCTCTAGCAGAAGGGATTCATTTTCCAATTCACTACTCCCCCGTTTGATTAATTATTGGGGGATTTTTAAGCAATCCAAATAATATTTTGGTTATTAATATTTTTCATAGATTATCCACATGTGCATATTCACAGATAGCCCCAGGTGTTCTATAAATCATGAAAAACACCAATGGCATCAAAAATGGGGGGGGAAAATCCTACAAATTGCACTAATTAAAATGAGTGGTTAAACATGTGCTCTATGTAAAAAGGCAAGGGTGCTGTATCAAATACATAACAATTAATCTATTATAGAAGAAAAAAAAAACTAATAAAACTTCATTATGTTAATGTTAATCACTCTGAGGTCATACAACCAGGCTCACCCAAAACTATAATTTGGGGAGAACGTTTTAAATGATCTTCCAAATCAAAATTTTAGGAGCCACCACATGTAACCAAGCACACAGTGTGCACAAAAAATACGACAAGAAAGTATAGTTTCAGTTAGAGATCAATCTTGTTTCTTCACAATTGCACAGATTGCAATCTATTGTAGCTCTGAAGGGGAAAAAAAAAATCTCAAACACTCAACCTGAAATTGAGCCATTTATCACTGAGTAAACCGCATAACTGAAACCTGCTCCAGGGAGCAGCAGAAAATATAAAGAAATAGCTTGGGGTAAGGAAGAGAGAAGATGTTGCTGCAGGAAGAACAAACAAAAGCCGACCCCTTTCTCCATTCTCCTCACGAGGATGTGACATTTCCAGTATGAAGGTAGTGTGTTGTCATCGCAGAGCTAATTGACGTTCCACGATACCCCAGCTGGAGATGGACGCCTCGGTGGCTCCCCGGTCGTATTTGTCCATCAGCTTGTTTACTTTCTGTAAAAGCATCGGTGTTCAATGATTCCAGCATCCTGGATGGGGATCTTTCTTTTGTGACAATCGCTGTGTCATCTCAAATGTTCAAGTGTGGTCTGTCTGTTTGCCACTGCCGGCGGTGTCAGGTCATGGTAACCATGGTGACTGTGTTAGACTGAATCATTGAAGGTGTCTGAGCCCTCAGGGGAGCACAGATCTAACAGGAGCGCGGCGTGCTCGATGCACTTTGTTTGCTGGGTCAGTTCCGATCCTTTGACAAATGTCAGTGGGACGTGTCAACAGTTTGCAGTCGTTTTGTAGCATGGAAGACACAATCTGTAATATAATCTCTATGATGGAATGCTAATTTTGAGCACTTTGTTTTTTCTATATTATGAAATTAGTCTTAGCATTGTATGACTAATTGATGCATTATGCATTTTTTTGCCAGTCAATCCAAGTTTTTTGAAGTTTTTAATCAGTTTTTTAGTCACATTTTTGTCACCTTTTTTTTAGGATCCAGTACAGAATTAGTTTGTAAAGCCACAGAGGAATGTATTCTTTGTATAAATTTATCATCATTTTCGGAACTGGAACTAACACAACACAAAAGTTTAAGGGTTAGATGAGGATAATGATTTTGCTAACTCTAGAAGCTCAACAACATCAGAACAGTCCAAATACTGTTCAGGTTCTATAGTTATCTCAGATGCTACGTTAATTTCCAGAAATAAACCAATCATATTTAGAGAGGGGTTCCAATGTTCTTATTTTTAATAGAATCAATCATATTTATAAAGAAACCCATAAAATCATTACTGCTAAGAGCAGGGGGTGGATGGTTTGATAGAGCTGTTACTCGGGGTGAGTTTGTATTAAAATAAATCGAGGATTATGCTTATTGGCCTCTATTAATACAGAGAAATATGCTGCTCTTGTTTTCTGAAGGGTAATTTTTACAGCAGTAGACTGTTTTTTCAGATTAAGTGGGATTCCTGTGGTTGTGTAGAGCAGAGTTTATTTATCCTGGTTCTCAGGACCCATTGTCCTACATCTATAGGTTTTGCCCTGCATGACCTGTTTAAAAAGATGATCAACAGGCATCATTTGAAGGCTGCTGCGGAGGTAATACAGTTATTTGAATCAAGTGCGCTTGAGTAAAGAGACATCTTAAACATGGACGGTAGGCCCTGAGGACCAGGATTAAGAAACCCTGAAATAAAGCACCATTTTCTCTCAAGTTTACTTGAAATATTGTTCAAAGTACACAACTCTGAATTAGACCGGGAAGCCAGCTTTCCATACATTTTTTAAAGGGGTTATCTTGTCTAAAGCAAGATGCAGAAAAGGAATCATCCCGTCAACAAAATCATCAATTTGTAAAGGGGATAACTTTAATGGCTGCCCTCTAAATTAATGTCCTGTGATGCAGATGTAATAAAAAAATAGAACATATTTAGAATAATGATTTGCTAAAGTGAAATCTTCACTTGTGGGGGGTAGAACTGTGCTAAAGTAATCTTGAAGGTTACAAAAAGGTGGTGAGATATGGCCTTGAGGAAATACAGTTTTTTCTTAACAATCAATGACATATGCCAGTAAGTTCAAACTATAAAGAGGAGAATGCATGGGACTTAAACAAAGTCAATCAAGTCTAAGATAGAATTATAGGCTGCATTTAAGCCATTACATTCAATGTCAGCATGGATGTTAAAATCCCCTACTATAATGACTTTGTCATTATTTACAGTAAAGGTATAGTGGAGGATTTTCATGAATTTTTGAAAAAGGCCATCCTCTCTACTTACAAAAAAAAAAAGTGCATCTGCATAATCTATACCCTCTCCTGAGAGGGAACGCCTATTAACCGTGTGCATGAGACCTTGCATGAGCTCATTTCTCCTCCTGTATGCTCTGTTTAAAAGTTGCTGTTTGCATCGCTAATACAAGCTTACTGTACCTTACAAAAGAAGATTTGCAATTTTTCCACTACGTCAGACTCACCCCCAGTCTGTTAAAATGGCGACGAGCACGTACGGCGGCCTTACGTAAACATATCACCAGAATGATTGACAAGTGGAGAAAGTCTTGATTTAAAAGTTGCATGGGGTAGCTGTTAAAGGCGGGTTCTGCGCCTTTAACAGCTACCCCATGATGAAATTGATCCTCAAGAATTTAGGTTTGAAACCAGCAGACATTTGATAATATAATCACTTTGCCAGAAAAAAGGAACAAGTCTTTTTTATTATTATTTAAAGTGAGAAAAAAATGAACAAAACTCTTTCAAAGAAATGTGAAGGGCATTCAGCGCTGGGGGAAAAAATGAAAGCTGGAAATTGTTGAGACATTAGAGCTTTTAGTTTCATCATATTCAACAAATTGCTCTGTATAAGTATGAGAATAATCATGGTCATTTTGAAGAACAACAGAAGCAGCCTCATTTGTCAGCCAGGTTTTGTAGTGAGAGCTTGTTTATTCATTTTTTTTCTAAAACAGATTCTGTGTAAACACCATCAGTGTAAAATGTAAAATGATGGATCAGAAGCATGAGCCAGAGAAATATGAGCAGCCTGTTGTCTGGTGTTGCTCTTTCTGAGTCTAAGCTGGATGAATCAAACTCCAAATAAATAAATATGCATATTCTATCAAATGGAAGAGAAAACAGGTTCACAACTGATGATACTAAAGTCTGAGTCATTTGAAAGAAGACAAATCTGGGTTTACTTGCATATTTCTAGTTGTGACAAAATTGCATTTCAACTGAAACAACTCTGAGAAGCAAACAAAGCAGAAACGCGTGACAACAGAGAGGTTTCTCTAACTTCATTATTTTTTCACTGAAAGTCCCGGTGGTTACTTGGTGTTTTTACAAAATGAGGAAAGTGTTCTGTCTTGAGTTATATCTGAAACATTTAAAAGCAAATATTTGCTTTTGTGAATATGTAGAAAATTCTCTTCTGTGTGCAAAAAGTTTGAACACAATATAAAACCTTACAATCCCTAAGATAGCTGGAGACTCATGAGAAACATGTGATTTTTTGTTGTTTCTTAATAGGCCTCTTGAGCATTTGCCATTTTTTGTTGGCCATCTTTGAGTGGTCTGAATGGCTGGCTGCTGGAAAACTTAGCATTATGACTCATATTGTAGATTCCTGCATTTAAAAAAAGTCTGCATTTACATTGTTCTGATACGAGTTTCTGTTTTTTAAGGAAGCTGGATGAATGATTAATGTTTTAAAAGAACGAGAAAGAAAGAAACATCTTATACCATAATTCAATTAATGACCTTTTATAAGTCACAAGTATCAAAATTACCTGAAATATGTTGTGTATAAAAAAGCAGTTTTACTTCTTGAATTGATGCTGAAGTTTCTAATCTATTGTCCTGAAAACAATAGGGTTGTATCTCTGAGCCTCAATTAATGAAGTTGAAAGTGAGTGAAAGAGCAAGATATCAACCTATACACATTTTTTAAGAATGTCTTTTTTTTTCTTTTTTTTTTTTTTTTTGCAGAGAGCAATTCTTGAATTCGCTATTTCTTCCGTAGTTTAAATGATAGAAATAAACCAATAACGGGTAATGATGTTACACAAGTCTCAATTGAATTCATATTTGAAAAAAAAAAAAACTATTTTAACACAACATTAACATTAGCAGATTGAGGGAAGGTTAATGTTTTAATGATCTCCAGGCATGAATGCTGAATTTAATAAATCAGCAAATGCCTGCTTGTATTTGCTAAGGCTGTCCAGGTACAACTTTTTCCTTTTTGATACAAAACCAATATTGCAGGTTTGGGTCAATACGATATGGACCCGATACAATATTGGCAATAAAAGCATCACGCTTTGTTTCTAGTATTATACTGTAGAATAATAGGAAAGGCTTGATAAAGTGATATTATTAAAACGGAGGACAAAAGTCAACAACAATAGGTATGAAGACAACTCACCCATGTGATAATAACCAGTGAGTTAAAAAACTCAAACAGGAACAGAGAGTTTTTATTAGTTTGCCAATTGAAGAGATTTTAGAGACAGGCAGATATAATCCAATATTATTTTTTTTAGCTAATGTTGGACCCTTTTCAGATATAATTATTGGATCAGGATATCCCTGTATAGATCTATGCTGATTCCACATCAAATGAAAAGAGATAAAAAAAACAAATAGACCCAAAATATTGGCCAGCAGATGTGACGGTGTATTTCTAGAAAAGACCTCCGCTGGTGACTGTTGCCATGCTTGGAATATCCATTGAAGTATAATGCGATCTTTCTGAATAATCTTATATTTTTAGAGTGCAGTCAGAGAAGTAATGAGCATGAATTACTTAGTTCTTATGCTTGAAGCTCCTCCTTGTTGTCGGATCGAATGAAACTCAGATTGTGAAATCCTGAGTGTTGTTCTTTCTGTAGGAGGAGTTTTCACCCACCTGTGGTAAATTCCACAGACATGTCATTCTCTTTGATATCCTTGATTGTGCACTATGCCTCAACTAAACCCAGTCGTTGAGGCTGTGCCTGTGTCTCTGTGGAGCGATTCCACTGATCAATTCTTCAGCCCATCTGTCTGGCTGGCTTATTCACAAAGCTGCATCTTAGGCAAGAAGAACCTTCGCTGCAGGAGTCTTCATTAAACCTGTCCTCCCTCTGCTCCCTCCTCCCTTTCTGCTTCTCTACAGGCCTGGGGAAAGTTAATGAGAAGATTCGATCAGCTGACACCCCCCACCTCACTCCTCCTCAACCCTTTCTTCCGACTATTATCTTCCTCCAATGTTAGCATTGACTTGTGCACTTAACTGGTGAGTGGTGAGTCACCAGTGGCTTACACTTAATAATATGCTATTGTTGAAAATCTGATCTTTTGCATGAAAAAAAAAAACTTTTTTGGGGATATTTTATTAGATTATAAAAAGTTGGTCTGTGTTTTGTGTGTTCTTTTGTTATGCGTATGGTCATGTTATACATTTTTTGTATTTCCATCTTTGCTATGTTTGTTTTATATTTTTTACTGTTATTGCAAGCTTAAGGTCTCTAAAGATTCAATGACTTAAAAGGCCATTAAATAGATTAAAACAGAATGAATTTTATTGATTTGATTGGAAAATAAACTAGTTATTCAAAAAAATCTCAGAGGGTTTCATATTCTATATCTAAAGGTCGTCCAAGTTATTTCAAACTTAAAATTAATTTATGTGGATTTTTTTTTTAGTATACTGCAAGTAGTTGATTGGAACCTTCTTTGGTAAACCTGAAGTTTGTCTTTAACTAAAATTTAATTAGTGGATCTAAGAAAATCCGATAAATGTTTACAATAATACAAAAATATGTAAAACGAATACTGATTTTAACCTGAAGTTTGTACAAGCAAACTATTTTTTATTGTTATGTAAGTTAAATGCAGGTAAATAAATTATGGGTTGGACAAGCAGCTTAAAGTGACTATGAATGAAATAGTCAATCAGTTTTAGCTGAATGTAAGAGGCTTTCTGAACACTGACAAAAAATCTACAAATTTCTTATATTTTCTAAAGTAGACGCACAGAATCCTGTTTTTTATTACAACTAAATAGCTTGTATAAACAAGCACTTTAGCTTTAAAAGCCTAATGGTAAACTTTTTTAACCTTAATCAATCTTGTTTTGGGGAGGAATGTTTGCTTTATTGCCTTCATGACCCAGTTGGGCCAAGTCATCATGTTTAAAGATTTTTATTCAGAGGAAAAAAAATGCTTCCCTCTGTTAGCCATTCCATATACAGGGTTTCCATAACTCATTAAAAATCAGTAAAAGTCATTAAATTATTATTTTTTAAATTAAGGCCTTATTTGATGTTAAAATGTATTAAACATGATTGCTGTAGCATTTAAAATATTTATAAAAAACAAATAAACGGTAATAAAAATAATTTCGTCAGATATGTTATATCGTGATATATTCGCGTGGAGCGGCTTCTGGTTGATCATACAGCCGTCGATCCTTGTTGATGGCATTAAAATCATTTCTAAGAGCAAAAAAAAAAAAAAAAAAAAAGCATTAAATTAGAGTTACTCATTCCTGTATAAACCCTGATATAGTTTATTTCTTTTTTGTATTTTTCTAATTATCTTGTCACAGACCTGTGGATAATAGGATTAAAGAGCTTGGAATATGATTATATGACATATTCAAAAGCTACCTAAAGAATCTTAGAAGAAATAAAGATTATATTAAAATATAAAACTGTCCCCTAACTTTCAGTGGTGCAGCTTGGATGTACTTGTTTTTTTGTTTTTTTCCACAAACAGCTTTTTAGTTTTTCTTTCATTTTATAAAACACACTCAAATCTGTGGTGTGCTCTTAACGTATGTCAAAATGTGACTGGGGGGGGGGGGGGGGGGGGGGGGTTTAATGTGCATGGCTGAATTCTGACTCAGACATATACATAACACTAGGCAGCACCTAAAGCCCTGTCATTTGGACCTCTCTCTACCTGCCACTGTGATGTGTAGGAGGTGCAGCGGGATGGTGTGGCTCAGTTGTTCTGCCAGTGAAAAGGATTTGCAGTTATGAATGGCACAGTAGCATTGTGCAGGTCTCAGCCTGCTGCTGAATCACTGCTTTAAACTAATTTTGTGGGTACAGAAAAGCCACCATGCTTTGTGCTCTGGTTTAGGATCTGCCTCATCCAACTGCTTAGCTCTACCTTGCATGACAATTACTGTACCCACAACCCCTCCCTTTATCATGGGCAAGCTAAGTTACTAAGTTGTTGTGGTTTACGGTGTCTTGTGAACCGTGACTGTGACTCTAGAACAGAATCATTTCATTATCTATTGCAGTAGCTTCATCTGTTCTCTTGCTGTTTGGCTATGGCACCATCCTGGAGGGCAATATCAGCTGTGCTGCTGCCATCAACATCTCAGTTTATAGATGTTTGGAGCTTGGCCGGTTTTTCAGTGTAGGCTTGTTTCTCTGACTGTGACTAAATGTGCTGTCTTTCATCCTCTGACAAGGGAGCTGGCTCAGAGCTCATCTGCCTGGCTGTGTGTTTCCTGGACGAGGCTGCCTGTGGAGCTGACAGTTACCTTTTGTATCTTTGCTTCTTTTCTATGTCTGCTTCTGTCTCCTTAAACCCCAGTCGGCCACTGAGGCTGGTTCTGCTGAAGGTTTCTTCCTGTTAGGTTTCTTTTCCTCTCCACTGTAGCCAAAAGCATGCTTGGTGGGAGGGATTGCCTTCGAGTCAATGAGTCGATGCAATCAACTAGTTTTACTTAGAAAACTTTAAATCAAATTGACTGTATCATTGGTTGAATTGTCTCTGTAAAGTGCCTTGAGATGACTTGTTTTGTGAATTGGCGCTATATAAATAAACTGAATTTAATATCAGGTGTTATAATCATACATTGATTAAGTAATCAGTCATTAAAGTAGAATGGTAGGTAGACTTTTTGACTCAGATTTCCACTTACGTTTGGGGAGATTATCACCTAGGCAAGGCTCACTGTAAGATGTCTTGGTAGACCTGTTCTGACTTTGGACCAGTGGAAACATCACACTGGAACTGAAACTAGTTTGTAAGGCTGTCCTGCTTCTTTTCATTGTCTTCTTGCTGCCTCATAGCTGACATGTCAATCAGTGATAAATGACCTTCTGCAAAACTTGATGGCAAATGAGGAGGTGGTGTAATCATTTGAATCTGGTGAGACGAAATAAGGACACAAGTAGCACATGAAAGACACAGGTTCTAAGCATCAGGGTAAGGAGCCCTTGCTTCAGTAAAGGTGTCAAACTGGGTTTATTTCTATTTAGCCCATTAGATGTTTAAATATATCTGCTGGAACTGGCCAGCTGTGAGACAGTGGATGCACCACTTATACTACCATCCCTGAGTGCTTATTTTCTGTAATATTCAAATGTAATAAAACGAATCAAGAATTCAGCCTTAAAGGTGCGTTACACTAGTTTATATGTTTCGTTGTTTTGTTTTTCTCCCATAAATGCCCTACATGTAAAATGAGCTTTCCTCTTTTTACCACAGTTGCCTCTTCAGGCTCCATTAGTCGCTTTATGAGGCAGTGATTTGGGCTGAATTCCCTGGTCGTGTGTGTAGGTGTGACGGCTGCACACTCGTATATCGCAGTGAGAGAGCAGGGGCAACGGTTTGTTGAGACGGTTCACAAAATAACAGCAACAAGTGCGCCTCAAACCCCATCAGATGCCGGACAAGAACAAGAAATTAAAACCATTGTTATTTGTAAGAAGGGCAAAACCGAAGTCTGATTGGGGAAGAAACAAGTTTACTTTTTTGAATTGAATTAATAGAAAAAAATATATATTTTTAAATGATGTTGTTCAAAAATATCACCCTGTGTTTGTTAATCGGTTGGTATTCTTTTCTAGTTTCGTTATTTAAAGAATTTGGTCTGAAACTCTGTATTCAGAGTATGTTCCACCAAAGCAGAAATACTTGGCATTAGGAGGTATTCTAATACCTCTACTTTTCACACACTTAAGCTCTATTCTCTGAGGATTTCAGCTTGCACTTTCCCCCTGCATTGCAGCTCTCACAGAGCACTTGCAACCAGGATGGATTTAAGGTGTTACACCTTATATCCATTTCAGCAGATGTAAATAACAGAAAACAGCTTGGATCTAATCCCACTGCATGTTCTAATTTTGTGAATTTGATGCTTTTGTTCTCTGCTGGAATGAATCCTCTTTGTACTGTGACAGAAACCTCCCCTTAAAACGAATTGATTTCATGTGGAATAGTGGCTTTGTGGTGATAACAGGGTGTTGGGTTCTGGAAAGACTGAAAGTTCCCGGTTTGAATCCCACAGACTGTTTCTATGAGCAGGACCCTTACCAAAGATTGCTGCACAGCATAAACCCAGCGCTCTCTAAGGGATTGGCTGAAAACGGAGGTCGGATTCCAAAAATAGAAATGACAAATAAAAATGACAATTAAAATAAGTGGTCCTCTTAATTGTCAATCATGCTGGTGCTGTATTTACATAAGTCCGTCCTACGTACTCCTTTCCATTTTTACTTACTGGTAGTAAGTTTGACATAGTGGAAAATTGCAAATCATCTTTTGGAAAGTAAGCTTGTATGAGCGATGGAAACAGCAACTTTTAAACAGTGTGTGCACAAGGAGAAATGGACTCATGCATGGTCTCATACGCGTTTAATAGTTGCTCCCTCTCGGCAGCAGGTACAGGGTTGTGCATGTGGAGAGGTCGGGTCTTTTTCAAACATTTCCGAAAATTCTCCACTATACCTTTAAGTTAAAAAAAACTGTTGGGATCCTTTTAGTTGTGGTTAGAAAGAATAAACAACATTTTTGAGTTTTTACAGTCATGACTGCTTCATGTGACTACATTGGATAAAGGTGAGTTTAAATGTCATCTGAAATTCTGACCTGAGGCCTGTTCAGACTGCAGTCGAAAAACAACTGCTGCTTCTTATTCCTAAAGGTAATTGCTCTGCTTTGCATCCAGCAATGAAACTCACATGATGCGATTTCTGCAGCAGTGACACCAAAGTTCAGGTTCCACTCAAGCTCATTGGCTGCCTAGTTTGTCAGGTCATGCTATAAAAAAAGACAGCAAAAAAAGAAGACACGAAAGCTTCAATTATCTTTCACAGTTTATCTATTTTTAGTTAAAACATTTGAATTGTTAGCGTAAAAAATATTTTGCACTGTCATGGCCATCGAGACTATCTTAGAGATTAAATTCTAAACCTCAGCAGCTCAGATGACATCCCCAGACTGGAGCAAACACCACAAGTTTTAATGCTTAATTTCCCATTTTAATGAGTAAAGCTGATGGAGATCCCCTTTACAACAAAGCCGCCTCAGAGATGCAGAGAACACTGCCGGGAGCCGTATTTTATGGAGGCTTCCTCTGATGTCGGGACTTTTCCCATAAAACTGGTAAAATGGTGCTGCTTTTTAAAACGTTACCCTAATGACCGGTCTCTGTGTGCAGAGTTGCTGTGCTGATGAAAACTTCATAAGTATTCTCATCCTTATGTCTGCCTGTGGTACTCGGCCTGGACTATCCTGAAGGAATTCATTGGTGCGGTTTGTGACCTGCAACTTGTTTATCTGTATAATGCATGGAGATGGATGCAGCCATGTCATTGGCTGATGATGAATTGTAGACTGTAGAGGAGACTTTCTATTTAAAAATGGCACTTGCAGACCTGGCACTTTCACCAGTCAGATGGGGGACCTCTGTAATGTTGTTACAGTGGAAATCAAAAAAGAGAAGGCTCTGTTTATATGCAGCAGACGGCCGTGGACAGAGAGCCTTTTTATTCTGTTCAGCTAATGTTTTTCCCCTCAGTGTAACAGGAAGCGTGACTTGAGTGCATTAAGGAAACATTTACGAACTTCATATCCTTGTTTTAAGGTTTCAATCAAATTGATCCCACTCTGTAATCTTTGTTCTTACAAGTGTAGCGTTGTCTTCCCTGCTATTTTGCTCAGACGGCAGAATTCAAGGTCTCAATTAAAGTGACACCTGGAATCACACATTTACACATCCTGATGAAAGCACAACTGAGCTCCCAGTTGGAGAGCCTGGAGCTGCTTAGGCAACACATTAGGAGCCCAGGTGATAATTTAGGCAAGGTGAGATGCTGCAGCTAAAGTGACTGTAAATTATGGTTCCAGTGGGATTAGAGTGAGGGTACTTATGGGGCAAATAAAGGTGAAAAAAGATTAATGCCAATTCACAAAAGCAAAACACAAAAGATAATTATTTGTTTTATTTTTAATGTGTTAAGTCTTTTACAATAAATTCTAAATATTTGTAATTATTATAATTAAGGTCAAGCTTTCTTAACAAATGTTATATAGATCTTTTAGCCGAAAATGCAAAATCTTAACCATCTGAAAATATTGAGTTTAATCCTATTCTAATTAATGCCTTTTTTATCTGATTTCATTGAATTTATATCACAATACAGCAATGTGGTTATTTCATCCCTGCAATGCCCTTTATAATTAGTAATACTGTTTTAAAATATGTAAGTAGAACATAAATTTACCTCTGTTAGCTGAGCAAAAGTCTTAGTTTTTTATGGTGATGTTACATTAACCTTCCACTGCAGTGAAATATTTGTACTACCGGTAATAACATTTTTGAAAAATCAAAATTTGTTTTGGGATAATTTGTGTTGTAAAATTAACTCCACACCGTTTATTTTTTTTATTTATTTATTTTTACAAAACTACATGTGTCATATCCTGCCTTCGAACAAATCATATTTAAGAATATATAGAAGAAGAACTTTAGGTCTACAATCCCGTTATCCTTAAAAATTGGAATGCCTAGATAAAATTTCCATGTAAATAAAATGGATACATTTTCATCTGTGGTTCATAACAATTAAATGAGGATAGAACTTGCATGTAGGTGAAGTTTTAAAGTGTAAAAGAAATCGCTGAGACCATAAAGATCTCACCACTTTGGTCAGACTGTAGGATGGTAAGTTTATTCTTTGCAAGATCTTTGGGTAACCAGAGCTCAATAATTTATTATAACGCTTTTGAGCAATTCTGAGACATTTTACATCCATACCCTTTTTCTTATTCTGTATTGTCGTAATTTCAACACTTTGCAAACAAACCATTTAATGGCTTTGTACTTAAACAGTCACCCATTATTTTCTTGTCCTAATCAAATATTTTCATGATTTATGGAGATCATCAATAAAAGAATAAATATAAAAAATTAATTAATAAAATAAAAATAAATTAATAAAATAATATATTTATTTGTATGTTCTGCTTCATTAAATTTTGCTTGTTGATTTTTGCCAAATAAAACAAATTTGATCCCTCATTAAACTATTATTACTTTAAGTAATGTCCTATTAATGTATTATTTCTGGGCATCATATTTTCACAAATCTGTACATCTGAGCAATAACTTTAAGTTGTGGGTTGTTAGGACAATTATACATATATTAGTTCACTGGTAGAACCGAAGGATCCAAGATGCAACGGTACCAAAGATTGAATGGGTCGGGTGACAAGAAACCTTTTTGTCCAAATAAGAGGAAGTTGTTAGTTAATCTCATTTGTTTCTTTCTTAATTAACTTGAATTTTAAGATTTCAGGTTATCTTGTTAATGTAGAATTACTTAAAAAGGGTTGCTCAAGTCTAGTCCTCAAGAGCTACCATCCTGTAACTTTAAGATTGCTTTCTTCTCCAACACACCTTAATGTAAAAGGCTCATTCCCCTCATTTAGCTTAATAGAGACATGGGGGAAAAAAAGTCACTCATTTGGTTCAGGTGTGCTAAAATGGGCTGCATCAAGAACTTGCCAGATAGTAGGAAGTAGGATGTAACTCGAGCACCCGTGGTCTTAAAGAATACCCCATCCCCCCATCTTTACATAGACTCTACACTTGTTTTCATTTTTAATAAATTTTTTAGGCTTAACCTTTAAAGTACATAGTAGAGGACTTTTGTGAATTTTTGAAAAGACCCTCTCCACTTACAAACAAAAAAATGCACATGCACAAATCTGTACCTGCTCTCCAGAGGGAACACATATTAAGCATGTACGAGACCATGCACAAGCCCACATTCTTCTTCTGCACCCTCTTTTTAAAAGTTGCTATTTGCATCGCTTATACAAGCTTACTTTCCAAAAGATCCAAAAAGATTTGCAATTTTTCCACTATGTCAGACTCGGATAGCTACCTGGGGACAAACACGTATGACGGATTTACGTAAACATGTCACCAGAATTGTTGACAATTAGGAGGGCCGCTTATTTAAATGATCCACCCGGAAAAAGCACACACTCTACTATACCTTTAAGCCTAACCTTTCCATTCAAACCATAGTCCTACACCTAACCTCTAAGAATCTAACATCAAGGACAGCATGCAAATGTGATGGGATGCGGGATGAGAAAAAAACTGTTTCTTCTGACAGGTTTAATGAAGCATCTGATGGTCTTTTCTCTGCAGCTTAAATGAGAACTGCCCAAGACACACACACATACACTCACTTTATGTTAAAATCTAAATAAAAACTATGCCATTGGGATCAAACTTCATAGCAAAATTATTACTGTAGCACAAACCCACTCTTTCATGGCTCCCTGGATCTGCAGCATTATTCTGTTTCTCTGATCTCTTTGGAGCACCTGCTGTAGCTCTACCTCTCTGTTCTCTTGTTTCTCCCTTCATGTTGCCACCCTCTCATTCTCTCTGCATGTGGTCGTTGAGTCGTAGCCGCTCTTAAGGAAGGAGGTGTGGTGTACCTCTGGCTGCTTCGACAGATAAGCCCAAACCTGCCCACCTGCATGCCTGCTGCTCGTCAGCTGAACAGCCTCGCTGTCAGCAGCATTCATTCTGCATCAGGAGGTTGCCACTTCGATGGATGCAAAGCAAACGCCTCTCCATCTTAATTTTCATGCATGATTGGGGAAAAGAACATTATTGAAACAAATTGTAAAAGTCTCACAGGATTTAAACCAGTGAGTAGTTAGAAATATTTCTGGTGCCAAAAAGAGATTTAATTTTGTTCATTTTCACTTGACCTTTTTTACCCCTTCAGATAAGAGTATGGCTTTTCCAAGAACCCAGCGGAAGTAGAAAAGGTTGCAAAATACAAGTGTTCTCATCAATGTTGCCAACTTCTCAGCAAGGAAAGGCACCATTGGCTTTCTTAGAATTTGCTCCATCACATCAATACCTAATTAGCACATATGGTAATGCTTTGATCCAAGAAAGAAGAGAGTGGAGCATCGGATTGGTGATACAGAAAGTGATTCAAACATGTTTTAAGTGTACAATTGAATGCTATGAAATAATTTCCAAATTTAAGATAATTAAAGGTATTTCCCCTCAACCCAAATGTTATATTAATTGTAATCAAAAGACCATATGCAGAGGCTCAAACAGCAAGTGAGGTGAATAAGTGGCTGATGCGGTTTGTGATCCAAATGCTGGGATTTATTTTAGAGCAACAAATTCAGGGAAAAACATAACTTACTAATTTACATCATATTTATATCCTGCTTTGTAATTTAGGACATGACCAGGTGCAGCTTTGAGTATGAGAGTGTGTTTTTGTTTTTTAAAGGGAACAGATTGAAGTTGTTTTCATCTCCTCTGACTGCAGGCAGGGTTTGACTGTCCAACTGTGCTTGGGAAGTGGGAGGGGCTCACAGCAATACTCACTGAGGAAAGAAACTTCAGGGCAGTTGGTGCATTCTTAGCAAAGTCACAGAGAAAAAAATCAAAAGATTAATTGCTTTAAAAAAAAACCTAAGTTGGCAAAAGTTGCTTTTAGCAATTAGAGTTTTAGGAACTTAATAGATGAAGTCTGTTTGCCACCTTCCCCTTTATACGTCCTGTCTGAACAGTTTGCTGATTATGAATGGTTTGCTAATCAGATGTAAACATTAGACTACATTTTAAGTCTTTTTGGTAATATAACTACCACATTGTAATGCCATTCACCTACGCCATTATTCAACATCAAGTTGTCGTCCTTGATTGTCCAACTATCTGAACTGTCAGCAAGTCATTCCTTTAACTAGACAAGCCCTCCTCACATACTGTACTGTGAGGATACAGACAGGACTCTTCATTTTGGCAGATTTACAACTTTAAATTGTGAAAAAGCTATTTTCTTTGCCCACAGACAAGGAAAGATTGATGCATGAAAAGGAAAAAAAAATGTAAAGGTCAGTAATCAATGCCTAGTAATTGTATGGCAGATTTAAAAAAGAAATTGCTTTTCGTTGAAGGCAGGGAACTGAATGTGTATAGATGTAATGTTTCTATGTGTGATGTTTTGTGTTGAAGGTCTTTCCACAGAGGGTTTCTCTTGGCAATGAGTCTTCCGGCTGACCTGTCAGTATTATTCAGCCTACAGGGCTGTGAAATGACCAACCACAGGGCTCACCTGGGGTTCCACAACCTCTTTCAACTGCTCCCTTCATGCTGCTGCTCCCTAAGTTAGTTTTATGCCTTTCCCTTCTTCATTTTCACCGGTTCTTTGTCATTTTATTTTGACTTTCAAACCTGTGTTGCAGCATTCTTTTCAATTCTTAAAACAGGTGACTTTAGTTTTTTTTTTTGGATGTAACTTTCCTGCAGGGTAAACCGGCAAGAAGCAACCATAAGTCTACTTTTAATAGTGATTGAAATTTGTACTCTTTTGTGAAATTTATTTATAAACAATTCTAAGACTTTCTTGAGGAATATGAGGTACTTAAAGCTTTTAGGCTTTTAACTTGGGCTGAAATTATTAATACGATTATTTAATTTAATAATTAACTGCAGAAGACAGACACAAAATTGAGCCATTGTCTGAACAGATAACTGACTAAAAGCTTTCAATAAGCCCAATCCAACCCTTTTTTAATTTTTTTACCCAGTATAAAATATTAAACATAATGTTTATGCTGTTTTTAAGTGCTGTATATGTGAAATTGTCTTGGCTAGCCTTTTTCTTTTTAGTAATCTTTCCTACACAGGCTTGTCCTTTTTCCATGTTTTCATTTTATTTTCGTTGTATTTAAAGCTTTGTCAATATTTTTTATGTGTAAATGAAACAAAAGCTGATGAAGGAAAGAGAATTATGATCACTGTGCCGACATTAGTCAAGTGGAAAATGGGGAACGCCAAACCTGGACAGCCGGTAACAAACTAGTAGGACTAAAACCAAGCCAGACCCATCTAATTTTCTTGAATCTTTATTCCAAAGCCTTTTGCCGGGTCACGGCATAGCTCTGGATGTAAACACCACCGCAAGCCATTTGTGTCCTGCTCTGCCATCAGGCACCATGTTTGCATAAGGCTGAGCTTCTGTCATCATTGAATAAACCCTCCAAAGAGACATTAAGCGGTCAGGCCATTGCACCATTTAACTGCCATGACTCATGGAAATGCCACAACACTCTTTAGCAGTTGAAAAAAAAATTAAATGACTGGCACTTACTATTAATGGCTCATACTTTATAGCTACAGTAGTTGATATGAATTCAACTGGAATTTGACCAAAGTAAATAAACGTTTTTGGAAAAAGCACAATTTCTAGAATTACAGCATCCTTAGGAGAAACCTTGAAACAGACTTTCCTTAAACATGTTTACTCTGCAGACTTATCTTCCTTTGAACAGCTCTTTCCTTGTTGCTGAAGTTTGGCTAGTTTGAAATAATCAAGAAAACTTTCAAACTTAAACTGATGTTAAAAAGATTTTCTAAATGCCTCTAACCAAACAAAGTGAAGTATAAGTTTTTCAGCAAAGTTATATTCCAAATACTTTTTTAACCACAGCTGTTGTAAAGGTAATACCAAATGAGCCTTAATATGACTGCTGTTCCACTAAAGAGTTTTGCCCTCTACAAGGCATTTCTAAGAAAAAAAAATCTGATATTTAGTTTTTTATGCAATTCACATTTGGAGCTTCTTTCTCTTTTTCTCTGAAAACCAGTGGAGCTTCATTGGCTGTGTGTTTGGGAACGTCTTGCTGAACATTTGGCACCAATTTAATCTTCAGCATCCTGTTGGATAGCAGCAGAATGTTATCAACATGTCTTTGGAAAGATTTTTGTTCTTGCTTTCTTCAGTGACATGAGGTCTGCCAGTAGCAAATCCTGAAAAGCAGCCTAATGCTTCATACATGGTGTGTGCAGTGATGTCCAAGTAGTTTCCTTTTGGCCTTTAAAGTCAAATAGTTTTATTTTTTCATTTTCTTGTCCAGATGCCCAGCCACTGTTCGGTCTTGGCCACCATGCTGCAGCTTAGCTAGAGTTCAGGGCGTTGTTAATGTTCTCATTGCCTCTGTCATCTTTTAGGAGGGACAATTCTTATTTTATTTTTTTTAGATCCTCAGAGAGAATTTGTCGTCATGTTCCGTGTTGAACTCCCGGTGACCAGTATGAGCGAGCATAACAGTGAAAACAACACACTAAATGCACCTGATCCATATTCACACCTTAGACCTTGTAATGCTAAATAGTTACACATCGAGGTGGGAAAATGGTTAATTGAGCAAATTTTAAAAATGTCACTAAGGGCTATACTCACACTGGCTGTCAGCAGTTAGACATTAACAGCTGTGGCTTATTTTGAGGGAAAGCAGATTTACATGGTTAGCTGTACACAGTGTTAAATCTTTATCATAAAAGGATGCAAAGTATTTACAGACATATGTTGTGGGTAACTTACTTTTATTTGATACTATATGCTTATATTCATGCAGAGCATGAATAAATGGCAGTAATTTGCAACTTCTATTGCGAAGTGATAATTCAATTATGATTTGATACGTGGTCCGGCTCTGGTGCTAATCACTATAGACCAGGAGAAGCCTGCAAGAGCTGCAGTTCTTAAAACCTCCAGTGCAAGAGTCCAACTAGCTTTAGGTGTTGCATGATATTGAATACTGAGAGACTGGATTACTCTAATCCAGACATAAATTGGTTCATTCATAAGAGCACTTGGTCGTGCGTATATGCCAACTATTAACCAGGTGAGTCACAACAGTCACTTGGTTTTAGGTATAGTTAATGTAAACAAAGCACATGTGACGCAAACCGCTAGAATGTGACTCTACAGGAAATGTTAAGAAACATATGCAGGCGGCAGCCAGAAATGTAGCCTGACGGCTCCTGAGAGCAAACAGCTAAGTGCTGGAGCAACACAGACAAGGGCTCTTCTGCTTAAATGGAAAATAAGATTTGCCAATTTGGAATAAAACTTTAGACACACTGCAACTTCACTGCCCTGGGTGAGTTTTGGTTTGGTTTTCATTTCTGTTTGGAACATTGTGGTGTACTGTAAATAATTCAGCCTAAATGAATGGATACCTTAAAGAAACTTAGTCATTCACTATAGTCTCATCTGGGATCTTGGTAAAGCAGTGTTTACCAATAAAATCTAGATTTTATAAAAAAAAAAAATTATAATAAAAAATAACCACCTTTAAGTATTCAGGTAAGGACCAGTATTTCAGTGACACGACAAAGACCCTAGACTGAATTTTCATTTATAGTCACGACTGCTTCTTGTGACTACATTGGATGGTGTAGTGTTTAAATGTCATTCTGTCTCTATAATGTATTTAGATTTTCCTGGACTTTAAGTCCAAATATTATAACTTTAACCTTCATAGATTTTAAATAATTTTTTACTTGGTTTGTTTTTGCTATGCATATCTTTTTTAAATACATGATGTATTTATACTGGCTTAGCAGCAGTTGTTTCTTACAGTTGTTGAAATTTGAATCCCTACTAAGATTAATATTTAAACAATGGAAAGATAAGCTAGATAGATATTCAAGCTCTTTCTTCATCTTGAACTGATTTGAAAAAAATCAAGACAGGTAAGAAAGAGGACTGAATTAATACAGCGGTGTTCTAGTCCTACTGATTGCTCAAACTATATTACAACACCAAGTCACTGCCGGAAATGAACATACATTTAAATACCAATGGGAAGTTTAGCTTTTAGTGCCTTGGTCATGGACGTGTGGCAGGAGGGAGTAATACTTAAACACAGAAGTTTAAGATTCTATTATTTAATTTTCCTATTTGTTCATTATAAATGATACCTCAAGATCATTTTGCTATATTATTTGTAAGGGGGTTTACCAGCATATCTAATTTAAAAATATTTTTTTAAACAGTTCATCAAAAAAAAAAAAAAAAGAAATCAATCAGATGAATATATTATTATAAGCCATTAACTGTTTTCTCGAATTAAAAAGATAATTATCTCTTTATCATGAGAAAACAGTTATTGATTTCTTGAGATAAAGAGATGATTAACCTGTATGAGTAATGAATTAGGCTGCCCAGCAGCCCTGGATTCCCAGTCCATCCATGCCTGCGGTGCTCGTAGTTGTGCAGTCGCTGTGCCGCCTGTGTGCAAATAATGTTTTTTAGTTTCCTTATTCTTTTCACTCATTGTCAGGTCATGCTGGATGATTGGATTGCATGAATTACGGTTGAAACAAATATGTTTTTTAAATAAAAATCTTCAATCTCGACTAATTTTGGGGGTTAATGCATCTTATAACTGTTACAGGCGTAACACCGGGGCTGTTCAAGAAACACCCGTTGACAGAATTTTGCTCAGGGACCCAGAGTGGCCGTCTGTGGGAGTGGGGCTTGAACTTAGAACCCAATGTCCTAACCACTAGGCCGTCACTCCTGGGAATTCATACTGCATTGCCAATGTTTATAATGATAAATCATACTTTTTAGTAAAAATATAATAATTAGAGCTGCAGAATATAATGAATCACAATATCAGCGTTTGCCATTGCAAAGTACTGCTAGAATTCAGTATTTGGGAGGAGAACATATTATAACCTTGACACAGTCAAGCTCTTCCTTCTGATTATATCTTCCATGTCAATTGGATTCTGACTAGATAAACTTTTTTTATAACATTAAATACCAAAGCCCACAGTGTTTGGCTTGGATATATTGTTAGGTTAATGTGAATTTAAAAGTGAGGATGATCAGGGCTAAATGTAATTGATTACATATCACAACTTTTACTAGTATTACTATTACTTTATTGTCTTGGATCCCTGCTTGCAACAATTAATATTGTTTACAACTTGATATTAAGCAGCTGTTTGCTCATTCACATTTTAATTTTAATTGAAGCTGCTTAAAATAACAATATTCTCAGTCTTAATAAAACACTGTCTGGATTAATATGTTGAGGCTATAATCATGACAGCTGATTGTGTAATATTTTTATATTTGTTAATAATGTATGTGAACATCTGCTTTTTGTAGACAAAGATATTTATGCTGACTATAATTAAATCAAATGCTGCAGTTTTTAAATATTTTAGGCATTATAAGACAACAGGAAGTAGGATATACATCCTAAGAATTTTGTTTACTTAGGATCTCATCTCACTGGCAAACATGCAAACAAAAGCTTAAGTGTGTGGCTGCCAAGCTAAAATAAAGGATGGCATTGACAAGGCAACAGGAGCTCATTATTTCATTGCTTATGCCGGACCACGGTGCATCATTGATGGGTGCCACAGAAGAGTTTGGAACAGACAGATCAGGTTGCGCCCCATGTTTCATACAAAAGAAGACTGAGCAGGAATAGAACATCCACAGAATGACATGTTGGTGCTGTAATCCTGGAAAACCTGTCTGCCTCACTCTGCTTTGCTGCGTGTCTCCAAGTCGCATGTCCCCAGCACAAAAGATAACATCCCCTCAGCATTGTCTGCTGCAAAGATGCGTTTGATCTGAATTCTCTAGGTGTTGTTTCTGTGCACTAGGAGCTGTCTTTATTCTCTACTGACCAGCTTTGGAGCTGATGTGGCTCGTATAGAAGTTACACATCAGAAATATAGCAAGCAGGAGCAGAAGGGGTTGCATCATAAACTTTTTTTATGTGGCTGATCACTTTAGTGTTTTGTCAGCATGATTGATGAGATCTGTTTTAAAGAGAGCAACCTTTCAGGTTCTTTCATTTCTGTGACGCAAAGATGTGTGCAAGACATGATAAATATAACCTGAAAAAATGGGAGGAGTCAGTTAAAGACATTTTTTTTTTTTTTTTTTTACTGTCAGCAACACAAAACCACAAGCTAAAAAGCAAACCCATTTGCAGCTTGGTGATTTTCAAACTGTCAGAGATTTAGTAAAAGGATGTGATTTCATGGATGATGGACTAGCATTACAGATCTAAAACAACGCTTGGTATGCTAATAATGTGATACTTTAGAAAGGTTTGGGGAAATCTCCTGATTCTAGTCTCTACAGCTAAACTTGTAGTAATAAAACTAGCCACTTTCCAACATTTGTATCAGTTGGTTATAAAGTTAAAATCAGGCCCTTAGAGCATAGCTGAAGGTGTCCATTCATATTCAACTGGTATTGGTCAACCTCCAGGTGACCTAGCTTTCCTGCAAAGCCAGATTTTGCCTCTGGAAATGATCATATCCTGACCCTTACCTGCCAACCAGCTCGCATGGTCTCCAGTGTTCCTCGCTTTGGGCGTTGGGCCTATGTGGAGATAACAAAAGATACAGAAAGGCCTTTTAACATAAGAAAATACCTTCTTGAAAGACTTTTGCATCAATCCATGCTTCTTACAAGCCAATTAGTTGTTTTACTGTAGGTGTGAATTAAGAGACAAAAACACTAAAAGGAATAAATAATTCTTAATTTTGACATTTTTTTTCTAAAATCTGCTTTTCTGTGTTTTCAAATAACTCCTATAAGTATTATCAAAGTCTGTTCAATCTGGATTATTAAACACCTCTTGAACCATTTGCTCTTTTAAGCATTGCTATGTAGCTACTCTAATTCAGAGAACATGTTAAAAAACTGGTTCTCCAGAGAAATGCATCTCAGGTATGTATGTTGTTCATAAGAAATAAATGTTAAAGTTTTTTTTTAATTGGCATGAGTTTGGGTGGGGATTTTGGAGAATTTAAAGTTATAAATTTACCTTTTGACAAACAAAATGAAAACCTTTGGCGTTCAATAAATTCTTCCAGGATGAATGTTATTTTCCTCTGGTGTATATGGCCTAGTGACGCCTCATCTCACTTTATTACTTTTTTTGTCAGCTCACACAACATTTGCTTTTGACATATTCCAATTTAGCTGTCAAAGTTAATGGAAGCATGAAGAAGAAAAACACGTCAACAAAGCAAAATACACAACACAATGTGCTGTTTATACTTCTTGACCAATAATATCCAAGAGATTGACTGCTGGGTTTAATCAGATATAAATAGACATTCATATATCTGAATTGATGCATGACATGCAGCCGTAAACAGACAGCTGACGTAGTTGGGAACAAAGAATGAGAAATATTGTCAGTCTCTTTGCCTCAGTAATCCACAGAGCCTACAAACAATGTCTCTGCATTGAAGTTTGGAAACATTTGTTTGTGACTGCAAAAAAGAAAAAAAAAAGTTAATATCTTTATGTTCACATAAATATTAGTGGAGGCGTTTAAAGCAGGATGACTGTGGGGTTGAAAAGGCGCCTTTCAGTATAATAGGCTCTTTAATAAAGACACAAGTTGGCAGATTGGGAGTGTCAGCTCATGTGGCACATAGCCTCCTCAGGTGATTTATGACCACGCTGCTAGGCTATTACATTATGGGCCCCACTTCTATTCTGTGATTGTGATAAAAGCAACCCACCGCTGTTGAGACACCTCAGGTACAAGCATTTTGTTTTAGTTGAATGTGTCTTTTCTTTTCCAGATAATGGAATTATGCATGGTAGAACTGTTGTTGCATTGTCTGTGCAGGAGATGTAGCTCCTTTATTAAGTTAGCTATTTGTTTTGTCCTTGAGAGTTTGCAGACCATTTTCAACGTTGAGATTCTTTGCATCTTCATTAAAGTTGCTAAGTTTGTCATTTGAGCTGGATCATTATTTAAACTTGCCTGCAGAAAAACATCTTTTCAGATGAGATTCTTTTGTTTTGTGACTTTGTTCACAAAAATATATTTTTTAACCCAGAAGTTCCCTACACTAAACATTTATTGCTTACAGTCTGATAATAAATCACACCAAACTATTCCTAATTTAATTTCTCTTTGCTAGATTTCAGAGCAATAAACCTGTTTTTAATGTTTTTTAATTAGTTTTATTCTGTAAATGTCTTACAAATCTAAAACTCTTGTCTAACTTTAAATATATGTCTTTTCTGCCATGGCTTTAAGCTTGTGATACATTAATTAACACTTGGCTAGCTTGGGTTGCTTATTTGTATGAAATCATGAAATACTTAAAAGAATAGTTTTTTACAGTGTTAAATGGCGAGTGTTAAGTGTTTGTTGTTTGTTGAACGATAAGATCAGTAAACCAAAAAAAGTAAAAAAAATAAATAAAATAAAAAACACTGGACTTTGTTTCCAAGTTTGAAGACATTTGGCTTCCCATCCAGGAAGCTTTTTCAATGCAAAATTTCAGAATTAGCGTTGATTTCCAAGCTTTATACAGTAGAAGCCATTCAAAAGCCCTTGACTGATCTGCTAAAATTTATTTTTAAGCATCACTCTGTGTAATAAAATATTCTTTCTGTCATGATTTGTGGACATTGAGATCTGAAGAGAAGCTCCATCTGCTGGTCAGACCATGTAATTCAGTGAAAGGGTGGACACGGAGTGAAAAATATGCATGCCCAGGGGAAGTAGGGGGTCACTTCAGTGGTTGAAATTTTGAGGGGATTCTGCTGGGAGTTGCAGGGAAGTGGGCATTCGTCTGCCGTTTGACTGGGAAGGGCCATTTTGAATGGCTGCTACTGTAGAGTAGCCCAACAAAGCCTTTTTTTTGGCTTAGAAAACATAGTAATGTGGTCTCTTAGAGGTCAGCAACACCAAATGCTGGCCTATGCCTCTGAAAATGGAGTCATTAGGGTCGTCGTCGTGGCTGACCAGATGTGGTGTCCCCTGCATGACGACGGTTGGGAAGTGAAACATCTTCAAACTTGGAAAACAAATTCCAGTTTTTTTTTTTTTTTTTTTTTTTACTTTTTGGGAACGACTGAGCTGGATGACTGAGAATCTTCACTAAGATCAGTCAACTTTAGATTCATTCGTTATTTCATAGCTTGAATCCCTCAAACATCTTATAAATGACTTTCATTGAGATTGTAGACAAACAAAACAAACAGTAATAAAATGAACGGTTGTGGTTGATGTGGAGTCAAAATAGTGTTTCTAAAAAAGGCTAACCTGTTGGCTACTGTGCACAACTATCCAGAGAGCTACCTAGCTCTGCCCTTTATATCATGGCCTTGCAGATACTTTGTTCACCAAAAGAGATCTTTTCAGTTTTGTTATCCATCAGGTAAAACTTCAACAATCATTGGACACACTAACACTACTGATGCTCCGGACTCGCCACATGGACGCTGCATTTGTTGTTGTCCGTGCAACCACAATGTTTTACGTCATTGCAACAACAGTCAGCCAATCATACAGTGTAACATCACTGGCATGCGAAGAGCCTGTTCAGATCTGACCGCCCCTAGCAGATCCGGTCTCTACAACAGCAACGTTAAGAAATGGGCGGCACCCAAGAGAGGCAGTTTTGCTTAGAAAGCAAGTATTTTTTGTTGGGGTTTAAGGAACAAAAACACTTACTGACTTTGAAATCCTTAAAAACAAATGATATAGAAACTTTAATATCCAAAATTAAACCAGATTTTTACCAACATGAGCTGAAAGGCCACTCTGTGAGCAAGAAGTCATTTTCCTTAAAACCAGTTTTAAAATGCACTCAAAGGCAAAGATCTCATTTTATGGATACTGAAAACAAAGCATTGTGTACATAATAGCTGGTGTTACATCTGAGGGAAAAGGGAAGCACAGAGAAAAACAGCTTGCTTTGATCTGACCAGGATTAAGCTTTTAACTAAAATGCTATGCCCCCATTTGTTTTTTTTTTAACATAGATTTCTCATTGGATTTCATACAGTCAAATTAAAGGCTATGTGTTTTTAGTATCACTTAAGAAAGTGCTTTAACAAAAGGTGCAAATCTGCATTTTCTTCCTGCTCTGCTGGTCTTTGGCCTTGTGTTTGTAGAGGGAGACGGGTTAGAGGCCAACACAGTTAGGCCAAGGTTCGCACAGTATAGCCTCGCAGCTGAAACGCCAGTTGTCAACCTCCGGCGGAGATAAAACCACAGGACATCAGCTAGAGTGGTTTGGAAAAAGGACGAGTCAGGGTCGCTTTCAATTAGCACAGCATGTCTTCAGCGCAGAGAGCCTCTGGGGCAGAGAGGAGGCGGCTACATGTAGCCTAGGGCTCGAAGAAGGAGAAAGGAAGGAGAAGTGTGTACAGACCAAACATGTCCAGCCACAAATAAAAACTCTATAAACTCAATATTTTGATATTGTACCATTTGCATTTGCAACTGAAAGATGTCCTTTTTTTCTCTCTATTTGAAGAGGCATCAACACCTACAGTTGGATAACAAAAATTCCAGTAATTTCTGACCTTTTATAGATGCATAAATGCTCTACAATGCCTTCCTTTAAAGATCTGGAGTGATACATTTTTGTTCTGCAGAATTTATGAAGGCATTTAAAGGTCATTGGCAGCTTTTGACAGTTTGACAAGGAGATGGCTATGTTGGCTGGATTGTCCCTGGGGACAATGTGCCAACAGATTCCAGTCGCGGCAGCTCAACAAGACTACAAAACCAGTGGAGCCAAGTATGAGATGAACTTTGTCAGCTGTGAGGGGCCGTCTCAGAAAAGCCTCCCAGAAGCATTAGAGAATGGAATAATTATTGGGTCCAACAGTCTACTTAATGCTGACGGCCCCTCAAGGAATCATTTATAGGATCAAAACAGTGAAAAACCATCACAATGTCTAACTTAGAGATAAAGAGGAGTCTCTCTGTGCTTTACATTGGTGAAATACATCAGCTGCACTCTACTTGCTAGAAATGTGAAATATTTCATTTGCTTTTAGTTTAAAACAAAGCCAGCTGTTTGTCATCTGCACTTTTCTTTACAATAAATGATTAGTTTTATCTTCTATAAGTCAGATATATGGGACGCTTCCCTCCTTAGAGTTCTGAAAGCAGCAGAGCATGGTACGAATCACTGCTGCTGATGTGGCAGTTTACAACATATGAAGCTGCTCCCTATTTGTAATTCATTACCCATTCATACTGTGAGGCTGTTTATGTTTAGTGTGGGTGTGCATTAAGTGCAGTCACACCAATATGGCAGTTAGTCTGAAACACTTGCTCACATGCCTGCTCCCCCCCCAAGCCTCAACCTCCCGGAGTAAATGGAAACATACTTTGGGGTTTTCACATTTTTTTTTTTTTGGGGGCATTTATGGAGATAAAAATGTAATTCAGTCTCAGAAGAAAAGATATTTATCAATCGTTTCATGTTACAAGTGAAGCACATAGACCTTACAACCCCCGCACACGAAAGTCCTGTTAAACAAATAAAAATTTTATTAAAGGTACCATGTCTTTACTCAAACGCACATCTTCCAACAAACCAAATTAATAAAATACATACTTCTTTATGGCACATTCATTGTTTATTTTTTTTACAAGGAAATGGTCCTTCATTCTTCATATGCTACATACATTTTCAGATTCATTTGAATTCAAATGGAACAAGTTTTCTTTACTTGTGTAAGTTTGAAAATGTCATTAATAGAACATTAGGTTGGTAAAAAGATACATAAAAATCTTACAGGTTTTGAAAGTAATTACTGTTCAAATCTACAGGTTTATACTATTATTTGGCTTCATATTGCTTCAGCTGCACACCCTTTATTTTTCTACGGAAGTAGCTGAATGCCCTTGGATGCAGTCATTGATGGGAAAGCCGCAAGCTGCCTTTCAGCTTCAGGTCGGCTGTTGGTATTGAATTCAGCTTATCAAATTAGCGCTAAGAGTAAAAAAGAACAATGAAAATATGCAAACTACTTTATATCTGTAACAAAAAGCTGACAAAACAATTACCTGTTATCAGAAGGCTCATACAATTCTTGCAAGCCATTGTCTCTGCATTGTCTCCTCTTTTTTGCCCGTAGGACATATGAAAACAAAAAGCAAAAAAATTAAAAAATAAAATAACACCCTGGTTAAAAAGTTAAAAATGAAACTGCACGTAAACGCTATTTAAAAAAAATAAAACATGCCTGTCTACCAGAAAGAAATGGTAAAGCAGTAAATTCCTTCATCTCATTGCAGCCTGTCAGTTTGTTGTAACCTGTTGTCCTTGATATTTATTTTTACAATGAATAAACCTAAAAGTGTTAAATGTCAAACAATAACTTAAAGGAGCAAAACATAAGAAATTTACTGTAAAAATTTGATTTGATTTGAAACACTAATTCACTAATAGCTCTTTTAATATCTTGGTGTTCCACATTGAATCTGCTGGAATTGTGGAGATGCTTGACTCATAATACATTTGACCATTATCATGACCTGTGAAATATGTTTTAGGTTCTTTCTCATTTTATTTCTAATGCAGACTAGATCTTACAGACAAGTGCAAGGTGCTAAAAAATATTTTGTATGCTGTGGAAATTGAAGCACCACTATTTGACCTTTCCAATGTCATAGACTTTAAAACTCCTTAGCAAAGATTGTCATTATATATCGGAGGTCACGGATTAGTGGACAGGGTCTGGATCCGGACCCACTTGCTGGGCAATCCGGACCCAACCTGATTTCAAGCATTTTTAAATCACTGCATGTTGGCTGACGACAGTGTCTAAACGTCACTTGTCCGCTTCTCCTGTTTGTACGGTTAAGTCATTCGTAGCGTTTGGCTCCAGTCTGCACATGATACAAATTAGCCAATGAGCTGTCAGTCTGGGTTGCTGGTGTTAGCTACTTTTAGACACAGTTGGTTAACCTATGGCAAGCCATGCGATGGGAAAGAAGGAGAAGACGATGAGAAAAAGAAAGCAGAGAAAGCATGGACTGCTGGAAGAAGCACGGGGAACTAGTGAAAGAAAAGTGAAATGGCGTGCTTAAAGATGACCCTCCACATTTAGAGTATGTTTGGCTCAACTTACTGCTGTGAAGCAGGATTCTCCACCATGATATAATCAAAAATAAATATCGATCCAGGCTCAAAATGAGCACCTTGATATGTGCATGAAAAATGCTTTGTCGCCATTCAAACCTTGCCTTGCAGGTCATCTAAATCCCACTGCTCTTATTAAGCCATAAAAAAAGAACGAAAACAAACGGTCATTTGAAGTGTTTTATAAAAATAATTTTAAAAAATTAGGTCAGGAAATAGTCTATATACCAAACTGAAAGATAGTTGTTCTCCAATTAAAAAAAAAAAATTGATTTTAAAATGGAAAAACATTCTATTTTTAATGTGTTATTTAAAGATTCAAAGTATAACATGAATGCATAAACACCTGCATTTTATTTCAGTATTCAATTCTGTTTAAAGTAACTGATTATAATGGATGGATGGATGGATGGATGGATGGATGGATGGATGGATGGATGGATGGATGGATAGATAGACTTTATTCTGGACTCATGGTCCAATAAATTTATAAAATGAAAATAAAACAATACAACGAATAAACTAAGTATACATCTAATAACATATAAAAATATTTGGTTCTAATGATTATTCTTCATCATGTTTTTTAGTTTAATAAAAATAATTCCAAATGAATCTGTTTGGGCTGATGGAGAGGCCGGTATAATGCTGCTGATGTGAGGAAGTTTTAGTTCTGGTTGATACTTTTTCAGTACAAAAAGAATGTTGCTATTTGAAAAGCATAAGCGTAAATCATTATGCATTTACTCCACCGCGTTGCCCAATCCTTCTTTCAACTGAATCATATGTAGCCTCTGCAGCTTTGATGTGAAGTCTTTATTAGTTTTGTATAAAGCAAAGTGTGGAGAATAAATTGAGCCCGAGCTTTCTGTGCATCTCTGGGTCCTTTGTTTTCTGGATTGTAATGGCAAACAAGACACATAGGGGAATAGTAGGAGGAAAATTGTCTCAAATGAAAACACCAGCGAATAACACGAATGTTGTTTTTAGTTTACAGGTATGTTGTGGAGGAAGCCCTGGAGGGACTTGGATAATTTGTTAGATATTTTCTTTTAGACCTGTGTTGTTGTTTGGTCTTTAATTGAATTCCTATTTTATTGTTACAAATCCTCTTTTCCTAGTTTGTACATTTATCTGCTTCCAAGATGAACATTTCTATTTTTAGAAGAGTAGGAGCATTATTTTCCTTTGGTAAGTCTCTTCAACCCTCCTGATTATTACTGCTCCAATTTCTCCTCTCTTCTAAAAGATGGCAATTAATCTAATTAGTTATCAATCAGCCATTGGCCTCTTGCCTCTTCTGTGCTAGTGGAGGATATGACAGATCTTGACTCTGCATTATTAATACTTCCATTTCTGGAGCCCAAGGCCCCCACGACGCCTAATGTTAGGGGGCCATTGATCATGACCGCTACCCATCGAGCTCTGTGAGGACTGTAGGGAAATATCCACTAAGTGGTAGGTGTAGAAATGGGGCGGGTTTGGCTGCTCTACTACAGATTAGTTTCAAAATTAGAATAATTTTTGGATAGAAATTGCTTTGCCAACTTTGCTCCAAGAAAGAAATCAAATTGACACAAAACTCTTGAAAGTGAGACCAGGAGTCCTGGGGGGTATCTTAGGGTAATGTTTGAAGGAGTTGATTGTTTTTTTAGAGGTGGTATTGATGGGAATGTCGGGCTCCAAAACGCTCATTAAGCAAATGTGCCTGGCTTCAAAACTATTACAGCAGGATAAGAGATGCCCTCTGTGGGACTATTTCTTGACAATGAGATTAGGAATTATAGAATCTCACTAACACAAGGGTGCAGTGATCACAGTGTGGCAGCAGAACAGCATTATCCTTCATCTCCTATGAATTCCAAGCACCTCATCTAATAGCTTTAGTAGCTAAAGTTGCAGTGCTTGATAATAATCCCACCTGCTGATCTCATTTCATGTAATCAATACTAGATGCCTCCACAGGCCGGAGTGGAGAACGTCTGAGCCAAGCAACAGACTTAGGCTGAGGGCCCTCTTAATTCGGTGTCCTCTATAGCCACATCTGCTGACAGTAATTTATCTGCCCTGTATGCCAGTGGCACTTAGTCTTGTTGATTATCCGCTCCACATGTTGTTTTTGTTAGCACACTGTTTTGGGGAATTGCTTAAACTTTATTAACGAGGAGCAGCTTCGACCTTTGAAAGGAGTATCTTATGTCTTGATATCTAAACTCATTTTACATATATGAAAGATTTTTGTGACTGTTTAAAAATGTTTTGCATCTTTTTGGGATTTCAAAGGCAAGTCTATGCACATCTATGCCATAACCAAGTATGTAGGGTATTTATGAAAGTAGTTTTTTATTATTATTTATTTATTTTATACTGTTGTAACATTTGTAATTGGAAAATAAACATTTCTTCAAACTTCAGTTAAACTGGTTCGTTACCAGGGTAGCTTGATAAGTTATTGTCTCTTTAGAAGTTTCAATGTGTAAATTATTTATTTGCGTCTGGACGTGTATTTTTTATTCATTTAATAGCTAAGCAAGAAAATATTCTTATCTCAATAGAATGCAGGTTTATAAAACAAACATGAAATTGACCTTGTGTGCAAGTCCTGGGTGGTAAACCCCCAGTGAGTTGCTGCAGATGGATGTTCACATTAAGCCCGGTTCTATTAGAGCAGGCATTCCCAAAGTCGGCCCTTGAGGGCCGCTGTCCTGCAGAAAGTCTGTTAATCAGCAGTCAATTAAAATCGGCTCTGTTGAAACCTGCAGGACAGCAGCCCTCTGGAACCGTTTTTTTGGGCATGCCTTTGTTAGAGACTTTTTTCCCTGTTTAAGGGGAGTTTTCACTGACTGACTGACATGTTGAGTTTTCTTGGTTACAAAACTTTTAACCAATGTATCTGTATGTTTAATTGATTTTCTAAATGACCTTCTTTTGAATTTGTGCTTTATGAATGCAATTAATTGAATCAAAGATCAAGTCCCAGCTCACTCATTTAACGCATAGTTGCACTAATTCATAACCCTCTTTTAAAACCAGTTGCGTATTAATTTAAGTTGATTTTTATTTAAATTAAACTTATTTTCTGAATCTGGTTGGATAAATTTGGCATACCCATTGATGTAAACAGGTCTCCATCTATACCATAAATAAATTGAAGCTTAGATTTTCATCAAGACGTTTCTTTCCTGACCAATATTTATCCAAAGATTGTTGAAATGCAAGAAAATAGTATGAATAAGGTACTAACTTTAGTTTTTAAAGCATTTTTCAATCTCTAATTAATGACAGTTTATTTCTTTGATTCACATTTCTATTCAGATAAACCTTGGTAGCAGATTTGCTGTCAATTATGAGAGGTATTGATCTTAAAGATCTTTTTAAATAAACACTTTATATGTCTTTATAGATGGACATATTTCACTTTATGGTATGCTTTGTATTTATAAGACATTTCCTAATTTGACACAATGACCGTCACATGTCCACCAGCCAGCCACTGGCTCCCCTCCAGTTTTTCAGCAGACAGGTTAAGTCACTGCAAACCGTCATGTTGAAGGTGTCACACAGCTTTGCTTAATTTACAGGGAGTCTGGGGGTGTTAAAAATTTATAGGCCTTCAGTGGCTTTATGGTGCAATGATGTGAGTGAGCGGGTGTGTTCGGCTCACACCAGCTGCAGTTGGCTGCCTCATTCAGGAGGGATTTAGACAGCAGCTCATCGGCTGCGCTGTGTGAGTTGGTCAGTGGACATGCTTGATCCATGGCTAAGGTAGAAGGGAATTGCTCCACAGTGAGGATGCTTCCTCCCTTAAGTTGAGTAATCTGTGGTGGTAGGAGAAAAAATGTGGATCAGGGGGGGAAAAAGGGGGGGAAAGGCTTTTTAGAGGCTTTGTTAGTTACTGGAAAGCCATAGTCACCATTACTCAGCCATTATCGTCATAAACTGCTTTACCATGTGTGGGGTATCGTGGTGGGTGCGGTGGGAATTGCTGAAATCCAATAATGAATTCACAGGAAGTTCATCAGTCACAATATTACTCTTTTTATATGATGTGGTTTTGTGTTTTGGTGGGAGGCTAAGTAAAGGATGCCAGTGCAGGTAGTGTAACACAGAATCTGTGCTATTTGAAACTAAACATAGGTCAAAAGCCCTACATGCTTGAATGCCAGAAAGCACAACCTGTTCATGGTTTTTGCAGCCCCTCTTAATGGACCCGGAAAGGAGATCTACTCACCTTGTTGCACTATATCTGGATGACTAAGAATATTTACACCTACACAGTTTTCTGATAACACTGTTTTTGTTTTGCAGCAAGTTTCCTGCAGCATATCAGCTTCTATATCTTGCATGAACAAACCTGCATAGTGTCAGTTACAAAAACAAGGTAGAGAGAATGTACCCTTTGTTTAACAGTAGCATCGGCATCTCATACCGGGTGCAGCATTTGGTCTCCAGTTCAATCGCTGACAGTCTTGGGAGTTTCAGCAGAGCTTTGGGTTTGTGGAATATATAAGTTGGAACATTCAACCTATTTGTTGTTAGGATCTTAGGCTTTGTATGTTCTTACAAATTGACTCATCCAGAGAAACAAGCAAACTACTCAGACATTACCCCAAAGTCCTAGTGAACCATAAAAATCCTCAGCTCCTTTACCGTCATCGCAAAGTTGGGCCTTTAATCCAGCTCATCCCAGCACATCTGGCTCTCTTTATGGCCTCTCTGCTTGTGCTAGCCGTGATGTTATGACAGTCCAGTGACTGAGGAGATTACACCAAGATATAAGCCCCTCTTCATTGGGCCTCTGTGGGTCGCTAGCCCCCATTTAGACAAAAGAAACAGACCCCCTAAGCAGCAGGTATGTGTGCAGCTGTTCTTATTGTGCATTCTCATGCAGGTTTCTGTTTGCTTTCACAGGAAGTTTGCTGAAGACTGAGCCTTCTTGGAGGGGGATCCTCTAAAGGAGGGTTTTGTGTTTGACGGCCCACCGACCTCGCTACGTTCGTCCTTCACGCAGCAAGAGAGATTGTTACTTTGGAGAAGTAGGAGGAGCAGAGATTGTTGGATCATAGGACGTGACAAAACTGTAAGATCACATGACCTTCTTTTCTCCTCTTGCAATGTAGATTAAATGTCAAATATTTTGTCCTTTTGTTTTTCTACTGTTTGTGCTTTTTCCACATAACAATTTTTAGCATTTGACTTTTCTATTAGTGCCTTAAGTCTATTTAAACTTATTTAACACTACAAGCCATCTTTTAAAACTGTTAAAGCTGAGAGGTCTACAAGAATCTTAGATTAGATAGAACTTTATTGATCTCATAATGGGGAAATTCACTTTTAACATCAGCTCTTATAAACAACAGGATGTGTACAAAAAAGGAAAAGGTGGGTAATGTACAGTGCATTCAGATATATACAGTGGATGGTAAAAAAGTAAAGGAGAGATTTAAGGTGATTTATATATACAGTACCTTGTGTACAGTAAAGTGGTTGTATGTAAAGTGTGGTTTTTGGTTTGTTAAATCGATAAATAGTTTAAGTGAGGTAACTGAAATATGTGAGGGCTTTTATACTGTAGGTGAAGGCACAGGTTATTGCACAGCGTATCAAATGTTTTTTTTTTACAGTAATTGCACAGGTGAGTTTATTTTTCCACCAGATGTCATTATAAGGATAATTCCGAAAACATGTTTAAAACTGTCTGTTGTAGGATTTCGGTAAAGAGTTTAATCATATCAGCAAAATGCAACATCACTATTTATATCAAAGCCTTCTGCCCAGCTTTACCGCTTTCCAATAACTGCAGAGGAGGTTGTATCTGCTTCTGTTTCCCACAGCCGTAATTCTGGCAAATGAAGGTAAATTAAAAAAAATTTGTGCGTGGGAGTGAAAGCATAGCAGTGTTTCAGCTAATGGCTGCAGTGTTTTTCCTTATTGTGTAGCCTGTTCAGGTTCTGATATTGTTCTAGATTGACCCAAAGGCAAACAAAAAACAAAACAGGAGGGTTAACTTCAGTGTCGTCCTTATAAGCTCATATTTTCACTTGCTGAATGTTCACATTGGGTTCTGGTTCTCTCTATTCAAGTTGGCTTTTCAAAGCTTCACTGTTCTGTGATCCCCTCTTTTGGCTGGCTGTGCACACGTGCAGCTCGGGACCAATGTGGAGTATACTGCCTCAGTCAAAATTAAAAGAAGCCCACCATGGTGGCAATGCACTCTGCTGACAGCAGGTAAATATCTCTGCTGATGGCGGATTGACTGTTTGAGAATAAGGTTTTGTTATTGAGCTGCATCTCTGACATCGGGGTGGCATGAGGGCCCCCAGTGTCGGGACCAGTGATGCATCAATGCAGGTTGAATGGGACAGAATGGCAGTCAGTGAGGGTGCACAAGCATGAAACGCGATCAGACCACTGAGTTGAATGGAGGTGTTCTTCTGCCAAATGCTGGAGAAGAGGAGAGGGAGGCAAAAAGAATGAAGGGCATTGCTTTCATATCTTGTCACCCACTCACTTAATAATGCAGGCACTATGTTGCTGCCGCTGAGGAAGAAGCTTAGTTTTGATGTATGAACATTTGCTCAATGCCCACATGCCAGGAAAAAGCTGAAAAGCTCTTTGTGTAGATCATCAAAACATAAAGCAGCTTTTTGAAAAAAATAAAATAAAACGGCTTCTGTTCCAATGTTGCCAGATTTACAGATGAACTTTGATAAACTTTTAAACCTACTGATTTGTTTGATTATAAAGCAGTTTATTGACCTCAGGTTTCTATTTTTTTTATTTTTTATTTTAATATCTGCACGATACATATTTCTCCACCTGGATTTTCAGTCAGGTTAAAGAAAAATGTCTTTAATTTCGAGCCTTGGTTTGAATGCAGCTGACTTGTTTTTTAGTTCAGTCTAAATTATGAATATTTTTGTTTTGGCTTAACAGCTTTTCAGTAAAAAAACACACAGCTGAAGTTTTGATCCAACTTTAAACCCAGATTCTCTCGTGTATCTGTTACACACTGGAGTCCTTTAGATGCTACTTCATTATACTTGTGTCCCCTGTGTATTTTTCACTTGCACTGACCTTTCTCACTGGTTACTTAAAAGGCTTGTGTCTTTGCCTCTGCCCTTATTTTCTTTTTAGTCTTTTTCTCCACATTTTTTTTCCCCAAGTCATGCTCATGTTTAATGTTAAATGAGGGCACTGCCACACTTGGATGTGCTGTGACAAATTGGCACAGAGGAGGCAGATGGTGTTTGGGAGGAGACTGGTTGTCATACCATTTGCTGCAGCGACATGAATTGATCTTTGTGCCGCAGAGAAAACACACATGCTCCACTTGTGTAATCCTGACTTTGGTTACTTTGTGCGAACCCACACAGCACACCCCTATGATCCGCATGCCACCCTATCCTACACATGGCCCCATTAGTATCAATGATATGAGCAGTGGAGGCGCAAGTTTGCTGTCAGAGGGTCTTCGCTTGGATCCGCTCAGAAAACTGAAAACATGCTGAGGGATTTCACAGAGAGACAAAGCTTAGACTAATGGCATACTTCTGGGACTCTGGGAGCTCTAATATATAACTTGCGATAGATGCATAGCATTATTGGTATTCTGTTGATGACAGCAAGCTGTACATGTTTGCAGGCTGTTCTATTTACAGAACTTCTTTTCTTTAACAAAGTTTACCCTCGGGGCTTTAGTGAGACTTGACTTGAGTCCCCCTGGATGTTTTTCACTGCAACATGATTTTTAGTTAGATCATAGTTTGTCTGACATGGAGTGCCATTGCTCATTAGGCTGAGTCCTGGGGATGTGGAAGTGCTTCCCAGTTGGGTTTTCTTCAGAAATGCATGAGTTTGTTTTTTCAACTACGCTAATGGAATCTAAAATCACCATAGACTGCCACCAAAGAGTTATTTGCGCAATGCAAAAGTTAAACTTTAGACTTCATATTGCTAAAGATCTCTAGATCACACTATAAAATTATTAGCATCCCTGCTGATGCTTTGCTTAACCCCCTTTTTGCCAAATGAACAGTCTCGTTTTCCCATATTAATTGTACAAAGAAGCATCATACAGAATATTTTTCTCTTATCAGGTAAGCCTAGTATTTTAAATACTAATAAAGTAATTATTTGTGATGAAATATTTTGTATGCTGAGTTTGCAAATGTTCTTTTCCTCAGCCTGTCAATAGAACAATAAAGATCCATTTTCATTTTTATGTTGGACACCATAGGCCTGGGTAATTTAAGAAGTCCATAATGCCACAAAATTATCAGTGTCTGACAGAAAGGGTTACCCAATGCTACAGCAGAAATCTCCACTATTCTTAACAGCTTGGAAGCATTTAGTCTGATGGAAATTGCTTAACAATCCCTTCAAAAACTACTTTGTGAGTAAAAAGCACTTTTTTAATTTGATGGAGAGTTTTTTAACTCCAAAATCTAATTCTCACTGTTTCGGTTTTACTTACTGCAGGTATAAGCAACTCAGATTTGTGTTATTTCTCATAATTATCCATCTTGACTCATTCAGGTCAACACTCATCTTACTTGGTATGTTTATTTTTTTCTTTCCGAACTGAATACCAATTGAAACATTTTGTTTGCTATTTTGAAAATTCTCTAACACCAAAGGTTCTCCTTGTCAAATTTGAAAGTAAAAGTTTGACACCTTGAAAAATTTAAAAAGGTAAGATGTAATTACTAAGCCTGGGTGTCTTTACTAGTGGTTTAACTTTTGCATTTTCGTATAGTTAGCATTGAGCCTAGAGCCCAATGCAGGGACATTGATGCAAAGATCTGTGATGCTCTGAATTTTTGCAGCAATATATGTAGAACTGATGACTTTCTTCACCCCCAGATGAGTCACAGCTTCTTTAATATTTACCTATTTGGAATGCTCTTGATAATCTTTCTGATAGGTTTTGGGATTTATCTACTACTGGATATTTTTCTTGTACCTTTTTTCAGGTTTTACTGGTATTTTTATGTTTGTATCAATTAATCCTTAAGGAGAAAAACTGAATTAATTGAGCTTCTATTGGAACTCTACCTCAAACATGCCAAGCAGAAGCCAGTCTGATAAGCATACACAGTTATGCTTACATGTCTCTGCTTGAGGATCAAAAAAAGGCCAAATGTTCTAACAGATTTTTCACTGTAAGCATAAAAAAATCTGCAGGCGTTTTACCCAATAGCCAGCGGTAGTATTCACATTCTCTGTATTCATACTGAAACAAAAAGCTTCCAGACCGCAGAGTTTATACCAAATCCGCAGCTGAGTTTAAATAAATCAACCCCTGTGAAAGGAATGAAGCCCTGCCAAAAGAGTAAAACTGGGTCTTCAGTGTCAGCAATCATAGCTACACACCAAACAGCCAAACATCTGTGTCTAAAACATGATTCAAGAGCTGTGGATGGGCGCTGCAGTTAACTTTTCACTCAAATCTCACATCTCTGAACAATTTAATCCTTTTTCTTCTGAAACATTTATTCAATTTAAATAATGAGACAAGGATTACTTGGCCTGCAACCCTCCAGTGCTTAACTCCAGACTGTTTACAATTACTATTTAAATGAGTTAAGGGTCAACAGTCATTTCTTTCCTGTTTTTAAATAAATAAAGGTCATAAACAACAAGATCTAATTTCAATGTTTGTCTGAATATTATGGAAATGTATTTTACTTTTGAATAGCAAAGGATAAAAACAGGATTTATTTTTAAATGGGACACTAACTTTACTGCTTAAAAAAGCAGGAAGGTGAACAGAAGTGAATATATTCTGAAACATATTGCCTCTGAGGGTTTTCCTTCGAGTCAATGAGTCGATGCAATCAGCTGGTTTTTCTTGGATAGAAAACTTTGAATCAATTTGACTGCATGATCTGGTGAATTGTAAAGTTCCTTGAGATTACATGTGCTGTAAATTGGCGCTATATAAATAAACTAATTTGAATTGAATTGAAATAAAAATGTCTTTCAAAAAAAAATTGTACAACAGACACTGTAATAAATGCATTTCAAAATGTGTGTATATATTTCCTGCTTTTATTTAGAAAAATTAAAATCACTTTGTAATTGACTGAAATTTTTTTCATTAATACTAAATATAATATTCCAGCACTTGTATCGATTTGTAAAGGTCATAGGTGCTCTTTGAAAAATTTCCATTTACTTTCAGCATTCAGCCGACAAAATAGTTTGAATGATATGTTTTTTTTCTTGGATTCAGTACATTTACAGTGGTGTGAGAGGAAACTTTGAAGTCTTTTAGATCATTTACATATTGATGATATTCAGGTTCTCATTTGCCTGGTAATACACAGTGTCATCAACCTTTATATAACTCCGGTCCACATCAAAACTCATCTGTTTGGACAGTTGGTTGAAATCCGATATGCTGCTTGAGATGGAGGAATTGTTTGCCTTGTGCACAGCTTGATGCTGTGTGCTTCCATATGCAGGCCAAAATGAAACAATATATTTTCTATTTTTATTTATTTGTCATCCAGTTGGATAGAAAGGACAAGAATTGGTCTAAAAACTACAATGTAAAATAAAAGGCTGTTTGTTAGAGTAGCTATCTTTTTGTTCCAAAGAACCTTAAATAAACACTTCATGCATTATTCTGTTTATGAAGAGAAAAATAAATGTAATTATTTATTTGGTGCAGAATTTGTTTCCTTTCCCAGAAAACAATTCAATAATTAATTTATTAGTTCTTGTAGAACAGAGTTCTATAAAACCAAATTAAAAATGGTGTGAATGTGGTGAACATTATGTTTACAACCACCTTATATGGGAAAGCCAAAATGCTGGGTACACAGTGCACTGAATTATAGGACTGTGCTTCAGTTGAAATACTTGGAACTTAGAGAATCAAACAAGCCTCAAAGCTTTGTGTCTTCTAATGACAGAATGTGCTCCATCATTGAGAAGACTGATTAAAAGCCCTTCGTCTCACTGCCTGTGCAGTTGGAGCATATGGCTGCAGGGCTTAAGCATAGAAAGAAGACATCTGCAGTAGCAAATCACTTGGACAGAAGTAAAGAAATTAAATCACAGAGATTAAAGAGAATCATCTCATTCCATTTGTGGAGGGATGCCACATTATTGAATGCAAGCATTTTCTTTTCTTGTCTTTTTACTTGTTTTCTTCTGTCACAGAAAGATGATGTTCAAGTAGAGGCCATCTTTTACCTAATGTACTTTAAAGATACTTATCATTTTTATTGTGCCCAAATCTTGTTGTTGATCTCCTTAGACAATTTTTCTTGAAAGCTGTAAAGCATAATAAAGATAGACCGATACACCGTCTGGCTATTTTTAAAGTATATTTGGATTTTTTTCTTGTATCGTGCCGGCTGATATGCGCACATGTTCACCGATTCATTAGTGCATTCTGAAACCATGCCTCAAGATTGTTTGAAATGCATGTGTTGCTGCCCCTCAATTTGCTATAAATTGTTCATCTTTTGTTTGATTTATCCATGTAAATGGAAGAATAATGATATGTCCTCCCCAAAAAAATGGCAGGACATATCATGGATCAGCTAGACTGATGTTAAAATAATCTCTATATGCATGGTCTTTAAAAAAAACCTGTATCAGTCGAAACCTTTAATGTAAATTGTTCGATAGTTAGTTTGATGTGTTCCCATTTTGTCAAGTAGCTCTTTTTGTGTTTATGGAAAGCCACTAGGCCATAAACTTTGAACATTTTAGGGCACAAACTGTTACAGTAACTATGTGAGCTAAAGAGATTGTGTTTATGCTGTAGGTCCTTTATGTGTATTGAGACTGCACGATGATGGCTTGTTAACCAAAAAATGACAAAATACTGTCAACTTTACTCAAGCTGCAAAAGTCACACTTCAGAAAAAATGTTTTGTGTGTTGTATTGATTCAGCTAATATTTAGAGAAACTATTGCAACTGTCAAACTCAACTAGGCTCTTGAGTTTGTCTTCAGCTCTAAACCTTCACAAAGTTAAACATAACAATGTGCTCCCCTGATGGTTTAAAACGTAATTGCAGCAGGATTTCCCAAAGTTATGAATTTAAATTAGGTTTAATTGGTACTGAGAGACATACAGCATGCCAAGAACATATTCCAGACAGTAGCACAGAAGCAGGCCTTCATGTTTACACCAAACCTTGACCTCTGACCCATTTGAAAGTTGCAAATCAAGACTCGTTTCACAAGGCTATATTTTTCCAATCTGCTGTTGTCAAGGTTTGGTGTGCCTGTGTAAATTTTACCTTCAGTTTCATGTTTTCAGCTGATAGAGGAGTGGCATTCGATCTGGTCTCCTGCTGTTCTCCATCTGCTTCAAGGTTACGCACATGTTTTATATTCAGAAATTATTCCAAAAAAGTTGAAAAACAATTGACTATGACCTGGACTATGACCTTCACCAGCATTCAGAAATTGTATTTTTAATACTTTGGTTAAAGAGTAGCTGGGTGATTCTCATAAAACTGTCTAAACTTTTGAATTATAATTCTGAGATATTTTCTTTGTTTTTTTTTTTGTAGCATAACTTGAGTTTTAACCTAATGTTAGAGATCAATTCATTTTATTCAATACATTTTTAGAATGTTTTATTTAATTATAATTCATTATTGTAACACATCTTTTAATGGTGATAACTTCATATGTTTGAAAGACTGAACTTTTATTTTTATTATGTATATTTTGTATATTTCCAAAAGCATCATAATGTAAAGTTTCAGCAAAATGCTTGTTTATATGTTAACTTGAAATATATATATTTTTGTTACCATAATAGAATTACTTTATACATAATAACTACTGTTGTGTAAATTTGTCTAGTAAATGAGAAATACAATTTAGTCATTTGAAAAGACCTGACAAAGGCTTCATTAGCAAGCTTAAGTAACCTGCAGTCTGCCACCTTGAATCAGTCTTCTTCTTCTCCTCGAAGGCCTTTTTATATAAACTACAGTACAGCAGTTTGCATTTCCAAGGTCTAAATGTCTTTATGTAGAAAGTTTCTCTCTTGCTTTTGACTGAAATTAAACTTGTGTTAACTAGGAATTAAACAGCTATACCTAATAAATTGAAATTGAACTTAATTTATCTCATACTGGAGAAATTCACCTCAGCATTTAACCCATCCCCTTGGGGAGCAGTGGGCTGTCACTGTGCAGCACACAGGGAGCAGTGTGGGGTTAATGGGTCTTGCTCAGGGACCCAGAGTGGCAGTCTGTGGGAGTTGAACTCAGGACCTTTGGGTCCCAATCAAAAGTTGCAATTGATTCAGTTATGATGTGCTTCAAGGATGAGATTTGGTAACAGCAGTGATAGAATTTTTTTGCTGTACCAATGCAGCACATTGTGTTAATTTGATCTAAAAGTAAATATTGCGTTTCATATTGTAAACAGAAGCTTTACAGGTTACCGTGTAGAGGAGGATTTCAATTAATGATGCCTTGTGTTGTTGATGATGGCAGCAAAAGCGTTCTTGTTGGAGCTGGTGAGGTTTCCACAATGGTCACCTTGAACTCCAGAAAGTCATTCTTTGAATTTACCTGACTGTTATCAGTTGTTGCTCGGCTTACTCACCCATCCCCCCTCCCCAAAAAAACCAAAACCTTGAAAAACAACCATGACACTGCTTTGCATTAAGTGTTCATCTCAGTTATTTGCCGGATTTATATTTTCCACATCGAGCACAGATTCAGCTTCATCAGTACCCAGCACATAGTCTTGAGCTGCGAAGCAACATAGCACCTGCTCATGAGAAATATGCCACGGTGAAGCGTCAAGGTCGTTGAGGGGGAAGATTTCTCAAGTGGGCTGAAAAGTCATCGACTGAGTGAGCAAATACAGCCAGGTGGCTGATGAACTCCATGAATAGTTTGACAAACCCCATCGCTGGTGACAAATTAAAGTGTCAGCGGCCGCTTTATGTGGCTCTATATTTCCTGTGTTGATTGTGATAAGCTCCACCACCGAGCAAACGGCGCATAGCTGTCTGCAGAACAGTCTGAGAACCTATTGAGGACAGGTCAGCTGTTACAGGAGACCTGGGCAGACGCTTGTCTCTATGTCTCTGTGTATTGATGATAGCGGACATCCAGACGACTTAGCCACAGATAAGGGCAGGCAGAACAGATTGTTGTGGCTTCTGATGTGATCTGTGTCAGATACCACAATCAGACTAAAGGTGAACTTTTATTGTTCCAGTTTTCAACAAGCATTCTACTGACGTCATTCAGATAAATAGAATTTGTCCTGTACTTATTTTTTCAAGGGCCTTTTGGATGTCACTGTGCTGTGCAGCTTATGGTTGTACAGTGTGCAGTTAATGTGCAGTAGAAAAGATTACATTCTTGGAGCTTTAAATAGGCCTGCATGACTTTAGGAAAATGTGATTACATCGTCAAATCAAATGTCTTTACATATTAATATAGCAATATTTGACAAACACAGAACCGTGACATTGTAGTCAGCTTCTAGAAAAAAAATGTAATATTACCATCAACAACAAGGGTTCATCCAAATTTGGTGTTATGACACAGAACAAGTTAGCAGCGGTTGCTTTGTAATTCGAAAACATTTCCAAAACTTTAGATTTACATATAATTTATATTTAGATTTATATTTAAGGTTTTTATTCTACATTAAACAGGTTATTATCACTAAATATATCACTGGTATACGTAGAAAACCAGAATGCATTGGTTTGCAGTATTTGGCATGAAGTTTTTTGGTGGTATGCAACCAATATTGCTGTTAAAACTAGGGCTAAACAATGTATCTGTTCCTAGATTAAATGCTTTAACTACTATAGCCATTGTTATTTAAAGCAAGATATATATTTTTTACACTCCTAATGGGTTAGTTGTCAGCATACAATACTGCTGAATATACTTAGAATATCATCTCTCATATAAACCTTCACATATTTAATCGTAAAAGAATTTCGAGACACTTTAATTCAGACAGACCTAAAGTTCAGACAAAAGTCTACAAATCTTTTTTTTTTTTTTTTTGCTCAGTTGATCAGTGCCAGATGTTTTAGAATGTTTAAAGTATGAATGTTATGAAGCAGCGATAGTTGCTGGCATGCACCCTGCTCTCTCTGCACTGGAATTTTAGCTGCTGCATTCGCACGTTATCAGTCTGTCATTTTCAGTAAATATTAATAGGTCAGTGGCTCAAAATATCTGCAGGTTTGGAGTAAATGTTGAAGGCGCATTCTTATTTCTATCCTCTTTGCAAAATGTGTTTTTAAATTGAAGACCTTAATAGCATGTGCAACAGAATTTACAATATTGTGCTGCATTTCTTGCACACACCAACAGAATGAAGACAACAAAGAAAATCAATGCAAGGAAAAAATAATGCTGCTGTATGTTTAGATTTAAAGAGGAAAACGTTAAAATAAGAGAGTCTGGCACTATTTTTGGGCATTATGTGAAAGAGATCAATTGATATCTCACTTTGTTGTTTTAAATGATACTGAAGTGCATTCCCTAATGATATTCAACTTATTTATATGTTTTCAGGCTTCTAAAGCCTCATATATTATTCCGACCAACACCAGTGGTGTTTTGGTTTCCAGCCACGTCAAAGCTTTGAAAGTTAAGATAATTCTAATCAAAGCTTTGAGACCTGGAATCAAAACAGGTCTGCTCGTATTGATTCAGCCTGACCTGTGTTTTTCTCTATAGATTTTGCCTTCAAGAAGCTAGACTTCATTTTTTTTAATCTTAAGTAATAGTTCTATGAGTTTCTTGAAGATTGTGCTCCATGGTTGGATTTTCTTAGTGACCTTTCTGTTGTTGTTTAAGTCAGCTGAAACTTTTTTTCAGAAATTTAAGACACCAACTCAATAAATTACTCTTTAAAAACTGAACATCCAAAGATACTGCATCTTTTCTTCACAATTATTCCAGGTTAGTTCGTGGTTATCTTTATTCAGCCCTGAAAAATGTGTTGAAAATGTAACATTTTTGGGGGTTAAACGGTTTACCCAATTTCAGCTTAGATAAAAAACATTTGACATCAGCCATGGTTAGGCCCATTGACAGACTAATGGTTTGTAAACCTCTGTGTTTGAGTTGTTTTAAAGATGGTCGAATCCATCCATCCATCCATCCATCCATGGCAGTCTCTCTTGTATCATTATACTTCTACCAGTATCCTGAACTGCTAATGCAGCGTAGGGTGGATCAAGATACTGCAATAGACTTTGTTACCGTCTGTCATTTTGGAAGACAAAGTAAAAAATAAAGCTTCATAATGAGTTTAAGAATATTTCTTTGAAAAAAGTAACTAGCCAAAGCTACTACCGGTAGTTACTTTTCCTAAAAAGTATCTGAGTTAGTAACTCAGTTACTGCAGAATCAAACACTATCTAAAAAGTCAGAGAATGTACCGCTCCTACTTTTGTTTTTTTTTTTGTTTTTTGGTTGCACTGCTCTACATTATAATGAAAAAAAACATCAAGACTGTTTATTCCAAGCATTTCTGAAAAAAAATGGCCAATGTGAGAAACCTATCCATTTCGGTTTAAGTATCAGCAATTTGTTGTGACCACATATAAACGGTACCGTAAACTACTCACTCAAGTCCTAATGTGCTTTTTTGCAAGCACACAACTGACGTAGTTTGCTATTCTTTATTTAACCGAATAAAAATAATAGAAAATGATTGTGACCTAATATCCTTTCAGAAATGAAGTTTTAAACTTAGACAAACCGTTGCTCAAATAAGAAATACCTTTTAAAGATGGCTGACAAAAAGGTGAAATACATTGTCTCTAATGCCTGTCTGCATAGACATTTTACAATAGAATTCCACTTTGTTTCGCTCTTGAACGCAGACACAATCAGCCTGTTGTCAAGGCAGCTGCAAGAGTAATGGCCCCAGGTCTGCTCCTGAACACAGACTAATGAGAAGCTCAAATCCGACAAGCACACTGCATTTATCACGCACTCACACTTAATGACACCACCACCCAGACTCAACAGCATGCTCACACCAGTATCTGGCCTCTTTATGGATGGCCTTGTTTGTCCCCTCACTTTCCTATTATTAAAACTGTTTGGTCAAAGCTAGTGGAAGGATGTAGAGGGAGGGGAGAGGGAGGAGAAGAATGTGGGAGACTGTTCATAGCAGACTCTGGTAAGTTGAAAACTTCTTATGTTGAACATTCAGAGATCTGACAGATAAATATAACACGCAGTGCTTTCATCCTCTTTGAATTGTAGTTTTATCCAAGGCGTGACATAAAGCCTGGAAGAAGTACTTTTCATTTAAAGAACTTAAAAGAGCAGTCTGTTAAGGTAGTGTGTTTTAAAATGATAACCCATCTGACTGAAAATAAATTCAGAATAGCTGAACATTTTAGATAAAACTCAATCTTCTGTTCTGTAATTATTCATGCTAACACTAAAAATAATGACAGTCTTGCCTGTAAAATACATCTTCATAGCATGATTTCAGTGTTTGAGGAAAGGAAGGAATGCTTTAAAGAAGGTTTGCTCCCCAATTAGATGGACTTCTAACAAAGCTCTGCTGCCTCTAATGACCGTTGGAGTTTTAACAGAGATAAGCCCTTATCCTTTTTAAGCCCAGGAAAGGTAATCTTATCTGTAGCAGGATCAAGGCCATGCGTTAACTCACAATTCAGAAAACGTAGACTCATGCGGAAAGATAAGCACCTGATTGACTGAGTCTCGTGCCATGAGGGCCTCACGTTTTCAGGACAGTGATTGAGGCTTTTAGAGCAATTTGATAGATGGATTTATCGAAAAACTGTCAGATTGACTACTAAATCCAAATAGTGCACTCCTTGGTTTTATGAGGGTCATGTACCATTCACTAAACATGGTCAATAAAGCCCATTGTTTTGGTATAATTACAATCAGCCACAAAAGTTATATATATTAGTATAGTTATATTGCCATTTTACATTGGTTGACCTATGGGTTCATTAAATGGTTTTCTTTTATTGCTATTATTTCTGCTTGTGTAATCCCAAAAATAATGATTTGTCAGTAAATCATAGTTGCACGGGCAAAGACAAGAAATCAGGTAAATGAGTCAAAACTGATTTAAATTTGATGTGAATAGAACTTTAGTAGTTATTTATTCCTGTCAGTTGGACTATAGGATTGATACCTGATGTAACAAATTTGTTTCCAATAGGTAGCTAATTGTACAATGGAAGTAACTGGTTTTCAACCTTATTACCTTTCTTTTTTCTTCTTTTCATTGATCACAAACTTAAGAGACGTGTTCTTGTTGATTTCCAGTACATGTTGCAATGCTTTTTTTCTGTATTAACGAAGCTTAAATTATGGAATCAACAAGGAATTGAACATTCAGCCAAAGTAAATGGAGATTATTCCCCGCAATTTCTGAACATAAGAGGAACCATAACAAATATGTATGTGAACTCCATACACCAGAACCCTACTTGTTTACTTCTTTTTCTTTGCTGACAAAAAGCCACCAGAAAATGATCTTTACCATTTAAAGTTATTAGTAGGGAGAACTGTTGCTCTTTCACAATTTCAGAGATTAGCAGCTTTTGTCTATAAACCGTTTCCCATAGCGACCTTTAGGAGCTAGTTGCTATTTAGGTATATGTGCAAGTAATTGCTTAAATCCCAAACCAGAATAAAGGTAGGATGGTATAAATGGGTATATTAGGGGTTAAGTGGAAGGATTGCCCTTCAGGGACTCAAGGGACTGTGTCAGCTAATAAACACAAGAAACTGCCAAAAATCCTTTAAGATAAATTTATCCTAACAGTACAACATTTTAAACCAACATACACTTAATTTTAGGCTCACAAAAGGACTCTGCAAACCTATCACCATCCTGCCATCTGCAGTTTGTTTCCAACAACTATTTTATCTTTTTTCATTTCCTTTTGTTTTTTTACATAGAAAATGTAATTGTTGCCTCTTTCGATGGAAGAAAGGATGACACTGACTCTAGCATCGCATTCGAGTCAAAGTAAATTGTACACCCCAATAGACAGCCATAGAGAATTTAATCTCCAAATGTCTAAATGAACTCCTAGGAAGCGTTCAGAGGCATTACCAGAGAGGATAGAGTGAAGGGTAAGTCAGTTTTGCTCTTTTAAATCTCACCTACTGCATCAAATGACTAACCATTGTTTGTTTCTAAAATACATCCTGTTAGACTAAAGATTGTGATTTATTATCTAGGTGCTTCCATATAAGACAACATCATTCCTGCGGTCCTTTCCCTCGTCATTGGTATTTCTTCCTTCCTGTTGTCACGGTTCATGTCCCATTTTACTTTTGATGCCTTGCTCCTGCCTTATCCCTTACATGTTCCATGACTCACTGCAGGCTTTGATTAGGTGCAAAGAGCCTTACTGCTCTTTGGTGTATTCTTGCCTGTGGTCACTGACTTTTGCAGAAGTCAGTTCTTACAGCCATAAAATGAGATAAACGGAGCTTGGAAGCTGCCAGGGCTTTCAGTATGGGTCTGGATGATATCATCAGGTAAAGACAGCAGTAATAAAAGTGAGGTCAGTTGCCACCATGGGCTACTACCCCTGAATGCTGCCGCTGTCCTGATAAGGATGTGGTCTCTTTTCATCTCCTCTTTTAAAACTTGTGGGTGTGTAATGAAGCTGACATGCGGATCTCTAGTTTGAGTGAAAAACTGACAAATAATCGGATGCATGCTTAGAGTAGAGTATGTTTGTCCCAACGACAATGATGAAGCGTTTAATCTTCCAAGGAATGGCGAACCACACAGGCATGATGATGCCATTATCTCTGTGAAGCACTCTGAACAAAAAGCCTTACTTTTACTCTTGATTTATATTTCCCTTCATCAGCATCGACCACTCAGTTCGCTAAAACCTTGTGAATATAAAACCAGGGCTCATTCCTTTTCTGCCAATTTAAAACAAATATTACCAAATGTTCTTTTGTCCCATGGACCTGTGCTACCTCTTCTTTCTATCCGTGTCCTGAAAGTCCTGTTGGGACAATGTGACAGTGATGGATCTTCTCGTTGACGGCTGTGTGATTACCTCCGCTTACAAGGAATAAAGGCAGTGGAGGAATCTTCATAGCTCTTTATCTTCCTTTGATCAAGTCTAAGCCATCTTGTCTTCCTGTGTTTTTTTTAGTTTAAATCTCAGATTCAGCTAAGCTGAATATGTGGCGGCCTCTTTTGTCAAGACTGAAGCAGGAGGTCCCTCTCTTGAAACATGGTGACATAAAAGGCTTGTCACACAGTGGGAAGGCAGTCTGATGGGCACAGGAACACGTTAACAAAGAAGTTCTGTCATCACTTGTAGCACATTTCTTTTAGTGGAAGGATGTGTTTTAGCCGCAATATTTAGAAAATAATTTGTACCTAAGTGAAAATGTAGATCAAAGAAACTCTTTCTTTATTAATGTACACCAGAAAAAAAATGGTCCTCTTGTTAAGGAGTCTAACATGGAGGACATTAGGTGCAATTTCACCATGATTGTTCCCTTTCAGTTTAAAATGCATGCAGGGATTGCTTCGGAAACATAAATTATCTTAAATTCGCTTGTATGTGTCCCTGTAGAATTGGCTTTAGGTGATTGCACACCACTGTTTTTTCTTTCTCTATTTATTTGTGTTCTGCTGTAAAACCAGAGTTACAGCTCAGAGTCTCTTTGGCAAAATAAGCTCCTTACTTTACCATTTGGACAGCAGAAGTGTAATTCTCTCTGTGGTTCTGTCCAGCTTAGATGAAATTCTCCTTTTGTTTTCAAGAATTTATTCCATGCTGTCAGCAGAATCTGCATCTTGTAAGCCTTGCCTCAATAACAGAGAAATCAAAGCCTTTGTTGGTTCACTGTCATAAACTTGGACAGGCAGAATGCAGTGCTAACTCACCCAAACTAAATTTAAAAGGGAAGGCAAACTTTGTTCCTCGCTGCTTTTCTAAAGTCCTTAGTTTGTTGTTTTACCACTTAGGGATAATCTAAACATATCAGCAACTGCCTGGTTTGCAATAGTCATTTGGCTTTGAAAGGATATTAAGGATACTATATTTCTCCTTTCCTGGCAATAAAAAACAATTTCTTCTCTGTAAAGATTTTCCACAGTGCTGTCAAATAAAGACATACTTAACAGAGGTATTAAAAGCAAAGTGATATGTAATTTGTTTTTGGTAGGAAAGGTTATAATTTCTTTATATCAATACTTTTCCTCACAGTCTTTATGTTAGACTTTGGAATACTAAGATTAGAACTCAGCCCCATGTGTGCTCATTTGCAGGTTGATCTCAGTATCAAAATAACAGCAAACAATTTAATTCATGTATTCTAATTTTCAAACAAACGAATAAAGATCCACCAGTGTTTTTCCCCCTTGAATGCCCAGTCTTCTCAAGAAAACATACGGTGCTGGTTTATCTATGTCATCCAAATGTTTTTCTTTCACAGAACTCTCTATTATTATGCTTGGACAGGGGAGGGTTTACAGGAACTATGTCTCTCTGCTTTGTGTGGCAGGGGTAGTAAGGGAAAAGAACTCGAAAGAATATAAAAATATAAATGTTAATCAAGATCTGTTTTATTTCGCTTAATTACATGTACAATTTTAACCCTTGTATCAAAATGGTCCTACAAGATTTGGCTCACTGATGGCACTGCTGGTGGTTAAGTGCTTATTCCTAAGTTAAAGGGCCCTATTTTATTCTATTGTTTCTAATAGAGCATTAACCTTTTTCAGCCGTATGCAGTAATGATCCGCACTGCAGATGATAGTATTACAGTATGGTCATTTTTTAACTTAAAAAGTCTCTCTGATAAAATGTTTATGAAACATTAATTCTATTCCTGCATAAAAGGGCCTTTTAAAACCAATTCTGTGTTTTGTTTTCCTTTTTTTTTTCAGTACCATGTTAGATAATACCCCTTTTCCACCGACTCCAATTGGCCTGGCTCTATTCCACTGCGCCAATTCTAAAATGTTTCCATTTCTGCTTTTTCAGTATTGTTACTGGCTTCTTTAGCGTTGCTTGTTAAAGTGTTACTTTAATACCTACAAAGTTGAATATAACTCTGTTTCAGATAACATTTGGTCCCATTCCAAATGAGTGTAAAATTTACACTATAGCAAGTGTCAGTTTTTCAGAGTTAATCTTACTAATATTTGTGTCAAAATCAAGAAGACATCTCAGAGACTGGCGGGTAACTGACACCATATAGAGTAAAAGTTACACTGCATGGCTGTCAAATTTTACACTGATTTACTCCCAACACGAGCAGATTTACACTGAGTATAGTTGTAACTACTCCATTTAGAGTTAAATAGGTTAGCTCTGAATTCTTAACACCCATTTTTTTTACTGTGTACCTACCAAAAAAAGCAGAATGGAGTAAAGCCTGATCAAGTCAAGCCAGAGGCAGAGGGACACAAGTTGAGCACTCAAAGCACAATTATACACGGACCTGCACTAAACTATTCTATACTGATGAACTTCTTCAATAATTGGGTATTTTATATTTCCTCAACTAATTTCATGTGGATATAACTCTGCAAATACTTTTTGGGACCTTTTTATACTTTTTCCTTTTTGTGGAACAGTCTCAGCATGCATGCATTGTCCATGATATGATCTCTCTGTTGAAATTTCTTTTAGATTTTTTTTTAATAATCATAAACAAAAAGAAGTTAAAACAAAATAACTTTTTGTTTTAACTTACCACTTCATAATTATCATAACAATTAAAAACGGGCTTAAATGGAAAGTCAGCTGGACTTTCATACTGACCAAAATTCCAACTGCCTTCCTATTTAAGCCTGTTTTGTGGTTTCCAGGACCAGGATGACTGAGAATTTGCACAGACATCATCAGAATTACTAGAAATAAATTCTTTAAATATCCCTCTGGCTGTGAAAATGGTTTTACATAAATTACCTTCTTTAAATATAATTGATGATCCAAACTAACTGAGGATATTGTAATATATTTGGGATATCAGTAAACAAATGGGGTTGAAAACATAAGTGTGAAACAATAGATGAAGTTAATAAAATACTACAGCTGCAACTTATTCTGTGATTTGTTTTGCTAAACCCACTCTGTGAATGTTAGATTATCTAAACACTTCAGCATCCAACACTAAGCATTCCTTTGGGGTTTTCCTCAAGTCGATAACTTGGCTTATTTCAGCTGCTACATCAGATTAAAGTCCCTCAAGTAGAAAGGTGAAAATGAAAACACGCAAAATTCAGAAAACAGAAGCACTCAGCTTTTCTCAGCTAGCAGTGAATTTCACATTTGGGGCCTCGGGGGAGTATCCAGTTATGACGTCCTTCAGGGAGTGACAGTGCTTGGATTTTCGTCAATACAGGGTTCAGGTAGTGTGGCCCTATAACATTCTGAATTATTGATGCCAAAGAGATTGGATGCCAGTTAACATTCGCTGTTATATATGAGGAGTTGAAGGAGGGATGAGGGTTATTGGCGAACATAAATGCCACCCAGCATATTCTTAAACAGATCTGTTTGATTAGACACCTCTGGAGAAGTTCTCATTCTAAATGCCACAAGCACCCCAGAAGATTGAAGGTGCCTCTTGTCTGTCAGAGGGCACACAGGGTTAGGGGGAGCTATAGGCCTCTGAAGATTAATGTAAATAATTAACAGCAGGCAGACAAATGAAAGGGATCTCACTGATGCACGCCCAATCCCTTCTCCTCTGATGGTCCTTTGGGCTTTTTCTATCCCTTTGCAAATAGACATGAAGACGATGGATTGTGCCTGCAGCTTTTTGCCGATCGATCAGAGAACCGCCTCTCTGTCTGAATCCTGCTTTAGATCCTTCTGGGTGAAGCCTAGCCAGCTTTTTGTCTGAATAAAGAGGTCCTGAGAGCAAGCCTCACTGGAGGCACTCGTTTTGTTGTCTTAAAGTTTAACTGAGAGTACTTGATTTTGGACAAAAACATAATTTTTATTGAATTTTGCTTCTTTAATTAGAGCCCAATATCTTTATGCTAATTCTCTCAGAAGCTGGTGTGGGTCAAATGAGTCAAAAAAACAGCTTCTTGAACTTTCCTCTCTGTCTGTTAGCTCGTCTTCACTTCAACAGAAAGTCTCTTAAGATGTGTCATGAAAGCTCAAGTCTAAAACGCAGTCTAATCTGTAGGGATTATTCATTGAGGACCGAGGTGCAGTCATTTGACTTGGGGTGACAGTCAAAGGCCCCTATGAGGGGACAAGCCATCACTTGTCTGAACTTCATAGATGTAGGGTCAATGTAGCTTTCCCCTGGGAATGAACTGAGTGACAGGATGGCAAAGAGGGTCCCAGCCTCTTCAGACAGGGGCATTTCAACCCAAATCGCATCCTCCCCTTTTTACCTACAACAGCAGACACTTGGGGAGTAAAAAATACATTGTAGTGACACAAGGCAGCTGACGTACTAATCCAAGAACTTAAGGCCTAAAGGGGCTGTTGATTTTCTACTCCTTGTAAAATGCAGGAAGCCACCCGTCATTGCACTTAGACCATGAAAGCCTAAACTAAGGAAATTAGTTAAAATTATCCCTCAAGCTATTTTGTTTGGGGCACTGTTGGGCCTCTGAAAATTAAAGAAATCCCCAGCTGCTTTATCTGACATGTTTTTATTAAAATACTGAGACCTGATCTTTGCCCGGTCAATTGTGTGTATTAGCCACCTACCATCTAGTTTAAAAGGTATTCAGTACCTCTCTGGAGGTCCTAAATTTGACACATAGTTAAAGAGTTTAGGGATGCAAAGAAACACTTAATGAAAGTTCAAAGCTTGAAATTTAGCTTGAATGAGGAATGTTTAATTCTATAAAAAAATCTGTGTAAAATTTTTACTCATGATTTTAATACACTACAAATTCATCCTATTAAAATATTCAGTTTAGCTGTTAACAGGACATTTAAAGGTGTTGTTTATTAGGAAGTGGTACTTATGCTTGAATAATCTCTGGAACCTTCTCTATCTGCTATAGGAGCTGTTTTCTCATTTTTTGCCCAAAGCTCCAGGATATAAGTTTTGCCCAAGTAATGTCTGCATGTTTAACTGTTGGAAATAAGTAGGAAAGTTTGCTCAGCTTTACTTAGCTGATTATCAAATACCTCTGGGTTAAGATAGAAATGGATACAAATGAAAAGCAATTTTTTTTGTAATATTAGAAAATAATAGTCTTATGCTTCTGGAATAAACTTTCCTTTACACCGCCTTACAGTTTTGCATGTCAGCTGTTGCTGGTTTTTGTGGAGTTGACTCCCAACATAAGAATGATGCAAGTTTTGGAGAAAAACAACTTGGATCTGATGGGGCTGTGTGATTGGTGTCATGGGACCACAATCAGATCAGTGGTTCGATGAACCTTCCTAAAGGAGAACTGGGAGGGATAAGTTGGCCCAGGACACAACAAAACCATCTTTGTCCAAACAACAACCATTTCTATCATGCGCTGTTTTTCCTCCTGTCACATTTCTACTCACATGTGGTTGTTTTGACAAGGCAATAGAACCTTTGGGTGGAAGCTCGCCCCAAAAGCCAGATAGCTTGACATGTAGATGTTTCCTAATATTGGATGAAGATACTCTGCCGGCAATCCCTGTTTGGACCCAGCAACCTTTGTAAAAGGATTTTTAAACTTCAAAAGCTTCTGGAGCCAGTAAATGGAGGTTTAAGTAGTGCAGAAACCCTGCTTTAAAAATCTATAACCATTTATTATCTTACGTTTGTTATATAACATAATATGTAGGAAATTAAAGCTATCTCTGTCTCCTGTTACTCATAAAAGGTTCATTCTTCTTGAAATTATCCTTACAAAGGGTAATGTGCCTAATTTTGTCCAAGTATTACAAAGAGTCTAAGAATCTGCTGATCAGATAAATTTAAAAATGTCAGAGTGAAATGTGGCATACAAAAGAGGGGACATTTGTTGACTGTCCTGCTTTATTGATGTTAAAGTTTTAACATCAATAAATCTGTTACTGCTATAACATAATGTTGCTCAGTTTTAGAAACTTTTTAACTTGAGGACATTTAGTTAAACTGAAAAATGCATACTATTAAATTCATCCACCACTATAACAACAGTTGATACCTTTACAGTTAATTTGTTGCAGAAGTTCCTGTCTTCAGTATTTTGGAGCACACAGATTGTACTGTTCTCTCTATGTGTTTTGCTCTTGCGTGAACACAGATAAACAGCCAGCCAAACTCCTTATTCAAGAGCCAGGAAGTGAGCGGCTTGCTCCTTTATTGTCTTCTTACAAAGTTAGTCAGCATTTCTGACTGCAATGAATTCGGTGTAAAACTAGAAAAGAAAGATACAAAAAAATGTCTTAAACAGCCATGTAAATATCAGTATTAACGTATCAAAGTATTAGCTGCTTAATATTAACTCAACAGGTATTCTCACAACAGGCTAGCACAGCAGCAAATTAGCAAGTAAACACAACACACTGCTGTCACACAAAATATCAATAAAAGATATCAACACTTCTTATCGAATCTATAAACAAGGAGTAACACTTACAACCATTGCTTTCTGAGAGATTAGCTGCATTTTTGCGGTCCTGAGACGATGTATACACGTTTTTTCTCCTGCTAACGTTTTTACTTCCTACTTCCGGTTCGGCAGATTTTCAAAATAAAAGCACCCGAAAATACATAGAAAAATAAAGAACAGTATATTAACATTTCGAAGTTGTTTTTAAGTGTCTTTTAAACATATTAAACATATTCAGGGCAGAACACTCCCCGTCTGGCATTTATTGATGCCACTTAAGATTTAAATGTCCCGATTTGACCTCTGGCTTTCCTTTGCCAGGAGTAAGACCACCTCAGTAACAGGCCTTAAGAATGTCTTTACTTTATCCTGTGATGTTGTCCTAACCTCAACTTTGCGGACTCTCCCATCACCGCTTGGGCTCGTAGATGTGACCAGACCCATTGGCCACTCGTTGCGGGGGGAATCACTCTGTTTAAGTAGCACAATGTCTCCGACTTCCAAGTTGCGACATGCTGTGTGCCACTTACGCCTTGGTTGAAGGGTATGGGGGTATTCAGCTCTCCATCGTCTCCAAAACTCATTAGCAAGTGCCTGCACCTGTCTCCACTGACACTTGAAAAGATCCTTTTCGTCGAAACTGCCGTGTGGAGGAGACACACCTGGTTTTTGGGTCAGCAGCATAGCAGGGGTCAGCAGCATTGGAGAGGAGGGATCGGAGGAGACCGGGACTAATGGTCTGGCGTTGATTATAGCGCACACCTCTGCCATTACAGTACAGAGCACATCATGAGTCAGGTGAGTATGCTTGGTTCTCAGCAGCATGGAATCGAGTATCCTCCGGGTCACGCCAATCATGCGTTCCCACACCCCTCCCATATGGGATGCATGTGGGGGGTTGAATTCCCATGTGCAACCATTCTCATTTAAGTACTTTGAAATGCTGGTTTGCTTTGGATCGTCCGGTCCCATGCCCAGTTCGGAGCTGGCTCCAATAAAGTTTGTGCCCCGATCTGATCTCAGCTGCTTCGCTGGCCCTCTTAAAGCGAAAAACCTTCGGAGGGCGTTAATGCAGCTGGCTGTATCCATCGACTCTATGACTTCCACATGCACAGCTCTGGTGCTCATGCATGTAAAAAGTATGGCCCAGCGCTTGCTCTGAGCTGCGCCACCTCTGGTGCGTCGGGTGAGGACTTCCCAGGGGGCAAAAACGTCTAATCCTACATAGGTGAATGGCGCTGAAGAGCTCAGACGCTCGGGAGGGAGGTCAGCCATCTTTTGGACCTCAAGTCTTCCCCTCAGCTTGCGGCAGGTGACACAACGATGAAGGACTGAACTTATTAACCTTTTGCCAGCCACAATCCACAGGCCTGCAGCCCTGATTGCACCCTCTGTGAATTGTCGCCCTTGGTGTTCAACTTTCATGTGGTAATGATTCACCAGTAGTGTTGTGACATGACTTTGCCTTGGGAGAATGATTGGATTTCTCACCTCTGGACTGATTGATGCATGTCTCAGACGTCCTCCGATCCGTAAGAGGTCATCGTTCATGAAAGGATCGAGGTTCAGGATTGCTTTTGTTCTTGAAATTGCTCTGTCTTCTTGCAGTGCAGTGTACTCTTCTGGGTAAGCCTCCCTTTGAACAGACTTGAGTATGACCCGCTTCGCTGCTGTCAACTCTTCTGGAGTACGAAGTCTGCTGCATCGATGCCATCCTTTACATGTAGCTGATGAGTCAGATCTGAATGAACGAGTTTGATGGATCAAAAAGGAAACTGCCCTCAGCAAAGACCCCCAAGTGGAGAAACGTTGGAAACGTCCTGAGGTGAGTTCACATTCATTAATGCAGGTAGCAAGGGTGGTCAGTTGAGGTCTTACATCTGGATCTGTTTCGGGATCCACCAACTTAAAGGTCTCTTTTGCTTCAGCCAGGAATGGTTTGTGAAGGAACTCTGGCCCCGTAAACCACATGCTGTTGGTAAGTTGAGATGCTGGAACAGATCTGGTGGCCAGATCAGCTGGATTTTGACCTGTAGGCACATAATGCCACTGTTGAGGGGAAGTTGTCTTGCGTATGCGGTGAACACGGTTGTGTACATACACAAAGAATCGCTTTGTTTCATTGCATATATAACCAAGGACAACTTTACTGTCACAATAAAACCTCACTGCATCTGGTTTGTGGTCAAGCTCGTCAAGGATCAGTTCAGCCATCTCGACGGCCAGCACAGCTCCACACAGTTCGAGGCGAGGGATGGTGGGTTCGGGTTGAAGAGCCAGCTTAGCCTTTCCGAGCACAAAGCTAACTCGACACTGCCCATCTGTCATGACAACTCTGAGGTAAACTTATGCCCCTATTGCCCAGTTTGAAGCGTCAGAAAAAAAACATAACTCTGTATATGTGGCACTGGAGAGTGACCGTTGTATGTAGGAGCGAGGTAGATGGAGGTCACTCAGGTCCTTTAACGATTCTTTCCATGTTTCCCATTTGTTTAACTTGTCTGCAGGAAGTTCAGTGTCCCACTCGTGAATGTCAGCAGAAAGTTCTCTGAGCAAAGCTCGTCCTTTGATGGTCACAGGCGCAACCAAGCCTAATGGGTCGAAGACGCTATTAACGGTGGATAGCACTCCACGACGGGTGAACGGCTTGTCGTTGACTGCCACTTTAAATGTGAAGGTGTCAGAGTCTATGTTCCAGCACAAACCGAGACTTCTTTGCACTGGAGAACTTCTTTGTCAAGGCCCAGGTCTCTCAGGCCTGCAGCCAGGTCTTCAGGTTTGAAGGCTTGCATCACTGTGATGCTGTTAGAGGCGATTTTATGCAGTTTCAGATTTGATTCTGCCAGCGAAGCTTGAGTACGCTTGAGCAGATCAATAGCTTCAGTCTCTGACGGGAGGGAGATGAGCCCATCATCCACATAAAAGTGTCTTTCAACGAAGTGGCGCGAGTCAGAGCCATACTTTTGTTCACCTTCTTGGGCAGCTCTCCGGAGGCCGTATATAGCAACTGCCGGCGAAGGGCTGTTCCCGAACACATGTACTCGCATCCTGAGCTCCATCACTTCCTTAGTCAGATCGTTATCCTTGTGCCAGAGGAATCTTAAGAAGTCTCTGTGGTCTTCTCTCACCAAGAATCCATAGAACATTTGTTGGATGTCGGCAGTCAGTGCAACAAGCTCCTTTCTGAATCTTAGCAGCACTCCCAGGAGTGAGTTATTTAAGTCAGGGCCTGAAAGCAGGACGTTGTTAAGAGAGATGCCACATTCTTGTGCGCTCGAGTCAAATACAACTCGTATCTGACCCGGCTTCTGGGGGTGGTACACTCCGAAAATGGGTAAGTACCAACACTCTGCATTCTCAGGAAGAGGGGGAGCTTCTTCAGCATGTCCGTTTAAAAAAAGCCTCTCCATAAAGGCAACAAACGGTTCTTTCATTTCAGGATTTTTGTTCAGTGTACGTCGCAAGGAGTGGAGACGGGAGAGGGCTTGAGCATGATTATTTGGAAGGCGTGGCCTGGGGAACCTGAAAGGTAGGGGAGCAGTCCAGCTGTTCTTTTCATCTCTGTGGAACTCCTTTTCCATGACCTCCAGAAACTTTTCGTCCTCGAAAGATAAGGCCGGTTTGTCATCATTCTCTGTTCTCACGAACACACAGCATCCAAGCTTGTCCTGAGATGCTATGCCGTTGCCAGAACAGCTGGAGAGATGAGTAGAGGTGCCAGGTCTGTGCTCCCCGCCGTAGCTCACCTTTTCTTTGACGCTGATGTGTTCCTGACAGGGCGTCAGATAGGATGGACGTCCGTTCTGCAGGATGTTGGTCTTATAGACAGCCACAGTGGGTTTGTGAGCACTATCAATACAAACTTCCCCCACTATCACCCACCCCAAATCCAAACGCTGGGCAAAAGGTGCTTCGTGGGGCCCATTGATTTGCTGTCTCACCTTATGGGCACGTATGAGGTCTCTCCCCAGTAAGATCAGGATCTGCGCCTCAGGATCAGGCTCTGGGATGTAAGGCGCAACAGGTCTCAAGTGAGCGTGGGAAAGAGCGACCTCCGGTGAGGGGATTTCTGATCGATTGCTCATGATCTCATTACATTCAATGAGTGGTGGTAAGTCTAAACACAATTCACTATTTACTGCTTGTACCTGGAAGCCGACTGCCTTCCTTCCAGTCATTTCAACAGTGCCGGCACAAGTTCTCATCAGGTAGGGTGAAGGGTTGCCTTGGACACCAAAAAGCTGGAAAAACTCAGTTCTAGCCAGCGAACGATTGCTTTGGTCATCAAGGATGGCGTACATCTTGATTGAGCGTTCTTTCTGTCCTTGTGGGAAAACTTGAACCAAGCATATCTTTGCACAAGATCGTGCTGGGAGGCCTTCTCCGCAGACCTCAGTGCACCTTGATGTAATCTCTGAAGGCGTGTTGTTTTGCTGTTCTCTGTCTGGCTCAGTCATAGATGACACTGCTGGTGAGAGGTGTATGTCTGGATGCATGGCTGTGCAGTGTCGATCACTTTCACATTCGTAGCATTTCAGCTCCACAGAACAGTCTTTAGCCATGTGAGTAGCAGAGCAGCACCTAAAACATCGTCTGTGATCTCTTAGCAATCCTTTTCGTTCTGTTAGCGGTTTCATTTTAAAGGCCCTGCACTTTTCCAGAGGATGAGATTTGTTGTGAAGTGGGCAGTATTTAGCTGGATCACCACTGTTTTTCTTCTCCATCTCTGCTCTATACATTGAGTTCGAACCTGCAGCCGCTGACAAGTCTGTCTTATGGACGGCTATAGTCGTTCTCACACCGTCATGCTTCCCTATGGGCCTCTCATTACGGCAATAAGGGCGGTTGTTGTTTGTCAAGACAAAGCTGGGGTCATTTCTAGCTTTTGCTTCACTATTGACAAAGTCAGCAAAGAAGGAAAATGGGGGATAACTTACAGCATACTGTTCTTTGTATCTTGATCCAGTAGACAGCCATTTTTCTTGCAGGTTTATTGGCAGCTTTTCAACAATGGGGTTAATGCCCCGAGGTGTGTCAAGGTAGCTGAGTCCAGGTAAGTATCCATCATCTTTGGCTGAGAGCAGCTCCATGAGCAGGTCGCTAAGTTCTCTTAGTTTGATGTTCTCCCTTGAAGTGAGACGAGGAAAACTGTCCAACCGTTTGAATAGAGCACTCTCTATCACTTCGGGGGTGGCGTAGCACTCTCTGAGCCTTGTCCAAGACATATGAAGAGCAGCTTCAGGGTTAGTGACATGTACTGCTCGAATTATTTTAATGTGTTCAGATGATTCCTTTCCTAGCCATTTTACCAGGAGATCTAACTCTTCACTAGCTGTTAGGTGTAAGTCTTGAGTGGCGTTAAGGAAGGAGGACTGCCACGCTCTGAAGCTCTCAGGCTGATCATCAAACTTGGTAAGACCTGTCGTTACTAACTCTCTGCTTGCCAGATATTTAGCAAAGTCCATCATGTTAGCAGCTGGATTAATAGCAGAAGCCCTTGTGTGTCTTGGTGTGGTGGGAGAACCAACATGGCGGTAGTTGGGGCTTAATTCAGGGTCCTCCTGCCTTTTCATTGGCTGTGTCTCTTTTATATGGGGAGGGGACAGTGTGTCTGAGGCAGGTGTGTCAGGACTGAACCTGGTCTGAGCTTGATGGTTCAGATATGCCTCCGTTCGCCGTTGAACTACCTGTGGTGAGACGTCACTCCTGATGACACTGCCTATGTCCTCATATTCTGATCGTGCTGCAGCTTCTAAAATCTCAGCCTCTGCATTAGCAGCAGCAGCATCTTTTTCAAGTTCTAGTGCTTCTAGGTCTGCTTCTAGTGTAGCTTTTTCCAAATCTAATTTGGCTCTCTGTTTTTTCAATTCCAACTCTTTTTGTCCATATGTGACCCTGGCGCGTGCAGCTTCAGCTGCAGCTCTGGCCTTAGCAGCAGCGCTAGCCACTGAATGCTTGGAGGAAGACGTGCGCTTTGAGCTGGCTACTGATGCTGCCTTTTCATCCTTTTGCGTTGTCTGGGCTTCCATAACTGCAGCAGGCAAATCCCTCTGATGAAATGGTTTTTTACTGTACTGTTCTCTCTATGTGTTTTGCTCTTGCGTGAACACAGATAAACAGCCAGCCAAACTCCTTATTCAAGAGCCAGGAAGTGAGCGGCTTGCTCCTTTATTGTCTTCTTACAAAGTTAGTCAGCATTTCTGACTGCAATGAATTCGGTGTAAAACTAGAAAAGAAAGATACAAAAAAATGTCTTAAACAGCCATGTAAATATCAGTATTAACGTATCAAAGTATTAGCTGCTTAATATTAACTCAACAGGTATTCTCACAACAGGCTAGCACAGCAGCAAATTAGCAAGTAAACACAACACACACTGCTGTCACACAAAATATCAATAAAAGATATCAACACTTCTTATCGAATCTATAAACAAGGAGTAACACTTACAACCATTGCTTTCTGAGAGATTAGCTGCATTTTTGCGGTCCTGAGACGATGTATACACGTTTTTTCTCCTGCTAACGTTTTTACTTCCTACTTCCGGTTCGGCAGATTTTCAAAATAAAAGCACCCGAAAATACATAGAAAAATAAAGAACAGTATATTAACATTTCGAAGTTGTTTTTAAGTGTCTTTTAAACATATTAAACATATTCAGGGCAGAACACAGATGGAAAGAGAGCTTCAACCATTTCTCATTGCATTGTCTATCAAGATCAACAATGACTGTCATCTTATCCTTTCTTGTTGCTCACCCTGCTGATTTCTGGGGGGTTTGGATGAGGGGAATAACATGGTCATGAGAGAAGTTGATTTTTGTGTCTCTAAAGCTGTTTCCTTTTTGATGTGACCTTTATTTTTGAATAATTATACTGCTAAAGTACCCTGTAACAATCCACTTTGAGTTTTCTGGCAGAACCTGTCAGATTGTTCTTGAAAATGTCCTGGCATTTGCACGATGCCATACCATCACTAACATTACTGGGTCTTTTGGAAGAGAAAGGGGCCTACAACATGCCACATGTGTTACAATGCATATCAGGGGGCCATATATTAATCTTTTGTTCCTTACCAGACCTGCCTTGAGTTTTTGATATGAAAAACTCAATCTTAGTCACATTTAAAGAGTTCTAGGTGCAGTCTCAGTAGCATTTAGTAAACCTTCCCTGCCATGCTTCTGAAACAACCGCTTGGTAGGTAGCATCCAACAGAAGGAACTGAAGAACTCAAGAAGCTGATTTATACTGCAGTTTGTACTGCAGACATGTACGCCACTACGGATTTTTGACATAAATTATGTCCTTCCTTCTAAGACCGGTCTTTTGCCTGCGAAATTTACCTACAAAGACCAGAGAGCGGTCCTGCTTTAGGTGAAATGCCTCGTTTTTTTTTCTAAGTACATCATATCACCCCACAGATAAAAGGTTTGCTGTTGGTCAATGTGAATGTAAGATAATCAATCGGACGTCCCTGTATCCCAGAAACCTTTATCCTCTAAAGTGGTACAACTGTCAATGTCTCCAGGATGGCTTAACGAGTCCAGTTCATTAAAAAGTGAACGATTGGAGCCCTCCCTCCCAAACCTGTGAGTACAGAGAGCAGGCTGTGGATGGGATAAGCGGTGGCTTATTTCCCGTTGACAGCTGTCAGCTCATCAGCCTCCCACTCCCTCTTCAGACATGCAGTCATTAACCCATCGACTCTCTGTTAGGATGAATTAAGAAAGTTAAGACTTCCACTGGGGGCTGTTTCAGTAATGCATTTACATGGCAGGTAAACAGGGTATCTTCGCAGCTTATCTGTTTCTATGGCAACCATTTAGACCCAAGAGGGTAAATGTGACAGACATAACCTCTATGTTGAATTTCGATATAGGCTTTTTTCACTTTTTTATATTTGAAGTTTCCTTTGCAGTGCAGCAGTATATAATCTGTTTTAAAATCTGCTTTGGTGTCTATAAATATGTGTTTGTCTGGTCTTCTTTATGTTTGAGCAGATCTTTGGGTCATTTGCAGCTCCTTGTTTTCCACATAAACTTGATTTGAACTCAGGACAGATGTGTTGAGGACTAATATATCTCCTTATATGGGATGCGTTTTGTAACAGCCTTCTAAAGGCTGTTTTGTTTGTTTATAACAGACTGTGGGTGTTAAAATCAACCATTGTGTTTTCTTTGCCCTTGCTAAAGGTTTCTTCTAAATTTGCAATGAAATCATAATCAGGGGCTTTAATGCATCCCTAAGATAAGCCCTTCACAATATCCTCCTTGTGGTAAATCTCACATTATAAAATAAACAATTTGAAACAGAGATGCATACAAATGAAACATGTTGCTGATATTTCCTAAAAAAAAAACTCTTTTGAAGAGTGTAGTATGGTGTTGAGCAGGGGGGGATTTACCATTAGGCAATACTAGGCAGTTGCCTAGGGCCCCAAGTTCCTGGGGGCCCCATAAAACTCTGTTTACATGTATAGTTAATAGAACTATTCCTTATTTGTGCACATTAATTATGTTTTTGATAAAAATCCTTTGGCTAAAATGCCATCAGAATGCTGATAAATAGAGAGGAAAAAGGGACAAGAAGAGAGGGACAAAACCTAGAACAAATAATGGATGTCTATTCTATTAACATTTCTCTATCTGTAGAATGGGTCTCTTTTATGGGTTTTCTTCTCAGGGGGCCCCCTGCCTGTTTGCCTAGGGCCCCAAATTTCCTAAATCCGCCCCTGGTGTTGAGTAAGTCATTGTGTTCACTGTTTGTCTTGTTTTGCATGCATCATTGTCTGCTGGCTGTGTTCCCTGAGTTAGGGAGGTTGTCAGGGAGTTTAGTCTGATTTCTGCTTTCCTCATGAGAAAATAATGTTCCCTGGATGTGCTGCACATGGAGGCTGCTGGTGCATTTTAATAAATGAAGTTGCTTGTATTCTGTGGATCTTTTTGATATTTGCACTCATGTTTATCTTCTGTTTTATAGCACTTTAAGGATGCACATAAGCTAATTCCACTGGTTGCTTTAGACATTTAAGGAGATGTTCAGTGTTGACTTATTTCGCTGAATAATTCCACCATGCCTTTGTAAAAATGGCTGCATTATTAGGCAAGGGGAAGCAAACCATTGCATATGAGGCTAACCTAACAGATATATTACCCTCATTTATTGGCTAAGGCAGCCCTAACCATTGTAATTCACAAAGTAAACACACCCAGCCTCCCTCCAGCTTTATATCTGTTTATAAGGTTGTAATTATTGCTTGGCTTCACTTCTAAATGCAGTGTTCTCTCCTACATTTCAATTAAGTAAATCTTCTCAGTATAGATTATATTTTTGGCTTACTTTGTGGGCTTATATTCTTCATTTACCTAAAACATGTGACCGAAGGATTAAAGTGCATAAATCTGTAAAAGCAGTAACCTGACTCATTGTTTTGCCATGAATGCTGTCATCACAGTTTACAGCTGAGCTGTAATTTAAAACCCCCTTATTTTAACTCATCTACCTTCCTTATTTTTATATACATTTTCTGTACCTTTTTAGGTCTTGCAACATTTAAATCACTTGAATCATCTATAGTCCTGAAGAAAACTATTTGATTATCCTCATTCTATTCAATTGTTGTTGTTGTTGTTTTTAAATGGCTATTAACTGAAGAATTGAATAATTAAAAAAGAGAATATTTTGGATTAAAGGTTGATCATTTTCTACCTCAAAATCTATTGTTTTTTCATTGGTTCATTCAATTTGGAATCTCAGTTTCATGTTCTCTTTGTGCTGATCAATCAAACGTACATATTCAGACTTACAGATACACATCTTCAATACTTATGTGGAAAAACAGTATTTGTCTTTAGCTGTTTAGGTTCAGTCATCAAAATTGAGCACATTTATCATTTCATGGTTTTGGTTTGGCACACAGCAACAACATCTTCACTTGAATTTACAAATTTCAAAAGGGCAACTTTTTTTTTTTTTTTAAGTTAAACACTGTAAAATAACAATAAAATATGCATACTTGGTTTTATTTTTTGTTTTTAAAAAGAGTCCAAAATATGTAGATGTCCTATTGTTGCTTTTTAGATTAAAGATTTTATGATAATTGTAGTGTGGAAGTCAGTCTTTCATTTTTATAAAATTAATAAACTTTATTAGATTCTGAACACAGATATCATTAGCTAAAACAATGTAACTGAAAATAAGGAAATTTGATGCTAATACGGTGTTCCTTTAACTAGTTTGGTAGCAATCAAAGCACAATTAGTAATAAGAATGAGCACTGTTAGCTTCCAGGTATTTAGCATTGGGAGGTTACAGTAATTAATGAAGCATACTAAGATGAGAATTAGTTTGGGAGTTTCTAAATGAAGAGAAACTGCTATATCCCCTGCCTAAAAACTTAAAGGTATAGTGGGGGATTTTTGCAAATTTTTGAAAAGTCCTGCCTTCTCCACTTAAAAATGAATAAATAAATAAACAACCCTGTACCTGCTCCTGAGAGAAAACGCCTATTAAACGCGTGCAAGATCATGCACAAGTCCATTTCTCCTCATGAACGCTCTATTTAAAAGTTGCTGTTTGCATCCCTCATTCAAGCTTACTTTCCAAAAGAAGATTTGCAATTTTTCCATTATGTCAGACTCACCATCGGTGAGGTAAACATATCACAAGAATGATTGACAATTAGGAGGACACCTTATTTTGATGATCCATCTGGAAAAAGAACATCCTCCACTATACCTTTAATAAATACCACAAGTTATCCACATATTTCTTGGTGTTCTGTACGATTCAGTTTTGCTCCATTTATGTTAAAGTTATTGAGAACTGCTACCAAGTTTTGATGTTTTTTATTTTCCAAACTTTGACATTTCTAGCTCGGAGCCTTTTTGTTTCTCCCAGCTGCCATGCTCCAGGAATGAATTGGGGTTTTAGTTCAGGCTGACTCAGAAGTCATTAGTGTGGTTACACTTTCCTATCTCCATGGTTCATGACCTGCAGCTTACAATGAGTGGACCATATAAACCCTTTGGTGCTCACTCAGTCTGCAAAAAACAATGCTGAACTTTGCATCCGCTGCTGCAGAATTAAATTCCCTTTATCTGCTGCCTAGACTCCTTAAGTAATAGTCTGATGCACATTTTGTTTTACACATATAAGTGTTTAATATAAAAGAGAAACCTACTTCCTCAATTTCTCTAAAGTGACCTTGTTGAGTTGTAAGCAAAGCTTTAGAACAGCTATTTGCTGATCCATGTATTATCTTGGAGTTGTTTTTAAAAGATCATGTACAGCAATATTTTGTCTAAACATTACAACTAAATAATATATTGGAAATAAATCCTAATGGTTTTATCAGTGTTTGCAACATTACGTTTTCAGAGAACCCCTTGGATGTAATATGTGTTAGAATATAAACTTATGTGCATGGTGTGCACATTTGTCATGTCAGTAATGTATTTGGTCTTTTTAATAGACTTCCTCTGAGCGCAGTGATCACACTAGAGGTATATCAAGAGCCATCAGGATGTTGTTATGAAAGGTCATAACTGTAAAGTGTCTGCTATAAAAGACATTTATATGTGGCGAATGTTGCATTTGATCACACAAACTGCTTCTTGCAAGCTTGTAATTGTTGATGGTACAGTACTTATCTGACATCTATCCACCCACTTTGATTTTATTTTTGTTAGCTTTTTATGTCTACAGGTTAGCGGATGCTCAATTCCATCTTCCCATTGAATTGTGTGAGAGGGTGTTTTCTGTAGCTTCTTTTATTTGGTTTAGTTTCATCCACCTAACTGAAATATAAAAATAAAGAAACACAATTATGACTAATCCAGTTTAATTCCCTTCAGTTTGATATGGATTTGAACAATTTTGTGTCTCTTTTTAGGTGCGTCGGGGGAGTCTGGTGTTGACCATGTGTTTCCAGTAAGGTCTCCTCTTTTGCCAACATGACGCTGACGTCCGGATCGCCTCGACCCGTCCTGCCAGCCTTTCTGGCTCTCACCTTAGCCGCCTTTTTACCTCAGCTGTCCTCAGGAGCTGCACCATTTCCCCAAGACCTAGAACCAATCAGCATTGTGGGCAGAGAAAGTAAGTTGAAAATAAGCTGTGTTGCCATGGTGAACATTGTTGAGGGAGTAATTGTGAAGCAAGCGGAGGGTCCCCAAGGGATTATACATCATCAGCAGGAGGCATTTCTTAGTGAAATGTGTTTAAGGCTGTTTGTTGAAAGTACATTTGTGGAGTTTAGTCATCCTTCTTTAAAATATTTTAATGAGTTATTGTTTCCTTTTAATATTAAAATCATTGCAGTGTTAAAAAAAAAAAACTAATAATCAGAATCTGACCACAAACTCTGATTTCAAACCAGTGCAGTTAAAACACCCTACACTAAATATGAAATGAAATAGCTTTTTGGTTAAAACGTTTTGCATCTATGCACGGTTTTTTAAAATTTGCATCACAACTTTCCTCTGCTGTTCCTTCTGTTTGATAAACTTGAAGTGTTTCATTTTTTCTGTGTTTTTTTTTACAAGGTTGTGGACAACAAGCCAAATTATGAGTCATTGTAAGATGTTTCTCCAAAACATGTACTCATTACCTCCTAATAAGAACTGACTTTTAGCTCATTGGTTTATGCAGAAAATCAATTTTTTTTTACAACATTTTACAATAATTTTAAATAATGTTTTAACAAAATTATTGTTTTAGATAAAATGAACTTATTTTTAATTGCTTTAAGTTTTTTTTCATTATTAAATCAACGCACACCCTAACATAAAGAAAAGGTTTATGATTTTCCGTCAGGACTCTGCAGTGTTTTTTCTTTTGTTACATGTTCTTCTTTCCATTATTGCCATTAGGATTAACCTTTGTGTGAATCTTCATCCTTCCATTTGCTGAGGCACCTGAATTTACCTAATGAGGAACAATGAAGGATATTTGTTTTCTATGATGTGAATGATAAAAAATACTATTACAGTAACTGTAACAAAAATGATAAGAGTAATACATGTATTCACAAATATGATTGAAATAATAATCAGTCTTCAAGCACAATATTCAAACATTGCATGAAACTTGGTTTGAATTCTGCCAGTTGCCAGAAGCTGATAAAAATCTATAACTAAGTACCGCTATGAAATAAAAATTTAAGAAAAAGGTTTTACTGCGCACTTTGACACGGACACACTGTCTTTAACATAATGTCAAGAGACTTATCTGTAGCTTCCTGTCTTTGAAGAGGTCTACAGAAGGGGACTTGGCTACCAACATTATGGCCCATAATTGATTTAAGAGGTGCCAGAGATGATAGCTCTCATGCTGTAATTGATCTATCTGGAAAAGAGGAACGCAACCATTAGCAGAAATAGCTGCACTAATAGTACTATATGTGGAGCTCCGTCCTAGGTGTAATGAGAGCAATTTGTCACCTCTGGTTCAAGCAGGTGACACGAGGGGACAAGGTCTCTCACAACTTTGACATGTCCATTATGAATCGTAGTACTTTGTCTGAATGAAGTCTATGAAATTAAACTGAAATGACTTCTCCTTGTGAGAAATGGGAAGAAACTGTGTTTGCATCGTAAACTTATTTGTGTCACATTGCATGGACTGTAAAGTCAGTAAAACATCTAAACACAGATGTCTAGCTTACTATTAAGTTAGATTATTTATCTAAATCTTCCTTCATAAAAGTCAAAGCTGTGTTTTTGGTAATTTGTTTCTTAGCTGGATTCTAGCTCTTAGTGCTACCAGCTTTATGACTGATCAAAGGGCAAGCAGTAAAAAAAAAAAGACTGTATCTAATGGCTCTTCTTTTATGTGGTCCTTTCCATCAAACATCCTCCAAGCAAGTTGGGAGAACACATTATGTTCCAGCTCATCTAGTTTGCATTGCCTAAAAACAGCTTACAGCTTTGAAACAGTGAACTAATTCTATACAGTGGTTGAAAGCACAGAGCGTACTGTTTAATCGTTCCCTTTGCATAGGCAGCATTCTGTGTAAACCAGAATATTAACTGAACACCTCTGCAACTTTCTTTATTTGCAAGATCAGAGATGAAATACGACTCAGGAAATGTAGTGTCCAAAACACTTCAAATATTGTATGTGTTAAGAGTCTATCAGTACTACACAACAGAGTTTTATTTTACTCCTGTTCACTCACAAATATGCAGTAAATTGCAGTAATGAAAGTAAAATTACATAAAAAAAATGAACAATAAAAATAATTGCATAAAGAAAATATAAATGTTAATCTGTAAAGACCAAACAAAAAAAAAAAAAAAACTACAATCATTCAAATCTGTTGAAATTATTCAGTGGATTCATGAATATACATTCAGTAATGAAGCCAGAAACATTTGTTGGGCATGGCCATCCTCATAACATTTATTGGGACTCATGTTCACCTTTTTACAAAGTAAAGCTTGTTAAGTGCTTTTGCTCTGCTTATCTTACCCTTTTCATTAGAATCTTTATTGACGTGTGCATTGCAGGTGCAAATGTAAGAAAATAAAAGGGGTTAGGTTACATACCTTTGAAAAAAGACCAAAAACAATCAGATCATGGAAAAATAATATATATATGTATATATATATATATATATATATATATATATATATATATATATATATATATAAACCAAGCAGAAAACCAGAAATTTGCCACAGCTAGTTCAAGGAATAGTACACCCAAAACATGATTAGCCTTCATTTTCTACTCACCCCCATGCTGAACAACACTCTTCTGGATGCTACCCACTCAAGACACTTGGAATACATTGGACGAGCAGTATGGAGGAATATTGACACGTTTTTTGTGGACTTTTATGGACCTTTCTGTCTCGGGCGCCATAGACCTCCATTATTTGAATGTCAGCAGACAGCAAGAAGCCTCCCAGATCTCCAGATGCATTTGAGATATCAAAAAAGTACTCCAGAGTGTTGTTCAGCATGGGGGTGAGTAGAAAATGAAGGCTAATCATGTTTTGGGTGTACTATTCCTTTAAAGCAGTCCTGTAGTTAATTTTGGCTCCTCCCCAGTGGAAAAAAAGCTGTAATGTTTTGCCGGAAGACAGCATTTCCCATGACCAGCGCAAAGCAAGGTAAAATCCTGATCAGTTGGTCCCCTAGAAACACAACAAAATTTTTGATTCCAGTGGCTATGTGAAAGACGATTAGCGATGAGGTAATGAATCTAACTGGGGAGGAACAATGTCATTTGACGATTTTTAAAATAAGAAACAACTAACTTTGGTTTATTAACGTATTCGTGCACTGCCACCCCCTATATATTAACGTGCAATTTGAGTCTTGGAATTAATAGTTTTTATTGGGGTGCTTTTTCACACTGGTTGTTGGATTTTAATGTTTTTGCAACTTCACTGATCTTCTTAGCCCCAGGGCTTCCTTGTTTACCCCATACACACATTTCCAGTATCGTACCCTCATTGTTAACTTACGTATACAGTTTCTATTAGTTTAGTTTAGCTTAAATTCAGCAAAAATAAAGCATAAACACAAAAATAACTGAAAAGAAATTCTTTCAGCAAACTTTGTATGCAACCGGAGTGCGCTACCGTCATTAAAAAAAATCTCTTATAATGCAACTATTCACCTTTAAGCATCGACCCCTTTCATCTCTCTTTAGTTAGTGTGTCACTTCCGTTATGGGTAGTGCATGTGCATACGAATAAATGGTGCAAGATTTTAAATTACTATTATCTGAATTATTCAAAGTATAAATTATAGAATTACTTTCACTTTGAAACACAGTTGATGTGGCCAGGTGACAGCTGGCAGCAACAAACTGCTGTGAATAACCAGGCGTGAGGACACATAGTGTCAATGCCCCACTCTGTGTTGCACAGACAGGCGTGTGGTGGGCTTATAAGCCTTCTTTTGTCTTTCCAAAGCCACTCGGCAAATTAGCTCCTCTTCCCGTTACAATGGTGGCATGGCTGAAGAGGAATGTAGAAATAGTGATGTAGGAAAGTGGTACACTAATCTATGAAATATAAGACATTTATGTACAGTAAATAGAGTCTGTGGGAGGCTTTGATCCTTTTATCTTACTTGTGAAGTAAAAACTTTAACCATGAAGGAGTTGAAAAGAATTGACAGGCCAAAGTGATAAATCACCACAAGTTGTGTTTATAGCAAAAAGTGGAGAAGAATTTAAATATTTGACTAATTAGAGTAAAAGGGGTGGTAGTGGTGGTGTGGTTATTTATAATGATGCTAATGAAGGCCACCAGTCAAAACGTGGCCTTTTAATAAATTTGGTTCCATGTACTTCAAGTGAAAAAGAAGTTTTCACTGTCTCTTGCGCCTTGGAGGTTTTGGAATTTGTTCCAGAGTTTTATTTATCACTTCCTTTACCATTTAAATTATAAAAATTTAGAAAAGGTGTTCAGGATCAATTTCATTTAAATTTACTGATTTTAACTACTGTAAAAGAAAACAACACATTCCATGACAAACATTCACTTTAGATATCCGTTGTATTAGAAGGTTTGAAACTAATTGATGTTGGTTGCTGTTGAATGCGATATTCAAACTAGACACAGCAACACAATGTTACTTTTGCTTATTGTAATGTGCAGAAGCAATTTTGGGTCAAACGGCCCCGTAAGGTTATGAATATTGGTTTCCCATCTAAAAAGGGTCTTTGATTTGCTTCCAACTTTTTCCTCATGCTAAGATACCTTGAAATCCCTGTAAAAATAATGATATAACCTAATTTGTTAGGAAGTAAATTGGGCCGTTCATTAGACAACATATTCAG